>NC_135718.1:98551750-98855431 GCF_964656455.1 Halichoerus grypus | reverse complement strand
CTTGTCATGCACCCCATCCAGGTGGCCAAGATGGTGAATCCAGGCCAGTGCAGGTGCATTTCCCACGGTGATATCCTGGGACCGTGAAGGGGAAGGCAGAGCTAAGATGTCCTCCTTTGCCTCCTTTTTGCCCTATAAGGCAATTTTTCAATATATGGCTTTGCTTTACTCCCTCCATTTCATCGTTTTCCACCTCCCTGGCAATTTTAATTTACAGCAAGCTTTACTGTGTTATTTTTCACAAAAGGAGCCATTAATATTTTAGCAGTTGCAGCACTGGTGCAGGATGGCAGCCAGGAAATGGCCTTAGCTGGGTGTGTGGAGCACAGCTGGAAGGCAGCCATGAGGAAAACAAAGGGCCGGTGAGAGGGTCTATAGGGGAGGGGGGTGCCAGCTGGAGGGCTGCAGCTGGGAGGGGCAGTCCAGGGGACTGCAAGAGAGCAAAGCCAAAAAAAAAAACACCCAATAAAGCCATCCAGTAAGTGCCTGCACCAAGTAGAATAAATAGGTTTTTACTAAGAAAAAAACTATTCTTTGCATATAGGCCAAGGACAATGATAGTAAAGACATTATCACCTTGGTTCAAATCTGAGTAATTTATACTTTATATCATATGTCAATCAGAAAGAACTAAGTGTCAGCCTGGGGCTAACTCTGTGTTCTCATTGCTCCAATCTTTCTACTCACTTGCTCCATAACCTTGGATAAGCCACCTTCCCATTCTATGAGGACATTTATTCAGGTAACCATTGTGGTTTCTTGCAATTCTGTGAACTCTATCGCTGGCCCCAGGTTGTTTAAAAGGACCCTTGCTGAGGCATTTTCTTCCAGATTAGAAGCCTGGGATGAGAGTTGAAAAGTGAAGTCTGACCTCTGACTCTGACAGAGGGTGGCCTTGTCCGATTAGACAAATCCCCAGGCCACCTTTTCCTCATCTTCCTGGTATGGACAGGAGCCCCTCTCCCAACAACTTCACAAGTGGTGGCCACACAAAGTGGGAAGAAGAGAGACAGGATTCCCACCTCCCAGGGACTATAGTCCTAATAAGGAGAGGTGAGAAAATGGACAATGAAGACACAGGTGTAGGAAAGTTTACTGAGGGAACCAAGTCCTGGTCCCAAGGGACGAAGAGAAAGTAGAGGTAAGTAGAAGAGCATGTGGGATTTTGTTCAGACTGTCCAGGCACAAATCCTGGCTCTATCACTTACCAGCTTAATGGCCTTGGCCCAGTCACCTACATTTCCCAGTTGATTTTCTTACCAGTAGAGATAATCATTGGACCTGCAGCTTGTTGTAAGGATTACATGAGATTTCATAGTGTCTTGCACATAAGGACCCAGTAAATATACTAAGAGGAATTGAAATATTATTAGTATGTGTTAGAAATAATGTTCCTCAGGTGAGTGGACGTTAGTAGAGGTCAACAATAGAAACGGTTTACCAAAGAAGTAGAACTTCCTTTTTGCTCTCATTCATTTCTTCATTTATTTAGCCACTGAATCAATAAATTTTTAAGTGCTTATCATATACCAACCACTGTTCCAGGCACTGTTCCTGCATTCCAGGGGATTATACATTAAGAGAGCCAGACAAGCAAACAGACCATCCAGGTTCAGAAATCAAGGATAAGCGGCATTTCAACAGAGAGTGGACAGGGGTTGGGGTAGAGAGGGGATTGTGGCATTTCAGGCAATGGAAACAATATGATAGAAGGCACAAAAAGAGGCATGGGCTTAGGAAAAGAATCCCCAGGAAACCCTGACATCAACTGAGTCTAGAAGGCCCAACACACAGTCATAATGACCTAACGAGGGACTGGTAGCTCACATGAGCACCATAATGGATTCTACTGTTTGGGCATATGAATTGCAATATATTGTCTCTGTCTGGAACTCAGTTTTCAGCTGGGGCTTCCTACAAACCTAGGGAGTGGGAATTCATCAGGTGCTTCCTCCTCACCCCCCATTCCTTCCTCACACACTGTGCCATGGCCTGGGGAAGTCCTTTCTCATGCTCGGTCTTCATCCATACATACTGTCTTTATCATCAACTGTTTTGACCCAGACATGAAACAACATTTTTTTTAGTTCCTTCAGAAGAATGTATTCTTACAAAAGCATTAGTGAATGCACAAACTCAAAAAGGTAAACCTAGACATTCCCTTCTTCTATGGTTTTTTCTTACTTGCATGCAAATCCTTGCTATACAGGGGTTTTCCTCTCTCTAGCTGGTCTCCATCTAGCCAGCTAGGCTCTCTGCTCACCCTCCCAATCATTCTCCCCCTATTAACAAGGGAAAATGTTGCTTCGAGCAGACCACACCCAAACAGGTGAGCCAACACAACAAAGGTCATATATAGTCAATAGCATCCACTCTCCTTACAAAACCTCAAATCAATTTCAATTAAACCACTTCTGTTTAGTTCTGTTAAATTAAAACACTTTGTTAAGAAGTGATAGCTGAACCTGGTTACCATTCTGGGATCCAGAGTCAGTGAGGTAAGTGAAACCTTTGCAAAACTGTGCCTAAGCTTTCATGGGTGTGTTACCCTTTACTTATTGAACTGCTGAATTTCTTTTTATCAGTTTATTTCTTTTTGTAAAGCAAGGATAAGAAACACGCCTACTTCAAAAGTCATTTTTAATGACTAATAATAATATAGTTGCACATAGCTCAGATTTCATGGAACTTACAACTTTTGAACAGAATGGAATGTCCATTGTCTCCTTAAAACTAAAAACCAACCAAAACTCGTCATGTACTTTAAATCTATTTATTAGAGCCTGAGGTGCCTTGCTAATGCTGGAAATCTACCATTGTGTGACCTCCTTCTTCCCTCCCTGATGCACCCACAAGGAGCCAGTTATCAGTGTGAACGACTGTGTATCTCTTTCATTGAAAAACACGGATTAGACATACTCGAAAATGCAAAAAAAGTCTGCACTGTGGCATCACTCTTTATTTCTTTGTTCTTTCCTTTTCTGTCTTTCTCAACTTTAAAAAACAATTGCCATGGACTGTGTTCATAATCAAAAAAGAAAAGTTATTTCAATCTTATAGAACAAAAACAGGGGCGCCTGGATGGCTCAGTCATTAAGCGTCTGCCTTCGGCTCAGGTCATGATCCCAGGGTCCTAGGATCGAGCCCCGCATCAGGCTATCTGCTCCGGGGGAAGCTGCCTTCTCCTTCTCCCACTCCCCCTGCTTGTGTTCCCTCTCTCGTTGTGTGTCTCTCTTTGTCAAATAAATAAAATCTTAAAAAAAAAAAAAAAGAACAAAAACAGTCACCAACTGTCAAACAGTTGAGCCCCAGGACCTCATTCCAGCCAAAAGGTGAGCATATGGTGACTTCATGAAAAGAGATTATAAAACCAAACCCTTTCATCTAACCAGCTGCCTGGTGGCTTATAATTTAATATGCAGAAGTACCTGCTCTTTCCAATACTGCTCACCATCCCCAGAGACAATGGAACAGATGTTCAGTGTGTCAGATGGCCAATAGGAAACTATCATTTAAAAGTCCTCCACTCACCAAAGTCCTTGGCATACTTCAGGGCCAAGCAGACACTCAGCTTCCTCAGAAAACTTCCTATGCCTTCTAAGACCTGCCCAGGGTTCCTTCCTTGCTTCCTCAGTACTGTCTTCCTTCTCTCTCCTGTCTCTCTTGCTCACTGGTAGGTTTCTAATGCCTAGTGAGGTGTTTTACACATAGTGGACCTCCCAGACATATATTTTAAAATTAATCTGGATTTCTGATTGATTTTCAGTTTTTACTGGGAAGACCTCTATCGAAACTCTAAGCAATGGATAATTGAAACTATGTGTAAAAGCACTTTGAAAATTATGAAATTCTATTAGAAGGCATGGAATGATGATGATGGTTTTGATGAGGGTTAATGCCATCTTCCACTCCCTTTCTCCAGCATCATTAGGTGACCATAAATTTTATCCTTTTAAAGAGCTACTCACTAATGACGGGTGAGTTGGAAAACACACCAATCAGTCACAATTGTCACTTACATGTTCAGAAAGTCTCCAACCTCAGGACCTGAATGTCAATTTTGTTGTTGTTATGACCTCTAAACTTCACTGAAATCAACATCTGAGCAGTCAGCACCTGACTTGGCATTTGGTGAGCGTGACATAGAGCCTTGCTAACACCCCTAAGGCGACTGGAACACTGAGGGAAAAAGAGGTTCAGGTTGGTTAAATAAGTGCAGCCCTGTATGAATTTAGATGCTATTTTTAAGTCTAATGACAGCATATGAGTCCAGGGGAGGTAGAGTAGTGATTTTTGTTTGATATACCTCCTGCACAACAAATATTTAATGAATAAATAAAAACAGAGCCCTAAGACAAACCCTAACATGGATTATGACTTCATGAATGTAGACTATATGACCCTTGCTTTTTGTTGTTAGTCCCACTAAGAGTTTACTTGTGGAATTAGCTGCTATTTAGCTGGACCCAAGCAGTAAAATTGGTTTCTCAGAGTTAGGTGGTTTCCTGTTTCTATGGTAGCCTGGCAGCCATTCATAGTCCATGCTGGTGTCCTGCATCTTCCTTGTCTGTGGCTGGTGGATTTCCACTGATCTGGGTGTCTCCGTGGGCCTCTTTTGTTGGCAGACTCAAAGGTGAGCTCATTAGCTATACCCCAAGGAAAGATGTTCTTGGAAATCAAACTCACTCTGAGTCACATCTGCCTGTCCTCTACAGAGACTGTATAATGTCATGCAGATTGGTTCTGCCCAGGAAGAAGGAACTAAAAATCTCTCATAGCATGCAACAGCACAGCTTCAGTTGGAGAAGGACTTCACTCCACAGAAATTCAGAGTGAAGGCAGGCTTTTAGTTCACTACATGTGTAGGTTAGCCTTGATAAAAAGAGAAGAAGAAGAAGGAGAAGAAGGAGAAGGAGAAGAAGAAAAGAAGAAGAAGAAGAAGAAGGAAGAAGAAGAAGAAAGAAGAAGAAGAAAGAAGAAGAAAGAAGAAGGAGGAGGAAAGAGGTGAACAAGTAGATTATAGGTGCAGAGGAAGCAGACTCAGCTCTTCCCAGAATGGTACCAGTCCTTGTTCTAAATTCAAAACCTCACACGTCTGCGCTTTTGTATACATCATGTTGACTGTTGCTTCAACAAGGTGTCATTAATCACCTATGTTTTTCCCAGCACAAACTGAAAGAAGCCAGGGGTATAAAGCACACTCCCTTATGCAGGGAGATTTGTGTTCTAGATAGGGAAACAAGAACTAAAATGTGGAAAGGTTCATAAATAAAATAAAGCTGCTTATAATCAAGTGCACAATGAGTGATGCAGGAAATCTTAGGACTATTGCAGAGATAGGAGGATCACCATGGGCTGATGAAACAGAAGACTGTAAGACAGGTACAAGAAGACCAAGTTTCAAGCCAGTAGTGAGTAAACCTATGCAGTGAGGATGTTCACCCAGGACCTGAGAGGAATCTTGGGGATTGTGAAACCAATTCTTACATCTTACCAATAGGGAGTTGGGACCCACTGAGATACATGACCTACTCAAGGACACCCCATGCATTAGTGGCAGAGCCGGGTCTAGAATTCCAGGCTTTCGGGGATGTTTCTCCCAGGTGGCTGTGCAACACACTAGTCAGGCAAGGGAGAGGAAGATTTGGGCCTTGCACTCTGTGCTTGAACAGGCTTTCCTGTTTACTGACTGCAGCTAGCTGTTCTAGACAGGCTTGTTTCCCGACATTTTATAGATGGCTTCAAAGGTGTCTGAAATAGAAGGTAACTTGCCCAAGCTCACCCATTTGGTGGAAGTGGATTTTGAACCCAAGTCTGGCTCTTTTCAAAGCCCAGTTTTTCTCTCTCTGTCAACCTGGAGTCAAGGGTTTCCACTGAGAGCAAAGAGAGATAAAGTGTTTACACTTGATATTTTATAGCTCCATAGATGAATGTTGCAAATATGAAGAAATGATTCAAATACTCCAATAGTTAACATATGCCCTTGAGGGAAGAAGTAGCAATGGGGAACATTGTTGGAGGTCCAAAAAGCAGACAAGTGGTCTGAAAATCATAATGCTGCTACTCTACTTTTTCATATTATCATAGGTCTTACCCATCATGATAAAATCAGGAACAGATTTAACATCTCCTGCAGTTAAAATAACACTTGTTGTCTACCTTTGAAAAATGTTTCCTACGTAACAAACCCTCAATTCCATAAAATCAATCTAACCCAAGTAAGCAGAATTGCTCTGACAACTGACAAATTAATGCCCTTGCTTCATCCCCCAGCCTCCACTACTGTTTTGGCTCTCCACACAGAGTCACAGTCTTATTTCTCTAGCTGTGTGTGCTCTGGAAAGCTTTCTGCCTGGAGAATCTGTAAGCTCAATAAGAACCACTGTCCTCCTCAGTTGATTAAACCCTAGGATACCCTGTCTGTTAGCAGAAATGTGTTGCGTGAACCTCAAATCTCCAACCCACCTCATCCCATGAGGCTTTCTTCCAGTGTTATTTTAGAGTGTGAATGTTTCCTGAATCATAAACCAAACTGACCGCTGGCATTTGGTAATTACAACCAATTCAACAGACACTTACATTATTTTTCATTAACTGTAATTCCCAGTGAGGAAATATGGACACCTAATCTAAGAAAGGAGAATATCGTGTTCTAGTTTTATTAGACATTATAAAGATCTCACTTGTTGAAAGTGGAAAAGTAAGCAAATTTCCAGAATAGTGGCAATTTTGAGGTCCTTCTGCATGAAACCCATCTCTATGGCCATTAAGGAAGCTGCTTCTTTTTTTTTTTTTTAAAGATTTTATTTATTTATTTGACAGAGAGAGACACAGCGAGAGAGGGAACACAAGCAGGGGGAGTGGGAGAGGGAGAAGCAGGCTTCCTGTGAGCAGGGAGCCCGATGCGGGGCTCGATCCCAGGACCCCGGGACCATGACCCGAGCCGAAGGCAGACGCTTAACGACTGAGCCACCCGCGCGCCCCGAGGAAGCTGCTTCTTAGATTATGTGCAGCTTCAGCCCACAATGGCCCCAGAGAATTCAGAGCAGGTCTCCATTTCTTGAGGTAGCCAGGTCTTTGATTTACCTGTGGCTATAGATATATGCACCAGATAATGATGACGAAACAATTATTTTTATCTATACTCTGAGCCAGGTACCTTATTCAGCTCTTAAATGCACCTCATTTGAATACTCATAGTAGACTTATGAGATGGTTGTCATCATCCTAATTTTACAAGTCAAAGCAGATTTTACACATCAAAGCAGATTTTACAAGTCAAAGCAGATTTTACACATCAAAGCAGACTCAGGCTTGGCTAGTCCAAGAGATGAATAGTCCAATATAGACATTGCTATGCTGCCTTTCATAGGCAATGCCATAAACGCTAATGGCATCCTATATCTCACTGTTGGAAGCCAGCATGGGCACCAGATCAACTTGACATCAAGCTCATCTGAAACCACCAGACCAGTCAATCCCTCCCAGTACAAAAGGTTCATTATTGTATTCCCATCACCTAGCAGAGTACCTAGTATATTGTTGGAGATTAATACACATTTGTCAAGCGAATGAATGACTTACTTGATTGGTTATTCGTGGATGATGCTCTAAGTGGCAGCCACTTTACTCATCTATTCTCTCCCATACTCTTTATTCATATCCTTTCAATCATACCCCTTCACTGTTGCTCTCATCCTCACATCCCCAAACATTCCTACCATCTAGGCTCCTAGACTTTCTATCCCATGGCTCAAAATCACCCTAATCCTAATCACCCACCTTCCCTCTTTTCACAGACTTATGCCTCACCTCCTGGTTTTATGTGAATCTTGTTTTTGCCCGCAGCCCTCTCAGGTGGGGACATGCACTCACATATGCTCTGAGTACTCTGGACTCATCAGTATAATTTTCACCTCCTAAGCAATTCTTGAACTTGACCTCTTTTATTTATTCTCCAACTGCCACCTTGCTTCTCCAACAACCATCCCTGCTTCTCCATATCCTTAGCTATATTCTTTTCTTCAGGAACTCCAACCATCTTTCTGAACATAATGCAATATGTTGCATCCCTACTTAAAATCCTTTTGTAACCCACAACAATATGGTCAGTTAGTCTCGGACAAAGGAGGAAAGAATATTCAATGGGAAAAAGACAGTCTCTTCAACAAATGGTGTTAGGAAAATTGGACAGGAACATACAAAAGAAGGAAACTGGATCACTTTCTTTTACCATACACAAAAATAAATTCAAAATGGATTAAAGATCTAAATGTAGACAGGAAACTATAAAAATCCTACAAAAGAACACTGGCAGTAACTTCTTTGACTTCGACCATAGCAATATCTTTTTAGGTATGTCTTCTGAGGCAAGGGAAACAAAAGCAAAAATGAACTACTGGACTTCATCAAAATAAAAAGCTTCTACACATTGAAGGAAACAATCAACAAAACTAAAAGGCAACCTATAGAATGAAGACGATATTTGCAAATACATATCTAAGAAAGGGTTAGTATCCAAAATATATAAAGAATTTATACAACTCAACACCCAAAAAACAAATAATCCAATTAAAAAATGGGCTGAAGACATGAATAGACATCTTTCCAAAAAAGACATCCAGATGGCCAACAGACATGAAAAGATGCTCAATGTCATTCATCATCAGGGAAATACAAATTAAAACTACAATGAAATATCACCTCACACCTACCAGAATGGCTAAAATCAATAACACAAGAAGCAACAGGTTTTGGCAAGGATGTGGAAAAAGGGGAATATTCTTGCACTGTTGGTGGGAATGCAAACTGGGGCAGCCACTCTAGAACACAGTATGGAGATTCCTCAAAAAGTTAAAAATAGAACTCCCAAAATCCAACAATTGCACTACTAGGTATTTACCCAAAGAATAAAAAAATACTAATTCAAAGGGTTACATGCACTCCGATGTATATAGCAGCATTATCTACAATACCCAAAATATGGAAACAGCACAAGTGTCCATTGACTGATGAATGGATAAAGAAGAACTGGAATACACTTCCACTGATAGATGATAAAAAAGAAAAGAAAGAAAGAAAGAAAGAAAAGGAAAGAAAGAAAGAAAGATAGATGATAGATGATAGATAGATAGATAGATGATAGATAGATAGATAGATGATAGATGATGATAGATAGATGATAGAGAGATAGATAGATGATAGAGAGATAGATGATAGATATAAATGGAATACTACTCAGCCATAGAAAAGAATGAAATCTTACCAGTTGCAAGGACATGGATGGAGTTAGAGTATTATGTTAAGTGAGTATTATGCTAAGTGAAATAAGTTAGTCAAAAAAAGATATATACCATATAATTTCACTTATATGTGGAATTTAAGAAACAAAACAAATGAGCAAATGGGAAAAGAGAGAGAGAGAGGCAAACCAACAGACTCTTAACTATAAAGAACAAACTGATGGTTATCAGAGGGGAGGTGAGAGGGGGAATGTGTTAAATAAGTGATGGAGATTAAGGACTGCACTTGCGATGAGCACTGAGTGTTGTATGGAAATGTTGATTCACTATATTGTACACCTGAAACTAATATTACACTGTATGTTAACTAACTGGAATTTAAATAAAAACTGGGGAAAAAATCCTTTTGTAATTCCTAAACACATTCCAAGCAAAACATACTTTCCTCTCAATGACATAGTATCCTTCACACTCTGCCCCCCAAGTGCCTATACTCCAGCCATGCAGAATTATTCACATTTGCCTAAAGAGACCATGTTGGTCATATATTATTTCCAGTACCCAGGTGACTCTGTACCTGAACATTCTTTCCTGGGCTGACTTGCAGTACTCTATTTCCTGATTCCCAAGGTTAGTTAGAAGTCCCTGGCTGGTATTGCCCTAACACCTAATTATACCCACCTCATAGCACACGTCATACTTGTGCATTTTCCTGTTTTGACAGAGACTAAATGTTCTCTTTGTCCCTTTTACCCAGTGATCAGCATCAGTACATATTTATTACCTATTAACTATTCAAAGAATGAAAGAAGTGCCTTCCAACACCTGAGAGTCTACAGTTCCATGAAAAATAACTACATGTAGAACTCACCATCTCTTTCCCAAACTACTGCACCAGTTTTTGCCTAGGCTCCTTCTCTCCATTGTTCCTTGTGTCCTTCAAATCCCATGCACATACGGCCACCAAAATGAGCTGACAGTGATCTTTCCCTCTAATCTTACACTCTTGATGTTCCCCATAGGGCATGGATTTAAGTTCCACTGCCTCATAAAGCATCAATGCCTTCCATGGGAGTGTCCTCTGCTTCTCCTTATCCCATTCCATACCTTCCTTGATCCCTCCCAGGCTGGGTTAGGAAGCTTTCATGGGGGAACCCACCATACTGTGTGCAGAACACTATCACTGCCTCTACCACAATACTTTATGGTAACTACTTAAATGATGTTCCCATTGTCAGACAGTAAATTCCTTGAGAACAGAAACTGTGTTATATTTATCTCTGGATCCCTGGTAGCTAGCACAGTTGCTGACTGATAGCTGGTGCTCAATAATGGGTATTGAATTAATAGTATCTGAGTTGGCAAGAAAGTGCCACAAAGAAAAGCAAACTTTTCAACAAAGAACAGGCCTTTCAGCAGTCTTTAAATTTAATGTATCTCAGAATGTTAAGGAACTTATATTTCTCATCAAACTTTTTCAACTGAGGACAATATTTCATAAATACTCTTTGGTGCAAATCAAAAACTGATTATATCATAAAACATAAGTAGAAAATAAAAATGCAGATAATCTTCATAAAATGCAGTGAATTTCATAGAGCAAGAAGTTTTTAATACACATTTTCATAACTAATGATACATAGCATTCACAGCATTGCACTTTTAGATAGCATAACAGCGGCTAATTGCATTCTAACAGAACTCATGTTCTGTCTCACTGTTTGCCAATGCCTGATAACCCCCCATCAACAGTTAATTGGTCAACAAGTAATTATTAAAGACTTCTTGTGAGGACAGCACCACAGTGGTTGCAGTGGGGGAATAATGGAATGGCAGATTTCTGACACTCAAGCAGCTCACAATGTATTTGGGTAGAACAGAGACACCCAAGAGCAATACAAGATAATCTATGGACATTAGAATCCACAGATTCTATCCAAGAGCTGACCACTGCAGATCTGATGCAGGGGCACTGGCTGAGGACTGAATGGAGTAAGTGCAAAGGCTGTAGAGAGCTCAAATAGAAAGAAGGCTCCTACAAGACTGGAGGGTCAACATCTGCTTCGTTTGTTTGTCTCTTCATTAAAACTGAGGTTCCAGTGCCAAGTCATCTCCATCTCTCAGCACTGGCTTAGTCTCAGTCATACATGTTCTGCTCATTATTACCATGAGCACTGTAAAAGGAGACTTCAAAATGGAGCAAGCAAGCCTAGCTAGGAAAGTCTCTTTTAAAATAGAGTCATGGAGCACCTGGGTGGCTCAGTCCGTTAAGTGTCTGCCTTTGGCTCAGCTCATGATCTCAGAATCCTGGGATCGAGTCCCGCATCCGGCTCCCTGCTCAGCAGGGAGTCTGCTTCTCCTTCACCCTCGGCCCCTCCCCCCACTCTCTCTCTCTCTCTCTCTCTCTCTCTCAAATAAGTAAATAAAATCTTTAAAAAAATAAAATAAAAAAGTAAAATAGGGTCGTGGGCGCCTGGGTGGCTCAGTGGGTTAAGCATCCGACTCTTGATTTTAGCTCAGGTCATAATCTCAGGGTCGTGGGATCAAGCCCTGCATAGGGCTCACATTGGGTGTGGAGTCTGCTTAAGATTCTCTCTCTCTCTCTCTCTCTCTCTCTGCCCCTCTCCCCTCAACCCCTTCCCCCTGCTCACACACACTCTCTCTCTCTCAAAAAAAAATAAAATAAAGTAAAATAATAAAATAAAATAGGGTGGCAAGGCCATAAGACAGGAGGAATTTATGCAGATCCTCATCAGGAAAACTATGAACTTTTTGCCAGCTGCAAGCCCTCAGCCTGGCCTTACCTCCCTCCTCATCCTGACATGGGAATCTTTTGTATTCTTCACTTGGAAAGGAGCCAAGGTGATTTGACAAGCTTCAATCCCTCATTGGAATATTAATCCAACCAATCCCAGTTAACCCAGTTTCATAGAGGACCTAAGTGAGAACTGTACTCATGACCTTTTGCCTTATAACTCTGCCCCCTCTTTGTCTTCCCCAGAACACTAGTCAGGCTTCTACCTGATTCTATGTCTCCTGAATTGCAATTCTAATTGCCCAAATAAATGCCTGATAGCTTTAATTTTCAGGGGATTCTTTCTCTGTCAACAACATAAACATAACAAATAACCATATAGCTCGACTACAGCCTGTTTGATGGGTATTACTGCCCCTATCTTGCAAATAAGCAAGTGGGCATCCGGGGATTGTGACTTGCCCAACCAAGTACATAGCTATGAGACAAGACTAAAACTTGAATTCACATCTTCTGACCCAAGCTCTTCCCAGTATGGTGCAAGAGGCAAATGTCAAATGTTGCCAAATAGTATCATTAGTACTTCCAAATTCCTTCCAGCATGAGATTTTATAGATGAAATCTGTTAGGGCAGATTTGGTCATATATGTTGGACTAAGAAGTCTATAATGTATCTTCTCAACCAAAAGCACACAATTATCTCTAGACTATTTATAGACACCGTCAATGCTGCCATAATTCAGCCATTACAATTGAATTGTTCCATCAAGCAACCAGTCAAGGCAATGAAGAAACAAACAATATATCTGATTTATTTAACCAAGTGATTTAAACACAATGGTTAAACTGCTTAAGAGTGAAACAAAGCCATAGTCTTGGCCAAGATTAATATTTCTTCATTCCTCCAGTGTTATATAATATGCTGGATTCCTGTTTATAGACATCATTATACCTTCATTAAACTGCATTTTGTGTATTAGAGAGTCTATTAAAATTCATTTTGGCCATCCAGAAATATTCATATTAGTCCCTTCTGGCTTCCTTCATATCCTTATACTCTTCCACAATACCTTATTGTTTATTTTTAATATTAAATTGCTGAATGTATTACTGCTATGATTTGAGCATTACATACTTATTAAATGTTCACAGAATCCTCCACTTTTCTATGACACTCAAGGTATGTCTTATTTTTTTTTTCAAGGTATGTCTTAAGCTATGAATGAGTCTGAATCACTAAAAAGAGAATCTTTTGGAACTTCTACTTTTACATTTTTTTCTTTGACTGGAAGACAACATCCACTATTTGAGGGAAATTTTCAGCTTTCATCCAACTCTTTTATGGTAGATCTTTGTCCCCACGGTAAATCCCTAAAAAGCCAGGGACTGTGGCTTGCTTCTTCAGAGTGCCAACATTAATGAGAACAGTTCCGAAGTATCACAAGGAGAGAGAGCTCCTAAGTGCAGCCCAGGGGCATTAGCCTCTTTGCCTTCAGCAACTCTGTAGGATCTGACAGCTGCATTCTACCTTGCCCTGACTTCCAAGCCTGGGCACCCAGTAGGTATAACTGCTAAATTCCAGGACAAACATTCTCTGAAGGACAACATTTTACCTTGAAAGGTAAACAATCTGCCCCTAACCAGGACCACAAGTCTTACGTATATTTAGTTCAGATAAGAAAAGCAGGAAAAGAATTTCTTTACAATGAGAGTTCTTGCTTCAAAGGCAAAGGATGACACCTCCTACAGAGGAAGTTTGGTAGGGAAATATTTCATCAAATTGGGAAGGCAGCAGTGCAACACCTTTGGGAGAGCAAGGGTCATGGAGTCAGGATATCTGGTTCTCATTCTGCCGCTAAAATGTTCAGTCTGCACAACTATGAGCAAGTAACTCAATTCTCATGAGTCAGAGTCCTTCTCTGTCAAATAGAGATAGCTATCATAATTCCTCCCTTCCTTATTGAGTTGTTGTGAGAATCAATTTAGTTATGGTAAAACATACTATAAATATCATACGCTGATTCATTATTAGCATTAATTCCACATTCATACCTGCCTTTTGAGATTGCATGAGTAAGTCCTTTTAGGATTCCCTAAATGCCTTCAGCTTTGAAATAGGAAAGAGTTTGTAAAGTAAGTATTCAATGAGCACCAAGTGTGGGTCCTATACTCTGTCAGGAGCTACAAGGGTTAACAATAAATAAAAAAATAGATACAGTAATCCTAACCTTAAGGACTTCATAATCTAGTCATGGAGAAGATATGGCTATAAAAGAAATAATTACTGAAAAAAATCAACATGACATAGATTTAAGGCCACTTAGGTGAGACCTAATGGATGGATTCATACATAACAGGGGTGAAGGGTAGACGGTGCTGAGGCAAGGCTTTGTGGAAAAAATGTTCACAAGCTGGGTGAAGATGTGGGCACCTGGAGAAATTAAACTAAGGAAAAGCTCATCCCTTAATTGAGCCACTCTTAAATTGAGATTGGTGTTAAAAGAAACTGAGACATACTAAATTTTTTAAGAGTTTGAGCAAAAACTGATTTGAATTGACCAATATCTGATCTAGCAGATGGAAAGGAGCTCCAAGGAGTTGTACAAAAGGGAAGACTTTTATAGGCACAAAGGAGCGGCAACAAGGAAGTGATGTTAGCAAAAAAAAAAAAAAAAAAGTGGGTTGGTTATGACAAGGTACCTTTCCTTCAGGGGATGGCAGGGATCTATCAGGCAGATTACCTAACTAATTCTGATCAGGTGACTAGTTTAAAATTCCATTTCTGGGAGAACTGAAACTGTAATCAAGTTAAGTTTTGGCTTGGTAATATGGGGCTTAGCATACACAACTCCATTTTGGACCTGTTGTCTTGTTTTTACTACCAGAGAAGAATGACAAAGTAATAGAAAAGACACAAAATGATGGAATCCAAAATTTAGATCTCAGCACAAGGATTCCTATCTTCTTAGACAAAGGTGGAAATGTTGGCAAATGTATAAGGAAACGTGTTCAGTGAAGTTTACTGCAAGGCAGAATAGAAAATTCTAAGTGTTTTGGTTGACAAGCTTGGTCAAGAGAAGGAGTCCTTGAAGTGGAACCACAGTGAAATACTCATGCATGTAATTCTATCACACAACTAGGAAAAAATATCTTACTAGAAGATCACATTTCATGTTTTCAAGTATCCATGTCTTTTTAAAAATGATGAACATTTTTGAGTCTGTAACATGTACAAAATAAGCATACTTGCAAAGATAAAGTCTTTACAAAAGTCCCCTAATTTGATACAACTCCTCAATGAGCTAACTTTTTATATCTCCATTTTACAGATGATAAAATTAATGCATTTGAGCAGTGGATTCACTTGCCCACATGAGTGGCAGAGTTAAGATTCCAAGAGGCATGCATTCAATCATTTTTTTTCTTTTTTCTTTTCATGAGCTACTTGTTCATTCAAGTGTTGATGGCTTGCAAAACTTTTATGGCAGAAATGGCTAAAATTGGAGATCTATTCTGTAATTTTGTTTTCTCTATGAATTGGAATGTAATCCCATTGTTCTATTTTAGCAACAGAACACTCAAGCACTAAACATGTTAATTGTGGAATGTGGAATGTCCGCTGTAGGATCTTGGTTAGAAAACCACTGCGAACCAAGTCAAAAACTTTGAGAAAGACAAGAACAAGGATCCTTGTCTGGCACCAAGAACACTCCTGGCAGCAAATTCATTGGCTTCCTCTAGCAATTTTGCAATGCTCCGTGTTGGGATCCCAGGCAGCACCAAGAAAACGGCTGTTGGGCTCTTTGAGAGATTCAGTCACCATTAAGACAGTTGGATAAAATATGGTTTTAACAACCCCAATATTTTTTTTAAACATTGCCTTGAGTTCCAGCTGGCAGCTCTGAATATTTCTGCCTCTGTTTTCACCACCAAACTGAAAATTTTCCAATGTTGAAGGTAAACCACTGGGCCCTCTGACAGCAGCTCTTCCTCTCCCTGAAATATGTGTGCAGGCTGCATGAGCCTGAGCAGCACATATAATGGAGATGAGGGAGGTCACAGCCTCTGAGGCTTGCTAGACAACATCTTCTCTTTCCATTTCACCCAGACTCTGTTTCTCATCCCTGGAGGTACTTTTGTGTTCCAGAGATGTGCTCATAGGTCATGGTGCAATTCAGCATGGCTGAAATATTATTCGGGAAATAGATGTGCTTTTCTGTTGTTTGATTGCTTTGTTTTGTTTTTGTAGAAATGTTGAGAGTTTTGCAGAAACTTTTTGATTTTGCTACGAAGCACCTTAAAAATGAACAACATTGAAAAATGGGGAAATTCAGACAGCAGGTCTTTAAGACAACGTCTACTTCTCCCAAGACAAGACCAGTGGAGATATTAAACTTTTAAAATCCTGAAATAGGATTTATTACAATTCCCAGAAGTCCCCATTCAGGCTTTTTGTTTGTTTGTTTGTTTCTGTAGTGTAAGCCTCTCGGTCATAGGCAGCTCTAGGGAAATGGACCTATTAGGCAAAATTTAGCTCCTCACTCAACTGAACTGAAAGATTCTAGGGCTCCAAATGCCTGCTTAGATTGTGCACCTGCAGAAAGGGAGGGGGCAGAGCAGTGAAGGGTGAGTCATTACCACAAGTAAAAATAAGCAAAAAATAGAGGAGGAAAAAGATTAGAAGAGACAGTGAATGCATACAACAGTAGCATAAACCAACCACATCTCAAATTCAAATAGCCCACCAGGTGGTCACATACTACACTCCATTCTGACTCCAAGAGTGGAGGGAGAGGATTTGGAAATCATCAGTGATGAAGTAAGGGGACGTTAATTTCTGGAGATTAGTCATGAGGACCACTATTGTAGTCAGGCCCTTGAGAAATAATAAATTCCTTAAAAGATGCAGGGAAGGAAAGAACAAAGATGATTCCTAGGGATCCAGCCAGAACTTGTTACATTCAGTGACACCTCTGAGGGAGAAAGCTGGTGTTTCAGAGACTTCCTGTTCTTTGTTGGCCTCCATTGGAAGATTTCAGAGGCAGCTCTGGCTCAGAAGCACAGGCTCCTTCCTTTGAATATATCCAAATGTACAATGATCAGATTACCCATGGCCCAAGCCCACATCTCCCAGGTTTCAAATTACCAACAATGATAAGCCTCTCTGTCTGGATTGTGCAGATAATCATCTCAATTCTCCATTTCCCTGGTGAAACTCACTGTCACACTTTACTTTTGCCTCAAAAATAAATGGCCAGCCAAAAGTGTGCTGAGAGGGAAGAACAGAGTGGAGAGAGGAGTGTATTCCTTGGGAAAGCCATTGCAGGATCTTGGTGAGCAGAGACAGT
Organism: Halichoerus grypus; assembly: GCF_964656455.1. Lineage (NCBI taxonomy): Eukaryota > Metazoa > Chordata > Mammalia > Carnivora > Phocidae > Halichoerus > Halichoerus grypus. The sequence continues at coordinate 98,838,086 of NC_135718.1, read as the reverse complement.
CATGGCAAATTTGGAAGAGGGGCCTCACAACCCATATGTATTATCTACTGGATAAGAGCATTGACACTCTTGGAGTATAGGGACCTCTTTAAAACTTAGGATGGCCAGCCATCCCAGTTTGCCCAGGATTACCCCAGTTTTCGTACTGAAAGTCTCTTATCTCTCCCGGGTATGCAGAAAGTCCCAATGGCCATAGATATGGAAAATTGGGGGAAACATGCAAAACCCGTACAGCAGCCCAAAAAATAGGGCTGAAATTACACTGTTGCTGATGTCAAATGACCGCAACGCAGATTACCCACCTTCTAGGGTGGCTATTGCTGCTTGTTTCTCCATGATTCTGTCTTAGTCTGGGTTTCTGTAACAGAATGCCCAGACCGAGTAGCTTATAAACAACAGAAAGTTCTTTCTCACACGCCTGGAGGCTAGGAGTCCAAAATCAAGGCACTGGCAGATTCTGTGTTTGGTGAGAGCCCACTTACGACTTCACAGATGGTGTCTTTTCTCTGTCCTCACATGGCAGAAGAGGAGAGAGAGCTCCTTTGGGCTTCTTTTATAAAGGCATGAAGCCCATTCAGAAGGACTCCACCCTCATATCTTAACCACCTCCCAATGGCCCCACCTCCTAATACCATTACCTTGAGAGTTAGGTTTCAATAAACAAATTTGAGGGGGACACAAACATTCAGACCCTAGCAACTGCTGATGTTGGCAACCATAATCTGCAGTTCACTATACTGGATCATTCACTGTTGTATTACTCTGAGGGATTAGTGTGCAATTCCAGTGCCTGGTAATCATGAGCCTTAACAGTCCACTTTTTACTTTGCCTCTGGATCAACTATTGTGCTTTTTATCAAAATAAACCTAGTTTAATTTTTTCACATTTTGACTATTGTGATCATGTTTTCTAAGAGTTCAGATAATGAAAATGAGAATGATTACAAAACCTACTGCAGCATGATGTGGAAATTGCTAGAAAAGAAGACTAAATGACTGCTATTTTAATGACAGATGGAAGAACAGGTACAATGGGATTGGGAAGCTAAGTAACCAAAACAGAGCACAGTACACAATCTGCAGGAAAGAATTTGGAGTTGTGCATGGCAAAAGGACATTGATGGTGAAAGGCTGACTTGGAGACCAAATCTCATAAGTTCAAGATGAGACAGGCATGCCTTTCTTTCAATGAAGAGCCTTTTTTTTTTTTTTTTTTGGCCCCTAAAAAGACACCAGTGCTCAGTTGACAAAGGAACCAGTGAATTAGCTTAAGCACACCACACAAATGAATAGACATTGTCATATCTTTCTCTTGGTGTCTCTATGAAACTGAGTAGTTACATGTTCTGACTCAATTTACAACCGAAGTGTCTATTGTTGAATAAAAGAGAAAATTTTCATAATAAATGTGCTGGCTCCTTAGAGTTTAGAGTTGATTCTGTCAGTTCTTACCAATGACCATGCTATCCGCAGTTAAGGAAGTGTTGAGTCAAATTGAGGCAACAAAAAGTGTTCTTTCTCACTCTTCAGAACTTTGATATGAAAAATGAATTTTCCAATCACTCTCTTGAATTCTGTGAAGATTTTAAAGAAACCACAAAAAACATAGAACAAAAGATTCTTGATATCTAAACACAAACTAGACTTAGCAAATCTGCATATTTGGCAGACATTGCAAATGTAAATCTTGATAAATTCCATTCAGTCTATATACTTCTTCTTGCAGAAGAAAATGGGAGATTTAGTTGCTAATGTCCTGCACACCGGGTACACAATACTGCTAAGAGCAGATGTGATTTACTTATCTGTGAAATTGAGGCTCTCATAATGAAAGTTTCTCCTCTGAGGAATTTTTCACTTTCCTCAAAATGTGCAGAAGCCTTTAATGAGGTATTGTACAGAAATTAAAGGAGATAGCCTCCTCACACATGTGTCTAAAAGGGGGCTATAATTGTTTTGAGCCCTCAATAAATATTTCATGGCAGCCCAATATTTTAACACCTTTTGTAGGATCTCCATTCAGCAGATGATGTAGAAGTGGGAGTTTAAAAAACATGTCCAGAAAATTTTTGATACACTTCCTTTTAAGAAGTGGAGGTTCAGAGGAGCAAGATGGCAGTGGAGTGGGAGACCTGGATTTCAACTGGTCCCAGGAATTCAGCTGGATAGGGATCAAACCATTCTGAACACCTACGAACTCAACAGGAGATCAAAGAAAAGAATAGCAGCAACTCTCTGAACAGAAAAGCGACCACTTTCTGGAAGGTAGGACGTGGGAGAAGTGAATCCGAGGCGCTATTCGGGAGGATAGACGGCGGGGGAGGGGGCCTCCATCGGCCACTACTGGCAAGTGATAGAGCAGCGGAGCACAAAATCGGAACTTTTAGAAGTCTGCTCCGCTGAGGGACGTCACTCCAGTGGCTAAACGGGAGGAGGAACACTCACGGGATAATGTGGTCTCAGGACCCCTGGGGTCACAGAAAGACTGGGGGTGCCTGAGTGCAGCAGAGCTCCCAGGTATCGGAGTTGGGAAGCCGGCTGCAGAGACGGAGCCGAGGTATGGGCTCTCAGCTCGGGGTTGCCATAAACCGTGATCCCCGGCACAGTCGGGGCACTGCTCCTCTGGCAGGGACCCAACAAGTGGCAGATCTGGGGAGACTCCCCTTCCTCCCCCGGGAGGAGCGGTGCGGGAGCACACCTCAGGGATATGCTGGGTTTGGAGACTCCACACGGGGTTGGGTGCCAGAGATAGAAACGCTCGGTCACAGGCCAGGTGAGCACGGAGTGCGGCTGGAGACCAGGGAGACGGGAGGAATTGACTGCTTTTCTCTGGGGGCTCACTGAGGAGCGGGGCCCCGAGTTCTCAGCTCCTCCAGGGCAGAGATTGGGAGGCTGCCATTTTCACTCTCATTCTCCAAAGCTGTACGGAAAGCTTGGAACAAAAGCTCCTGAGAGCAAACCCGAGCAGATTGCTTAGCCTGGACCCGGCAAAGGCGGGGCAATTCTGCCTCCAGCAAAGACATTTGGGAACCATGGCAACAGGCCCCTCCCCCAGAAGATCAGCAAGAACAGCCAGCCAAGACCAAGTTTACCGATCAAGGAGAACAGCAGAACTCCAGCGCTAGGGGAATACTGCACATAGAATTCATGGCTTTTTTCCCATGATTTTTAATCTTTCAAAGTTAATTTTTTTTAACTTTCTTTTTCTTTTTTCTTTTTTTTAATTTTTCTTTTTCCCTTTTCAACCAATATCTTATCAATCCCTTTTTTAAAAAATCTTTTATATTTTTCATTTTTAGAGTCATATTCTATCCCTTCATAGTAGTTAACCTTATTTTTGGTATATATACGTAAGTTGTTCTCTCTTTAAAATTTTGGGATACAGTTTCTTCTAACAGATGAAAATATATCCAAAATCTCTAGTGTATGGCTTTGTTCGTCTCCTGCCTAATCACATTCTTTCCCCCTTTTTTTTTTAAATCCTCTTCTTTCTTTTTTCAACCAACTTCTTATCAATTCCTTTTATAAAATCTTTTATAATTTTCATCTTTACATTCATATTCCATCCCTTCATCATATTAACGCTTTATTTTGTACATATATAAGTTTTTCTTTCTTTAAAATTTTGGGAGGCACTTTCTTCTAACAGACCAAAATACACCCAAAATCTAGTGTGTGGCACTGATCTATGCACCAGCCTGATCATATTTTATCATATTATGTTTTTCTGAGTTTTTTTGTTTGTTTGTTTTTATCTTTTTCTTTTTCTTTTTTTCTTTTTTCTTTCTTTCCCTTTCTTTTCCCCTGGTTTCAGGTCTCTTCTGATTTGTTTAGTGTATATTTTTCTGGGGACATTGTTACCCTGTTAGCATTTTGTTCTCTCATTCATCTATTTCCTCTGGAGAAAATGACAAGATGGAAAAAATCACCTCAAAAAAAAGAACAAGAGGCAGTACCGACTGCCAGGGACCTAATTAATACACACATTAGTAAAATGTCAGAACTAGAGTTCAGGCCACCTGGGTGGCTCATTTGGTTAAGCGACTGCCTTCAGCTCAGGTCATGATCCCAGAGTCCTGGAATTGAGCCCCACAATGGGCTCCCGGCTCAGCGGGGAGCCTGCTTCTCCCACTGACCCTCTCCACTCTCATGCTGTTTCTCTCTCACTCACTCTCTAATAAATAAAAAAATAAAATCTTTAAAAAAAAAAAGAACTAGAGTTCAGAATGATGATTTTAAAGATACTAGCTGGGCTTCAAAAAAGCATGGAAGATATTAGAGAAACCCTTCCTGGAGAAATAAAAGAACTAAAATCTAACCAAGTCAAAATCAAAAAGGCTGTTAATGAGGTGCAATCAAAAATGGAGGCTCTAACTGCTAGGATAAATGAGGCAGAAGAGAGAATCAGTGATATAGAAGACCAAATGATGAAAAATAAAGAAGCTGAGAAAAAGAGAGATAAACAACTACTGGATCACGAGGGCAGAATTCAAGAGATAAGTGATACCATAAGGTGAAACAATATTAGAATAATTGGGATCCCAGAAGAAGAAGAGAGAGGGGGGCAAAAGGTATATTGGAGGAAATTATAACAGAGAACTTCCCTAATTTGGGGAAGGAAACAGGCATCAAAATCCAGGAGGCACAGAGAACCCCCCTCAAAATCAATAAAAATAGGTCAACAGCCCGACATCTAATAGTAAAAGTTACGAGTCTCAAAGAGAAAATCCTGAAAGCAGCTCAAGAGAAGAGATCTGTGACCTACAATGGTAGAAACATTAGATTGGCAACAGACCTATCCACAGAGACCTGGCAGGCCAGAAAGGACTGGCAGGATATATTCAGAGCACTAAACGAGGAAAATATGCAGCCAAGAATACTATATCCAGCTAGGCTGTCATTGAAAATAGAAGGAGAGATATAAAGTTTCCAGGACAAACAAAAACTAAAGGAATTTGCAAACACGAAACCAGCCCTACAAGAAATATTGAAAGGGGTCCTCTAAGCAAAGAGAGAGCTTAAAAGTAACATAGACCAGAAAGGAACACAGACAATATACAGTAACAGTCACTTTCCAGGCAATACAGTGGCACTAAATTAATATCTTTCAATAGTTACCCTGAATGTAAATGGGCTAAATGCCCCAATCAAAAGACACAGGCTATCAGATTGGATGAAAAAACAAGACCCATCGATGTGCTGTCTGCAAGAGACTCATTTTAGACCCAAAGACACCCCCAGATTGAAAGTGAGGGGGTGGAAAACCATTTACCATGCTAATGGACACCAAAAGAAAGTCTGGAGTGGCAATCCTTATATCAGACAAATTCGATTTTAAACCAAAGACTGTAATAAGAGATGAGGAAGGACACAATATCATACTTAAAGGGTCTATCCAACAAGAAGATCTAACGATTGTATATATCTATACCCCTAACATGGGAGCAGCCAATTATATAAGGCAATTACTAACAAAAGCAAAGAAACACATCAACAACAATACAATAATAGTGGGCACTTGAACACCCCCCTCACTGAAATGGACAGATCATCTAAGCAAAAGATCAAGAGAAATAAAGACTTTAAATGACACACTGGACCAAATGGACTTCCCAGATATATTCAGAACGTTCCATCCCAAAGAAACAGAATACACATTCTTCTCTAGCGCCCATGGAAGTTTCTCCAGAATAGATCACATCCTAGGTCACAAATCAGGTCTCAACCAGTACCAAAAGATTGGGATCATTCCCTGCATACTTTCAGATCACAATGCTTTGAAACTAAACTCAATCACAAGAGGAAAGTCAGAAAGAAATCAAATACAAGGAGGCTAAAGAACACCCTACTAAAGAATGAATGGGTGAACCAGGAAATTAAAGAAGAATTTTAAAAAAATTCATGGAAACCAATGAAAATGAAAACACAACTATTCAAAATCTTTGGGATGCAGCAAAGGTAGTCCTAAGAGGAAAGTATATAGCAATACAAGCCTTTCTCAAGAAACAAGAAAGGTCTCAAATACACAACCTAACCCTACACCTAAAGGAGCTGGAGAAAGAACAGCAAATAAAGCCTACACCCAGCAGGAGAAGAGAAATAACAAAGAACAGAGTAGAAATCAATGAAATAGAAACCAAAAGAACAGTAGAACAGATCGACAAAACTAGGAGCTGGTTCTTTGAAAGAATTAACAAGATTGATAAACCCCTGGCCAGACTTATCAAAAAGAAAAGAGAAATGACCCAAATCAACAAAATCATGAATGAAAGAGGAGAGATCACAACCAACACCAAAGAAATACAAACAATTATAAGAACATATTATGAGCAACTCTATGCCAGCAAATTAGATAACCTGGAAGAAATGGATGCATTCCTAGAGATGTATCAACTACCAAAACTGAACCAGGAAGAAACAGAAAACAGAAAACCTGAACAGACCTATAACCACTAAGGAAATTGAAGCAGTCATCAAAAATCTCCCAACAAACAAAGCCCAGGGCCAGATGGCTTCCCAGGGGATTTCTACCAAACATTTAAAGAAGAATTAATACCCATCCTTCTGAAACTGTTCCAAAGAATAGAAATGGAAGGAAAACTTCCGAACTCGTTTTATGAGGCCACCATTACCTTGATCCCCAAACCAGACAAAGACCCCATCAAAAAGGAGAATTACAGACCAATATCCTTGATGAACATGGATGCAAAAATTCTCACCAAAATACTAGCCAATAGGAGCCAACAGTACATAAAAAGGATTATTCACCATGACCAAGTGGGATTTATCCCTGGGCTACAAGGTTGGTTCAACAGCTGCAAATAGTCAGTGTGATACAATACATTAAAAAAAGAAAGAACAAGAATCATATGATCCTCTCAATAGATGCAGAAAAAGCATTTGACAAAGTATAGCATCCTTTCTTGATCAAAACTCTTCAGAGTATAGGGATAGAGGCTACATACCTCAATATCATAAAAGCCATCCATGAAAAACCTACAGCGAATATCATTCTCAATGGGGAAAAACTGAGAGCTTTCCCCCTAAGGTCAGGAACGCGGCAGGGATGTCCACTATCACCACTGCTATTCAACATAGTATTAGAAGTCTTAGCCACAGCAATCAGACAACAAAAAGAAATCAAAGGCATCCAAATCGGCAAAGAAGAAGTCAAACTCTCACTCTTTGCAGATGATATGATAATTTATGTGGAAAACCCAAAAGACTCCCCCCCAAAACTGCTAGAACTCATACAGGAATTCAGTAAAGTGTCAGGATATAAACTCAATGCATAGAAATCAGTGGCATTCCTATACAACAAGACAGAAGAAAGAGAAATTAAGGAATAGATCCCATTTACAATTGCACCCAAAACCATAAGATACCTAGGAATAAATCTAACCAAAGGGGCAAAGGATTTGTACTCAGAAAACTATAAACTACTCATGAAAGAAATTGAGGAAGACACAAAGAAATGGAAAAATGTTCCATGCTCATGGATTGGAAGAACAAATATTGTGAAGATGTCAATGCTACCTAGAACAATCTACACATTCAGTGCAATCCCTATCAAAATACCATCCACTTTTTTCAAAGAAATGGAACAAATAATTCTAAAATTTGTATGGAACCAGAAAAGACCCCGAATAGCCAGAGGAATGTTGAAAAAGAATAGCAAAGCTGGCGGCATCACAATTCCAGACTTCAAGCCCTATTACAAAGCTGTCATCATCAAGACAGTATGGTACTGGCACAAAAACAGACACATAGATCAATGGAACAGAATAGAGAGCCCAGAAATGGACCCTCAACTCTATGGTCAACTATATTTGACAGAGCAGGAAAGAATGTCCAATGGAAAAAAGACAGTCTCTTCAACAAATGGTGTTGGGAAAATTGGAGAGCCACATGCAGAAGAATGAAGCTGGACCATTTCCTTACACCACACACAAAAATAGACTCCAAATGGTTGATAGATCTAAATGTGAGGCAGGAGTCCATCAAAATCCTAAAGGAGAACACAGGCAGCAACCTCTTCAACCTCAGTCTCAGCAACTTCTTCCTAGAAACATCGCCAAAGGCAAGGGAAGCAAGGGCAAAAATGAACTATTGGGACTTCACCTAGATAAGAAGCTTTTGCATAGCAAAAGAAACAGTCAACAAAACCAAAAGACAACCGACAGAATGGGAGAAGATATTTGCAAATGACATATCAGATAAAGGGCTAGTATCCGAAATCTATAAAGAACTTATCAAACTCAACACCCAAAGAACAAATACTCCAATCAAGAAATGGGCAGAAGACATGAACAGACATTTTTCCAAAGAAGACATCCAAACTGCCAACAGACACATGAAAAAGTGCTCAACATTGCTCGGCATCAGGGAAATCCAAATCAAAACCTCAATGAGATACTACCTCACACCAGTCAGAATGGCTAAAATTAACAAGTCAGGAAACGACAGATGTTGGTGGGGATGTGGAGAAAGGGGAACCCTCCTACACTGTTGGTGGGAATGCAAGCTGGTGCAACCACTCTGGAAAACAGTATGGAGGTTCCTCAAAAATTTGAAAATAGAGCTACCATATGATCCAGCAATTGCACTGCTGGGTATTTACCCCAAAGATACAAATGTAGGGATCCGAAGGGGTACATGCACCCCGATGTTTATAGCAGCAATGTCCACAATAGCCAAACTGTGGAAAGAGCCAAGATGTCCACAGACAGATGAATGGATAAAGAAGAGGTGGTATATATATACAATGGAATATTATGCAGCCATCAAAAGGAATGAAATCTTGCCATTTACAACGACGTGGATGGAACTGGAGGGTGTTATGCTGAGCGAAATAAGTCAATCAGAGAAAGACATGTATTATATGACCTCACTGATATGAGGAATTCTTAATCTCAGGAAACAAACTGAGGGTTGCTGGAGTGGTGGGGGGTGGGAGGGTTGGGGTGGCTGGGTGATAGACATTGGGGAGGATATGTGCTAGGGTGAGCACTCTGAATTGTGTAAGACTGTTGAAAAAAAAAAGAAGATAGCAGGAAGGGAAGAATGAAGGGGGGTTAATCAGAGGTGGAGACGAACCATGAGAGACTATGGACTCTGAGAAGCAAACTGAAAGTTCTAGAGGGGAGGGGCGTGGGGGGATGGGTTAGCCTGGTAATGGGTATTAAAGAGGGCACGTACTGCATGGAGCACTGGGTGTTATACGCAAACAATGAATCATGGAACAATACATCAAAAACTAATGATGTAATGTATGGTGGTTAATGTAACATATTAAAAAAAAAAAAAAAAGTGGAGGTTCATTGCCCTCCCTTGAAAGACCACCTTGCCAGGTAAAGTATTATTGGTTGGCAAATTTTTTCTTTCAGCCCTGTGTCTTAGAGATCTCTTTTAAGATTATTTTCTGTGGTGACCTATGATATTTATGAACTTGAATATTCAAATATCTCCCCAGATTTGGGACATTCCCAGCCATTTTTTCTTTCTATATTAATAAGCATGTGATCCTTAGCCAGCACAGTGGTGAGTCTGCAGTGGCTAAAGGGGCTGGTGGGGTCCTCAGTGGTGCCTCCAGGTTCAGTGGCCAGAAACCACAGCAGGCAACAGTGATGGCCAGAGCTGGTGGTGTGCACAAATGTGGCTGCAGGTGCCAGCTGTAGGTGCCTCTGTGGTAACAGAGGCCATCTGCAGACAGGCCATCTGTAGCGATGGGGCCAGGGCAGGCAGCAAGGGCCAGGGCCAACGGCAGGCACACTGGTAACTGCAGGAGCCCTGGATTTGGTGTGTACTGCCATGGCTGCTGGGTTTTGTCATGGGCGCATGGCAGTGAAAGCCATCGACAGAGGTCAGGCTGGGAGCGTGCAGGTGCAGAGCTGGAAAAGCTAGTTACAGATGAGTGAAGTCATGCAGGTCAGTGATAAAAGACAAGCCCCACAAGCAGCTGTGGGGGGCCCTGCTATCCACAAGTGCCTATGGGATGAAAGCTGGCAAAATCTGCAGGGGTCCGCTGCGGCTGTGCTAGTCCTTGGTTTCTTTAGAAATGAAATCTGCTGGGTTTGTCTGCAAAGCAGGTCACTGGGGACTGCAATAGCTGCTATTGGCAGCCCCTGCTTTTTTGCTTGGGTAGGCAAGGTTCTTACCCTGTGAAGAACCATTCACAGTCTCTTGAATAAACTTCCTATATTCTCTTGCTTCTGGGATTTTGTACATGCTCTTTTTTTCACTCCATCCTCTTCCTCAGCTAACTCCTAACATTCTCAGAGGTTTTCCCTAAATACCCTAGACTGGGTTGGGTACCCTGGCTCTGCATATCTGTAGCTTCTTGGGCTTATCCTTATCATAGAACTTATCATGTCATGTGGTAATGACTTTATTTTGTTTTTCTGGTATATTTTACAAATGTATTTTGCTCACTGTTATATCCCCAGCACCTAGGTCAGTGCCTTTCACAAAGAGCAGTCACATAATAAATGCTAATTTGTGTTTATAAATAAGTGATATAAGGCTATGTATTAGTTTTTTAGGACTATCCTAACAAATTACCACAAATCTGGTGGCTTAAAACAACAGAAATATATTCTCTCCCAGGTTTGGAGATCAGAAGTTGGAAACCAAGGTGCCAGCAGGGCCATGCTCTCTAGTGAAAAATCCTTTCTTGTCCTTCCAGCATGTTGGAGGCTCCTGGCATTCCTTGGCTTGTGGCAGCAACATTTCATTCTCTAATTCCAGCTTCATGTAAACTTCTCCCCTGTGTCTCTATGTCTCTTCTTTTCTGTCTCTTATGAGGATACTCATCATTGGATTTAAGTTTCACCCTAATCCAGGATGAGCTCCTCTCAAGAATCTTACCTTAATTACATCTGCTAATACCTTTATTCCAAATAAGGTCACATTCTGAGGTTCTGGATGGACATAATTTTGGAGGTCCTCTATTCAACCCACCACATTCTGCACTCTGGCCTCTGACTTCGTGTCCATTCCCTGTGAAAAATATATTCCCTCCATCCCCACATCCCCAAAGTTAAGACAACTCATGAAAACATCAACTCTAAGTCCAAGGTCTTCTATAAATATTATCAGTTCAAAAGGTCCCCGGTTTCATCACCTAAATCATCTGAGTCAGGTATGATTGAGATTCCAGGACCAATGCATCCTATAGCAAAATTCTTCTCCATCTGTGGACTTGTGAACTAGAAGACAAATTATCTACTTCCAAAATACAATAGTGGTACAGGTGTAAGGTAGGCATTCTCTCTCCAAAAGGGAGAAACTGGAAGGAATTAAGGGATCACTGGCCCCAGCAGAGTTCAAAACCCAACAAGGAAAATTCCTTTAGGTTTCAAGACTGGCTCAAGGCTTCCGCCTCTGGGCACACAGCTAGCTCCATCACCTCCTGCCCCTCGACAGTAGCCCCATCGTCCACTGTGTCCCCAGCAGCTGCTCCTGTACCCTCAGCTCCTGGGCCTGCATCTCCATACTCCAAGCCATTCTTCCTGCTCCTTGAAGAGTAGCACACATTTGCAGTCTTGTAGCTCATTTCCTATTTATTGAATTATGGAAAGCTGACAACCTTTTTTTTTCTTTAATTCTGTTCAGTTACTGTTCCTTTCCAGTCCAACCTGGAAGTGTTTCTGTTGGCATTCCCAAAAACCTCATGGTCCTCCCATGTATGTCAAGGGGATCCATTCATTAAACAAGATTCTCCCTGAATAACCCCATCTCGATCCCAGAATTCTTCTGAGATGGCTAATTGGATCCAAGCCGCATACCTAATCTCTTCAGCAAAAGGTTGTCCAGCAATACCCTTGGACTTCTCTTCAGAATACTTTTCCTCAACAGTGAATTTCCTAATTTTAGCATCCTTCGCAATCTGGATAGTTTGAGAACCTCTCAAATCATCAAATGCTTGTTCTTTTTTGTTTAACATTTTTTCTCTCAATTTCTTATTTTTCTCTCATTTGACTATAAGCAACAAGGAAAAAACAAGCTGCACCTTTCATACTTTGCTTGGAAATCTCACAAAATATCCAAGTTCATCATTTACAAGTTCTGCTTTCCAACCAACAGTGGAACGCAGTCCATCCAAGTTCTCTGCCACTTGATAAAAACAACTGTTTTTCCTCTAGTTTCAAATATGTGCCTCATTTCCTTCGGAGATCTCACCAGAAACACGTTTAACTTCTTTCTACCAACAGTCCCTTCAAGGCAGTCTGGGCTTTTTCTATCATGCTTCTCAAAATTCTTCCATTACCTATCACTAATTCTGAAGCCACTTCACATTTGTAGGATTTGTGACAGCGGCTGTCCACTGCCCAGGACAAAAAAAAAAAAAAAAAAAGGCAAAGCATCATAAGGGTTCTAGCAGAGAAACAACCAATAAGATATATATATCCTGACACTGTGCTGTGGCCTACAGGCAGAATTTCTTCTAGATTTCAGGGAAATCTCAGTTTTGTTCTAAAAGTCTTCTAACTGATTAGATGAAGCCCACCAGATTATCAAAGATAATCTTTAAAATCAACTGATTGTAGATGTTAACCACATCTACAAAATACCTTCATAACACCACCTAAATTAGCGCTAAATTAAATAACTTGAAACTATAGCCAAGCCAAGCTGCCATATAAAACAGGTATGTCATTAGTGAGACAGAAAGTAGCACAGAGTATTAGTTCTCTCTGGCTTGTATGGTCATTTATATGATAACGTAAAGATACTGACTCACAAAATGAATATGCTGGACTGCAAATTTGATAGAAAACATACTTAAAGAGAGCCACGTATGGAAACGCATACTTTATGATTTCCTTCATAAAAGAATATAGAGAACCCCACTGAATTATCACTTATTAGTTATTGTTATCACTTTGCACTGCTTCCCCTGGCTGATGAATTAAAAGAAATGAGGAGCACAGGGTGAAATGAGGGTTCAGCTCCCATTCTGTCCCTCAGTTACTTGAAATGGTGCCCAAATTAAAATGTTACATCCTGTGCATTACTGCCCAGAATACTGCAGCTGAAACATTACTTTAAATTCAAACACACCACTAGAGAGAGCATTTCCATATGTCTCGAATTATGGTTGGAAGTACTAAATAATAATGGTACTTGTGGTTACTAGAACATTATCTTAGGACATTTCCTGTGCTGCTTTGTATTTTATTAAGGTGGTTTTGCTTAAGAGTTTTCCTACAAATTCTCTGATTTTCACTTGGTTATCATCAATTTAAAATATGGGCTACAGATGTGTTCCTGATATAGTTAAATAAGTATTGGCAAGGACTACATAGAAAGAGATTTTGACAATGTTAAGGGAGGCCACTTGTCACACAAGGTAAAGCAGCCAACTTCCCTGACAAAATACCAAACCTGTCACACAGGATAAGCCAGCAAACTTCCCTGACAAAAAAACACAACAGAACAAAACAAACCCCTTCCTCTGGTGAATTGTCTATAGTTCAGTGCCTGACTTTCAGCTGCATTGGCTCAGAAATTCTACCTCTTCAGTGTCCTGGAGTTGATTTAACTTAAGAAGTTGAGTTAAGCTAATGAAGCTCACAAGAAAACAATTTATAAAGCCAGAATATCAAAGTATTAATTTAAAATAAAACTACACTGAGTGAACTAGATGCGTGCATCCACCTGATTATCCCTTTCTTTGTAGAAAAGCTTCATGGATCTCATAAAATGAGATCAAGGGAAACTGAAAGAATCAAATACTGAATGGACTTAAGGCTTTGCTAAACTAATGCTTCCATTTCTACAGCAAGGATCTACCTGTCAGAAGAACCAAAGGCTTGCATCTGTCTATCTAAACCCCTCTTTTCCAGAAAGAACTTGAATAACCCATTGGCAATATCAAAATCCAGGGCTCTGCTTTTATGTTACTAAGGCAGCTGACTTTCATGTACAATCTAATTGACATATTCTTCATGTACATTAACTTTTTCAACGTGGTTACAGTCAATAGTCATATTGGCTTGTGAGCCAATCATTTTCTTGAAGATAGGCTAGTAGTCATTATAATGACCCCTTCTGAGCACACGCCCTTCATAGCCTCCTTGAATTTGGGGAGATCATATAACTAGTTCTGACCAATAAATTTCAAGTGGAAGAGTCATGTGTCACTTGTAGATTGGAACATTTAAATGCCAGTGTAAACTCTCCTGAGTTCCCTTTATCTTCCAAGATACCCAACTATAGCTCCAAATAAGGTCTGCTCTAGGTCCCAAGAAGAAGAAAATATGTAACACAGGCCCTCAGAGAACTTGTGAAGAACACATATCATGAACAATAAATAAATAAATAAATAAATAAATAAATAAATAAAGGCCTCTTGATGTTTCACTATGGAGATCTTTAAGCTGTTTTTCACGATAATGAAATCTGGCCTATTCTAACCAGTAAACTGGCACTACATGTTTTATCTATGATAGTAGGTTATCTCTGATGACAGTTTTATTTCCATTTTTCAAAGTTATTGGCAAACACCTCATTGTTGTTTATCTCCATTAATCACCTATGATGTCATAAATAAATGAATTCTATGTATGTAGTGTTTATGAAGCAGAATACTTACCTATCCAACCACAGCTCTGTCTATATACCCTGAACTACCACAGAAGATAAATTATTTCAAATATTTCCACCTAATCATGCTTGTTAAATAATCTGAAATTTTCAAATCAAGTTTCAGCTTCATTTACCATGTTCTATTGAAAGAACTAAGAAGGGTCTGGGACTATGCCCAATTACTATTTTATTTGTTTGTCTGTTTTGGGGTTGGAAAGGTTGGGAAAGTAGTTAGATTAGTTCCTCCTATCTTACATGTGACATAGTTCCCTTCATCTCCAACCATTACACTTGACCATCAACCTTGATCCTCAAACACTAGGAAAGTTGTCCCAAATTCTGATCATATCAAGATTTATCCTCCAATGAAGGAAAACTCTGTGCATGCAGATAATTAAGAAAGGACACTTTGAGAGTCTCTCTCTCCCTTCTCCATCCCCTGATGGCACACCACCATCTTTTTCTCCTCCGTGAAAGAAAAAAAAAAGGGGAAGACACTTTGGAAGGAACTTCCAGATCAGAGACTCTAATTTTGCTGTAGTTGAATCAAGATATTGCTCTGACCCTTTTTTTTTCTTTTTTTCAGAAAAAGTTCAGCTCTCTGGATAGACAAAAGAAGGATATGAGGCATTTTGGATAAAGCACTTAAGACCTATGAGTACTATAGAAATGTTATTTCTCATTTTTAGGGACTGTCAACTCATAAGTCAGAAATGTAATCAAGATATACTTCAGTGTATAATTTTCAGTGTGATTGTATTTGAAGTCATAATCATATAAGGGAAATTAGCATCTCCTTGTAGCTCCTTGCTTTTCTTTGATAAGTTCCTTTGAGGTGACTTACTTACATGCTCCAGAAATTAAGGCTATAAATAACAATCACCACAGAAGAGAGGACTGCTGGACATAAGGCCTTGGAAACATCGCCACCAAGTCACGAAGTCCTTCATCTGTGTCTCTGGTCAGCATCCAGTGGACATTGGCAGCAGGCAGAAGACCCATCGCTTATCTCATTACCATGCTGTGGCCTTTAAGAGATGAGTCAAGGGTTATTTTAACCAATTCCTAAGGATTTGTAGACTAAACACTATTCTTTCATGACTATAATAGAAATTTAAGGGTAGAGTGGGCCAAAGATCCAGAAAACCTTGAATTATAAGGAAAATTAAAAATCATCCAGATGGGGCACCTGGATGGCTCAGTTTGTTAAGCCTCCAACTCTTGGTTTTGGCTCAAGTCAGGATCTCAAGGTCATGAGATTGAGCCCCATATTAAGCTCTATGCTCAGCGGGGGGCCGTTTTGAGATTCTCTCTCCCTCCCCCTCCCCCTCTGTCCCTCTCCCCTGCCGCTGCTTGCATGTGTGCATACACATGCTCTCTCTCTCTCTAAAATAAATAAATATTTTTAAAGATTCTATTTATTTATTTATTTGAGAGAGAGAGACAGCATGAGAGAGAATGAGCACTAGTTGGTGGTGGGGGAAGGGCAGAGGGAGAGGGAGAAGCAGACGCCCCACTTGAGCAAGGAGCCTGACGCAGGGCTCAATCCCAGAACTCTGGGATCACGACCTGAGCCAAAGGCAGATGCTTAACTGACTGAGCCACCCAGGCGCCCCAGTAAAATCTTTTTTTAAAAAAATCATCCAGACTAGGCTCAGCCAGTGAGAAATCTCCACAGTATCCTTGATAAATAATGTGTTAAAGGAATTGTGCTTTCTAAGCAGCTATAATGGCTATCATTTATTGAGTTATTATAAACTAGGGAATGTGTCCTCACCAAAATCCTATGAGAAAAATAATTTTAGTGCCTCCCTTTTACATATGAAGGCCTGGAGGATTAGAAGAGCTGAAGAATTTATCTGAGATCTCAGATTACTCAAAGCCAACTCTGGCACTTTCTAAATTTCATGATTATAACCCTTACTTTACATTGTTCCTAACAGGTAACTATTAAAGACTTTGAAGTTGAAAGTGTTATGATGAAGCTTTTGTTTTAAGAGATAACTTTAATAGCATAGAAAGAAGAGAGTTTATATAAAAAGCCGTCAAAAAGAGAGAAAACCAAACTAATGCATCATATCAAAGTCTAGGTGAGAAACCAAATGGAAAATAAAATTTGCACAGTCTTAAGATGAGAGTTTAACAATGGGTAAAAGGAGACCTAACTGAAACATATATAATTGATTTTTGTAATTCATATGCCTGTGTATTTTCCATTGACCTCATTTCCTTTCCTGATATCTTTCTTGTTCATTGTTGTAAACTCAATGTCTGGCATCAACCCAAGTCAGACAGACACAAAAAGTTGTTAGTTGACAAGTGATTCAGCATGGCTTTTAGTTCTCTATTGTTCTTTGCTTGTTTGATTTTTTTTTTTTTTAACCAGCATTCTGTTCTCTTCAAGGAACTCAATATTGAAGCCTTATTCTGAGTAAATATTAACTCACATATTTCTAAATGATCTTTATTATATTTTAATCTCATAACTGCCAAAATTACTATGTTGAAGACAGATATTTTTTAACAATTCAGCTTCAGGCTGAATTACAACAAATAAGTTAGGAACATTGATAGAAAACAGGAGACACTGAAAATTGTTCATCCGAGCCATTGGGCAGTCTCAGATTGTGCCAAGGGCCGAAGTTCTCCAAGTACTTATCTACTTTACTCTGTTGTTATCCCTCAAACAGTTGAACAAGTCAGACTCTGAAGGGTTGTTATACATCTTTCTCAAATGTATATATCAAAGGAAAATAAGCAATCATCAATAACTCTGATCAGAAACAAATAATAAAATTCAAGGCATATACCCTTTTGACATGAGGTCAGTATTGTCACCTCCATTTTAGGAAAGAAAATGCAGTAAGCATCACCTTCCCCCATGATACACAATACGTGCACTATGAATAGGGAGTCAGTGTGGTCAACTTTACTACCGAAGTATGGCAATGATTTTTCATGGTGTTAGCATCTACTATTTGGAAAGAAGGATTGAATAAATGCACACTCTCAAGAGAGAAGCCAGCCAATTAAGTTGTGAGTCACTCAACTCATATCTAAGTAATAATTTTGATGTTGCAGGCTGCTATGATATTTTATAAACCCAGAAAGAAGAGCAGAAAATTATTTCTTTAGAGACACCAGGATTCAATATGTTAACTGATGCTTTTTGAGACCCATAGTGCCCCAAGAAATAAATAAAGGCCTCTCTAATTCTCTTTCCACTAAGAGGTCAAGGGTATAAAAGACTTTCTGAAACTATGTAAATTCAGCTAGGAAACATTTGACCATGTTCTCATGAATTGCTTGCTCTGTTGTCCTCATGTTTTAAAGAAAATGTTTGCTTTTCCTAAATGAGTCCAAAAATAAATGGTTTATTTGACCTGTTTAACTAACTAGCAAACTTAGTGAGGAAACATTAAAAAAAAAAAAAGAAGAAGAAGAAGATTTGAACAAGTAGTGAGGATACCTATGCAGGAATTACCCCTTCAAAGCCCTTGCCTCATTCACATGAGTATGAAGGAAGTCACCACACAAGTACAAAGAAATCACACTCCCACATGAGCAGAGAGCCTCCACCCTCCCCACGATCCCATGGTCCCCATACTCCCATCAATCAGCTGTTGCAAGTACAATTACATTGCAACCACAACTGATTGGTTCAAGGGTAGATAACTGCCTCATACCAATGAATCTATTTCTTGGATTTCATCATGTACTTGGGACAAAATTAACCCAGTCCCTTTCAGGTGACCAACACTGTAATGCATAAAACTAAAAACTGTCCACAGCCATATTTTCTCATCTGTAGAAAGACTGACATGTGGTGAAAGAGGAGAAAAAAAGCTGAGGTGTGAAAAAAGCAGAATGGAAAGACAGAAAGAGCCCTGAGCACATTTCAATCTTCAAATTCAGTTTCTCCTAAGGGTCTGATGTCTTCAAGTCCTTTAATGGTTTTTTGTTGTTGTTCAACTTTCCCTTGTGACCTGTTAGATAACCCAGCATGTTTGCAATACAGTCTTGTTTTAATTTAACAAGTTGGTTCTTCCAGCCCCCAATAATAGTTTCAATTTCTGTATCAGTAAGTACAGATTTTGTTGAAGTAACACAGAAACTTCAAATGGCTCTGAAAAACAAAATTCAAATTTTGTTCTCATCTCTTTACTGTAGAACCCAGACTGATTGAACAGCCATCATCTCAAATATTGCTGGTCATGGTGGCAAAGGGAAAGAAAATTTTTGAAGGTCTCACTTTGTTTAGCACTTATGGGTCAGAAATAGTCGCAGATCTATCCATCCACCCAGGGGCCTGGAAGTACAGGGGGAGAGCTGTAAATATTTGGGAAATATCTCTAATCACCACCACACCCACATCTCAATGTTATCAGCATGGAAGCTGAGATTATTTCGATCAAATATACTATGTACTGAAGCAAGGAGAAATTGCTCGTGGTACTCATTTTGTTGTGGGCCACAAATGTTCAGATCCTCAGCCATCAGGTCACTTTTGCTCAATAACTCAGAACTAAGGTTTGCTAATTTAAAAAATAAGATAGTTTCAGCACCAAATGGCAGATAATGCCAGTGCTGCAGCAGGAGCCTGGAAGCCCCTGGAATGGAAGGCCAGGGGGCTTCCACAGAGGTTTCCCTAGGGCTTCTGGGCAGGGGTTGGGGAGGGATCGGGGTAAGCCTGGGTGGGGCAGAGGCTGGGAGCTCAGGCAAGGACAAGGATAAGGAGTGGATCCTTGTCACCACGCTGGACCACTTGGTCAAGGATATGAAGATCAAGTCCCTGCACGAGATCTATCTTGTCTCTCTGCCCATCAGGGAATCTGAGACCATTGACTCTTTCCTGGGGGCATCCCTCAAGGATGAGGTTTTGAAGATTATGCCTGTGCAAAAGCAGACCCGTGCTGCCCAGCGGACCAGGTTCAAGACATTTGTTGCCATCGGAGACTAGAGTGCACATGTTGGTCTAAGTGTTAAGTGTTCCAAGGAGGTAGCCACTGCCATCCATGGGGCTTCCATCCTGACCAAGCTTTCCATCATCCCCATACAGTGAGGCTACTAGGGGAACAAGATCAGCAAGCCCCACACTGTTCCAGGTGAGATGACCGGCCTCTATGGCTCTGTGCAGGTGCACCTCGTTGCCACCCCCAGAGGCAATGGCATTGTCCCAGAAACTGTGCCCAACAAACTATTGATGATGGCCGGGATTGATGACTGATACACCTCGCTCCCACCAGGGGCTGCACTGTTACCCTCGGCAACTTGGCTACAGCCACTTTTGATGCCATTTCTGAGACCTACAGCTATCTCACCCCTGACCTCTGGAAAGAGATTGGATTCACCAAGTCTCCCTATCAGGGATTCACTGACTGTCTTGTAAAGACCCACACCAGGCTCCAGCTGTGGCCACCACATAGTTTTATACGAGAAAAAGAAAGTGAATCAAAGCCTGTTAAAATAAATAAAATTCAAAAAAATAGTTTCAGCTGTGAGTTTTCTACTTATTTGAATGAAGCTAGTGATAAGGTTAAATGTGAAAGGAAATTGTTTAATTAATTTTTGTGTTTTGATGCCGAAGTGTTTAACATGTAGACAACACAACTGATACTAAGGTTGAAATTACATAAGACGCACAATAACCATTATTTTGGAATCCAGAATACAAAAAGCAACCCTCCACCCACCCAGCCAATCTACATTAGACATATAGTGTGAACAAAAAAATAAAACTTTGTATTTAAAAGCGTTTTGAAATCTTTTGTTACTTCAACAAAATCTGTACTTTTTAGCTGATTCAGAAACTGAAACTATTATTGGAAGCTAGAAGAATGCTAACAGTGACAAAATATTTAATAAAAATGCTGCCAATTATAACTTGGAAGGCAAATGAGGTCCCTAATGAACTTTCACATATCAGAGAAAATGCTATAAAAAGGATGTTAGTAGGGGCGCCTGGGTGGCTCAGTCCCTTAAGCATCCAACTCTTAATTTCAGCTCAAGTCATTATCTCAGGGTCATGGGATTGAGCACCACATCAGGCTCTGCGCTGGGTGTAGTGCCTGTTTGGGATTCTCTCTCTCTCTCTCTCTCCTTCTGCCCCTCCACCCACAACCTCCACGCTCTCCCCCTCTCTCCCACCCTCTCTCTCTCTCTCTCTCTCTCTCAAAATAAGAAAGAAAGAAAGAACGAAAGAAAGAAAGGAAGAAAGAAAGAAAGAAAGAAAGAAAGAAAGAAAGAAAGAAAGAAAGAAAGGTAGTAACATGTGTTTGTTTAGCTGGCTGAACTTGACAAGGCACAAGAAAAAGATAAGCCCAGAGAAAGAAATAGAGAATATCTAGGAATTTGGGTACGTGTAGGGGTAAAAAAGGCTATATTTTATTATGCTAAGCAGTAAAGGATAAAACTGTGAGGATCTTTGAACCAACTAAAATTCAGCCTTGAGTAAAGGATGGAATCAAGGGCGTGACCATAACACCCATTTGTCAAACCTCTGAATGAAATAAGGTGTCTCAGAGCAGAGATCCATTTAATTTCATGGTAACCAGTATATACCTGCAGTTGAGCAAAATAGTTCAGAGAAAAGATATTAGATGTGTGGTTCTCCCACTGAAGGCTGATAGACTGAGAAACTCATAAATAATTTGAAAGAAAGTCACAAGATAAAGAAAGCATAAAAGTATATCAAATGTAAGAAATGTCTGGGAAAGAACTGTAGGTGTGGCTATTGGCACATAGAACTGAGTAGGAGCAAATAGATAAGGATCTCAGTGAGTTTTTAAAGTTATATTGCCAAAGAAACTGTGAGCCTGTACTAAAAACGTTTACGGTACTCAAAATTCAAAATGACACTTGGATCCTACCAGTCTATGACTGAGAAAGCTGTTCAGATCTCAAGAAGGGCATGTTCTAAAATACCATTTCAGAATTATGGAAAAAGAAGGATCTCCCCAAGAGGTAGACTTGGGGAAGATCCAAGGAGAACATCAGGCTGGGGAACTACTCCAAGGGTATGGGTTAATCAAGAAGCATTTCCCACTCCCAAAATAGAGGGCCATCACAACATCTGCCAGGTAAGAGTTCAGAATTGCTACAGACCAATGACTGGAGATTCTTATATTCTTTTCACTTAGGAACCAAAGTGTTTATTTCAGTTATCCTGTCTGTATTCCACTAGTGTATATTGGGCATGGGGATGGGAGCATGTAGTGGATTGAATGGTGACCCCCAAAAAGATAGGTCCACATTCCAATCACCAGAACATGTGAACATGAACCCCAAAAAGGGGTCTTTGTAGTTGTAATAAAAAAATGACTGACAGCTTGTACTGAAAGTGACAAAGACAGGAAAAAATGAAAGAAGGCCATGGGCCTTCCAAAACTCTACAGTCAGGAAATTGGTTGATAGAGCTACTCAACTGCAAACACATGTTACCCCACAAAAAAAGGAAAGATGGCTACAGGGGCAGAGCCATAACAGGTGGCACAGAGACCAGTCGAGCCATCATGGGCCCAGAGGGTGGAGTATTACCACAAAGGATTACTCTCTAGCTTTGGAACCTAATAGAATTTCCCCTGCTGGACTAAGACCTTGCTTGGGACCAGTGACCTCTTAGTTTTCCCCAATTCCTCCTTTTTAGAATGGGAATTTCTATCCTATACTTATCACACCATTGTGTTTGGGGAGCATATAATTTGTTTTCTAGTTTCATGCATTCTTAAATAGAGAGGAATTTTTTTCCCAGGATGAAGTATACTCAGAGTCTCATCCATAAACAGATTTAAATGGTTCAGGTCACAACAGTGGGGATTTTTTGAACTGATGACATTTGGATAAGATGGGGACTTAGAGCTAATGTTGTTGTTATGGGCTAAAAAGTTGGAGAGTTTTTGGGATTTGAATGTATTTTGCTTGTGGATGGATGTGAGTTTTGGCCAGAGGAAAGACTAGAGTGAGCTGCAATCATATGTTCTAAAAGATATGTCCATATCTTAATCCCTCAACCTATGAATGTGACCTTATTCCAGAAAAAAAGAGTCTGCAGATGTAATTAAATTAAGACTCTTGAAATAAGGGGCGCCTGGGTGGCTCAGTTGGTTAAGCGACAGCCTTCGGCTCAGGTCATGATCCTGGAGTCCCGGGATCGAGTCCCACATCGGGCTCCTTGCTCGGTGGGGAGTCTGCTTCTCCCTCTGCCCTTCCCCCCTCTCATGCTCTCTCTCTCTCTCTAATAAATAAATGAAAAAATCTTTAAAAAAAAAAAAAAGACTCTTGAAATAAGATCATCCTGGATTCTCCGAGTGAGCCCTAAATCCAATGACGAGTGTCACATAGAGAAGGATGCACACACAGACAGTAGAGGAGAATCCACGTGAAGACGGATGCAGAGAATGGAGTGGTGTAGCCACACACTAACATCTGCAGATGCGAGACACCGGACGAGGCAAGGAGGGAGTCTCTCCCAGAGTCTTTGGAGGGAGCACAGCCCTCCTGACATCTTGATTTCAAACTTCTGGTCTCCAGAATTGTGAGAGAATAAATAAATTTTAAGCCACCAATTATTGGTAATTTGTTATGACAACCATAGGAAACTAATACAAGACATAAGACATTTTAATTTAGTTCATAGAGCTGCACATCAAGATGAGTCACATCCAGATCTGATGTGGACACCACTGAGCATTACCATCTAATATAGAGACTGCCTTGCATCACCCAGAGCCCCTAGACTTTCAGCTGGTGTCCACATAGAATTTTTGGGTTGTCTCCCATGGGATGGCATGAGAGTACTTTGCCTGTGGGAGGGAAAATGTGCCAAATGTTTGTTAACCAAAAGAGTGCACTGTGATGGTCATAAGTGTTATTTCCCAAGGTTTTCCTGTGCTTTGGCTTCCAGGCACATGGTAGGATTTCATTTCTCAGCTCCCTTATAGTTGGATTGAGCCATATAATAGTCCTGGCCAATGAGCTGGGAGCAGAAATGACAAGTCATTCCAGATGTGGGACCTTTAATAATGGTGGCTACTATATTTGAGGTGGTGGCTGCTCCCTCAGCCTGGATCCCAGATAAGGAGATGAGAAACAAGCTCCCATCTCTGTGTCTGTGACAGAATATAAATCTCACTAATAGAAGACAATAGGATTTGTCTGGCTGTTGCTGCTGCTGCAACATAACCATCCCTCCTGACAGTCTTAAAGATTCAAAAATTCAAAGGAACACCTGCTATATACTGGTAGGGGGATGGATATAAAGACAAACAAAAAAGCATTTAATCTTTTCAAGTAATTTACGATCTGGTAAAATTTAGAGCCATGTAGAGCAGTGACATCCATACTTGACTGTGCATCAGAATTACCCGGGGAACCTGTGTACCCCACCACAGACCTATTGAGTCATACTCTCTGGGCAGAAGTGGAATGGGCTCCAGCTGGGCATTGGCATAGTTGAATGGGTGCCACACTTGTGTTGTCATAGCAGCTGGGGTCAAGACACGCTGATCAAGACCAATTATTATCAAATGCTTTTGGTCATAGAACTCCTTCAGATGGCATCCTATTAGAAGCTCAGGATGTAAACAGTAAAGGTAAACCAGCCCTGGTCAAGTGGAGTGGGAGCCCAGAGCCCCAACCTTATGCTTCTCTCACTCCTAGCTTGAGCCCTGAGATAAAGAACCCCCAAGAGACTGTAGAGAGGCTAGCTTTTAAAGGTGACTAACAGAATATGATAAACACAGTTAGGGTAAAGTGTAGTGTCTGGGGGATTCAGAAGAAAGTTTAAGCACGCAGGACTAGATCAAAGAAAGCTTCATGGAGGAGGCAGGATTTAAGACAAACTCTTAAAGACTGGAAGGGCTTCAACATGTAACAATAGTAGGGTAGTGAGTAGGTAATGGGTAGAAATAAGTCTCCTCCTTATGACCATGCATTTAAGGAATCCCATAGCTATTTATAAGCCACCAGACTCAAGCTCCACAAGAGCAGAGACTTAATCTGTTTTCTTCACTGTTGTGTTCTCAGCACCTGTAAGAGCAGAAGGGGTGTTCAGTAAATATTCATTAAATAAAATGAATGCTGTCTGCCAAGTGTCATTTACTTTTAGTGGCATGCCTTCTTCAGCCACCAGAAGCTGGAAGAGGGGAGGAAGGATTATCTCTAGTAGCTCTGAAGGAATCATGGCCCTACCAACATCTTTATTTCAGCATAGCAACACTGATTTCAGACTTCAGAGGCCTCAAGAACGGTGACAGAATAAATCTCCACGTTTGTTTCAAGCTACTAGGTATGTGGTCATTTGTTACAGCAGCATCAGGAAACTGATACAAAGCCCAAGGAGGTTCAGTGACTTGGCTAAGGACTCACAGCTGAAGAAGAGTAGACAGAAATCAAACGCTTAGGTTTTTGTGGTGCTCTTTCCACTACAGCATTTATTTTTTTAATAGTTTTTTTTTAAGATTTTATTTATTTATTTATTTATTTGAGAGAGCGAGAATGAGAGAGTGAGAGAGAGAGCACATGAGAACGGGGAGGGTCAGAGGGAGAAGCAGACTCCCTGCTGAGCAGGGAGCCTGATGCGGGACTCGATCCCAGGACTCCAGGATCATAACCTGAGCCGAAGGCAGTCACCTAACCAACTGAGCTACCCAAGCGCCCCTCCACTACAGCATTTAGACTGAGAGGATTTTTATTAAAAATTCGAGGGCTAGAGGTGGAAATGGGGGTGAGAGGGAACAGTGATGAACATATTAGAAATGATCATTCTAGCACCTCCCCAGCTCTCTGCCATAACCATTTGGTGGCTTTTAGGACCCCAATTTCACAGTGGAAGAGCAGGTTTCTAGGACACTGAACTGGCATCCACTTCTCCAGCCAAGAACATGAGTCAGCCCACGACAGTGAGCATCGCTGGCCAAAACTTGATGAGCCACCTGTTTGTCTTTTCTTTTTCTCTGCTCCAAGTTTGCAAGTGGATCAGCATATTTTTCAACAGAAGAGATTCTAGAGTTTGACGCACAAAATCTATAGAGATTAATGGCCCTTTTAGGCTGGAACCTAATTAATTGACTAAAATGATGAATGTGGCAGAGACCTGCAGTTTGCTGTTGCAGGGCTCACTGGGCACACCCACATCAAGTAATCTTCATCAAGTCCTTGGCTCCCCAGCTGGTGGAAAGCATGTTGCCCTTGCTCTTTCCAATTCACAAGGATAGTAGGACATATTGCATTAAAAAGCTCAGAATCTAAGAGCCCCTGATTGGAATTCCAAGTTTCTCATCCCCAGGGGAGTCTGAGGAAAAGGGAAATCATCAGCCTGGCTCAGGAGTACCATGGTGCATATCAATGAGGGAACAGCTAGAATCTCCAAGCTCCCAAACCCATGTATCCCTACACACAGGACTTGGGTACATCAAATGACCAAGGGTGAAAGAGCACTGTGCTAGGGGTTAGGGGAACTGAGGTCAGTCCCAACTCTCCAAAACTTGCCTCAGCAATTCACTTGGCACATCTGAACCTCAACTTTCTTATCTGTGAAATGGTAAAATTAGGGTCCTTAAAGTTCTTCCTAGGGAACCCTCATGCACTGTTGGTAGAAATGTAAATTGGTTCAGCCTCTGTGGAAAACAGTAGGGAGGTTCTTCAGAAAATTAAAAATAGAACTACCCTATTGGAGCGCCTGGGTGGCCCAGTTGTTAAGTGTCTGCCTTCAGCTCAGGTCATGATCCCAGGGTCCTGGAATGGAGCCCGGCATCAGGCTCTCTGATTGGCGGGAAGCCTACTTCTCCCTCTCCCACTCCCCTTGCTTGTGTTCCTGCTCTTGCTATCTCTCTCTCTGTCAAATAAATAAAATCTTAAAAAAAAAAAAAGAATTACCCTATGATCCAGAAATCCCACTTCTAGGTATATATCCAAAGGAAATGAAAACAGGATATTGAAAAGATTTCTGTACTGCCATGTTTATTGCAGCATTATTCACAATAACCAAAATATGGAAACAACCTAAGTGCCCATCAATGGAAAAGTGGATAAAGAAGTGATACATACACACACACACACACACACACACACACACACACACAGGAATATTATTCAACCATGAGAAAGATGGAAATCCTGCCATTTGGGATGATATGCATGGACCCTGAGGGCATTATACTAAGCGAAATAAGTCAGACACAGAAAGACAAATCCTGCAGAGCATCACTTACATGTGGAATCTAAAAAAAAAAAGAAAAAAAGTCAAACTCATAGAAAGAGAGTAGAAAAGTGGTTGCCAGGGACCAGGGTAGGGAAAATAAGAGATGTTAGTACAAACGTTCAGCTATAAGATGAATAAGGTCTGTACACCTGAAACTAATAAAACATTGTATGTCAACAATACTTCAATAATAAATTTTTTAAAAAATGAATAAGGACTGAGGATTTCAGGTAAAACATGGGACTATAGTTGATAACACTGATAACTGAAATCTGTTAAGGGAGTAGAACTGAAATAGTTTCACAAAAAAATACATATGTGACATGGCAGATGCATTAATGAACTACATGAGGGGAGTCCCTTCACAATGTATACGTATATCAAATTACCATGATCATGATGTACACTTTAAATATCTTACCATTTTATTTGTCAATTATACCTCAATAAAGCTGAAATTTTTTTAAAAAAAGAAAGAAATGAAAAAAAAAGTTTCTTCCTGGTTCTAACAACTAGGGTTCTACATCCAGGTAATTAACATAACCTAGACCAAGACATCTGAACAGATGCACACAGCCATGCCCCTTGACTACATCCTTTAAGTCCAATGGGCACGAAGTAGACAGGGACTGGGGACTCCCTGTGACTGGAGTATCCAGACACAGTGTTCTCTGCTTTGCAGCTATTTCTGAATCTTATGAATGCATATGCATTTGTTATTTCCCAGCAGAGCTTGGCTGCAGTGTGTATCACCAATCTATCGATTTTAGAAGTATCTATCTGCTCTGTTGGAAGAGAGAAGAAACATCAGTATTAAGTAAAAGCCTTAGGGTCTTTACAGATATAAAGAATTACCATCAAGAAGGCCTCGCTTTCCCAAAGTAATAAAATTTTAAATTCTATACTCCCATCCCTAGATAGTATAAGGAAATTCTCAGCAAAAGGCAGTTTGGTATAGTAAAAACAAATAAACAAGAAAGCATACAATCCCATGCAATCAATAGGCAAATGAAAACTTGTATTCAAATTCTAAATGTTCATTTTACTAAGTCAACAAGTGACCCTTAGTTTGCAAGGGGAGACATTCTAGCTATTTAGGTCAGTGGAAGACATTTTTTAAAAATTTTATTTATTTGAGATAGAGTGAGGGAGAGAGAGCACAAGGAGGCGCAGAGGGAGAGGGAGAAGCAGACTCCTCGCTGAGCAGGGAGCCCGATGTGGGGCTCGATCCCAGGACCCTGGGATCACCAACCTAGCCAAAGACAGACGCTTAACCGACTGAGCCACCCAGGCACCACAGTGGAGGACATTCTTGATTTGAACCCCAGCTCTTCCATGTACTAGGAGTGACAGTGGTCAAATTAATTTTCTCAGACTCAGTGTCTTTATAAAATTGGGGATAATAATGATTTCCTCACAGTATTTTCAGGACTCAAAGGAAATAATCAATGTAATAGACTTTCTGCAGTGCCAGGAATATCTAAGTTCTCGGTAATCAGTAGCTGATTTTGCCAAAGATTGAGGACAGCATGAGTGATGAATATAAATGGAAAGTGTATTTAAATGACTATTTCAAGTAGTTTGGCTAAAAAGGGAAGGAGAAGAGACAGGGGCGCTAAGGGGATGTGTGGAAGTAGATGGTGTGGCTGATGCTTTGTTGTTGTTGTTTGCTTATTTGGCAGTTATTGTGTTTTTGGTCTGATGATAAGTGATGGAGTAAGGTCCCAGGGGTCAGGAGGGATGGAATCCAGTAAGTTTAGTAGGAAAAGGGACACCTCTTCCACTGAAATATGGGGACAGGAGGGAAGCAGAAGCAGTAGATGAGAAGAAGCTGGATTGGTGGAGGAAGATGGTGAAGGTGAGGGTACACTTGCCTGATGGCCACAGTGTACCCTAAGAGCTGAAGATTATGATTCTCTGAGGGAAGTGGCAGCCGGAGGCTTGAGGAGAGTCACAACCATTCCAAATGTTGTTAGGAGAACAACACATAACAACACCAAAAAATGTGTTTGCTCGTTTGTCCCAAGAAAGTTCACCTGGGACACATAAAAGACCTGCCAGGTAAAACCAAAGACTCAGCAGAGGTTGAAAACTGAATTTGTAGGACACAATTCTATAAAATTATTAACTTTTTCCCAGCAGAGAAAGAAAGTCTTTCCAAATGTATGAATAGAGAATATGGGTCATCCAGGTGCTTCAGGAATGGGGTTTGGCTGAGTGATTGGAGTAAAATGACAATAATACTACAAATCATTTTGTCATGTGCATATGCTTCTCCAGAGAGTAGTTTAGTGTGGACAGTTCAAAACATGCAAGTTTAGGCATCCATAAAACGGGAATAATAGTGTCAATAACAGGGCAGTTTTTGTTCATCACTCTTATTGTCCTAATGAACAAAAAACCTTAAAAATGGGGTTTGTGTTAGCTGATCACACTAAAAAATATCAATATGATATTTTAAACTTCCCTGCCTCAAAACTGCTCTTCCCAGGGTCTTTCCCATCTCTGTGAATGATGTCACCATTTACCTATTTGCCGGCACCCTGGATTCGGCTCTGCCACTCTGCCCCCTGCCTCCACATCCAACCCCATCCTGCTACCTCCACATCTGAAATAGTTTCTCAATGTACCATTTCTCACAATCTCCTACTCCAGGGCTTGGCAGACTATTTCCACAAGGGCCAGACTTGGTCCCCGGGCCATTATCTGCCTCACTGGGCTGCCCCTGAGCATGTCCCATCTTTATCATCTGTCTGCCTTCTACAGTCTTCTCCCTGAGTTGACTTTTGCTCCCCTGTGGCCCATTCTTATAGTAGGAAGAATTACCCTTTTGGAAAAAAAATCAGATTATCTTGCTTAAAATCATGCAGTGGCTTCCTGTTAACTAGAACAAAGCAGTCTCCTGGCTTCGGGAGTATGTCATGATCTGGAGCACCTTCTACCCCCGCCTCCTCTCCCACCGTCCCCCTTTCACTAACCCCTCTCTGCTTACCCTGTCCATCTGTCCTTTGAACTCCCCCAGCCTCTTCTTGACTCAAGCCATGCTGTTTCCTCTGCTAAAAATGGACTTCTCTGGGATGATTCTTCTTTCCCATTTATACTAGTATCACCTCCTCAGAAAACTCTTTCCTGGTCCACCTGGCAGACATACTCCTGTGCACACCCACCCGTCCCAACTACTCTGCGCCCCTTAGCCTGCTTAGCTTCTTCCAGCCTAACAACCTGAGCTCATTCCATTTATTTACTTATTTATTTACATACCAAAGTCTCCTCCATGGCCATAAACTCCATGAAGGACGGGATTTTGTCCCATTTGTTGGTGTATCTGTAATCTCTGTAATATTCCTGGCAGATTGCAGGCATTCAAAAAATACTTGAGTGAAAGGAAGAACGAGCAATGCATCAATGATCAATGTTCAATGGTTTAAGGATGACATTCAAAGCCAAAGGTCACTCTCTGGTCTCTCATTTCTTTTCCACTCTCTCGCTGCCACCGAGTACTTGAAAACATTTCAAATGTTTGGAGCTACACCGCACACTGTGAAGCCTTAATCAGAAAAAAGACTCCATGCTAATAAATTTGCTATCCAGTATCATCATTGCCATGTTTTAACTCAGTCAAGAAGCGAGTTTAACTTGGACAAGGTCAAACATTGGAGCAATTGTGAGGGCTTGCTTTTTTTTTTTGGTCCTATGGGTCCTCGAGGATTGTTCAAAATCAACAGAGACTGTTGGTGCCAGGACAGAGTCAGGAGACCTCAGCTAAGCCCTGGCCTGTCATTTACTGGATGTGGGACCACAGACAAAGTACTGAGCTTCTCTCACACTCCCTTTCATCATTGATAAACTGCACTACAGGTAAGATGATAACACAGAAGCACTGTAAGGGTTAATCCAGTTCTGTCTATAAAAGTGCTCTGTAAACTCAAAACTGCTGTCAAATCTCAGTTGTTTTTTTAAAAGTTTGCTGCCTTTGCCCAGGTGGTCTATGCTGTGCAGAACCCACACAAGACTTATTTTGTCTTCAGAACACAAGATCTTTGTGGATTTTTAATGTGTTACTGATCTGGGACACATTTGCATTTTATTAGGAGCCTTCAATTAATAGGGGGGCTAAAAAAAAGAATAAATGAAATGCTGGGAACTTTAGGTACCACCAAATGAGGGCAGGGGAGGGGGATTTTATAAAAAGCACAAGTTCTGAGGTTAGACCTGGCCCTAAATCCTGCTTCTGCCATTTCTTAGTTGAACGACCTTGGAAAAGTCACTTCACTCTGAGTTTTGGGTAACAAACCTGTACAGGGAAGATAATAATTCTTACTTTAGGGATTTGTTAAAAAGATAAAATGAAAAAATACGTGTAAAAAACACCTGGCCCCATGCCCAGCTCATAGGAGGAACAGAGAAATTTTGGTTGTCCTTTCTGTAATTTATAGTGGGCAGGATAGCAACTGCCACTTCTATTCTGGAGGGAAAAGAGCCCCAAAGAGAGTATCCTTCAAGAATCTTTGAGCTCAAGTGGGATGAGGGAGGACTTCAGCCATGGGCTGATGCCCAGGGTGGGAACCTCCAGCTTCCTCAGGGGAATCCCCCAGGAGGAAGAGAGGAAATGGACCTGTCTGTTTTTCAGATGTCCCCACATGTGTGGTTTCATAAGCAACGTTTCAACCTTAACCAGAACAAGTTGGGAGAGCTCCTGCCCTGCCTCCAAATCCAACATTTCCTGACTTACATCTATCTGTGGAGCCAGAGACATTTTCAAAACCCAGTACTCATTCAGACACAAACTCTACGTAAATATGTGGGACAGGAAAGTGCCAAGCAAGGCATACATGCTGCAAGGAATTTACAGGTTGTACCAGACCTGGTATTTCAAATTTGCGCAATGATTGTTTTAGTTACATTGGAGGCTGCTGATGAGTGGTAGAATTATTTCCTGTTTGAGAGAATGTTCTTGTTCTTTGTTTCTCTGTGTTCTCTCTTCCAAAAGGAATCTAATCATTCCTTCTGATTAATTTCTAACTATACATACTTAGTAGAATTAAAAACAGGTATATGTGCCAAATAAGGAGGCATCAAATGAGCTACATCCTAAAATAACATTCTTTTTTTCAAAGACAGAGTATGGCTGCCTTAAATAGACCTCATCTGAGTTCATAACGGGACAAAAGGTAACAAAATCTGGACTGGGCTCAAAGGTCCATAAAGTGTGGTCATTGTTGGTGACGGGTCAGTGGGGCCCTCACCACCCTGAGGATGGCAAACTGGCTCAGTCTTACTTACCAGGGAACCTGGAGCATGGTCAAGCAACAGCTTCTCATTAAGAACCGAGGACTGAGGACTGTCTTGGGTTAGAGATGAGGAATGTCTGATCTGAGCCAAGTGAACAAAGCCCTCAGGGCTAGCACCTTGGGTGTTCTTTTTCAGAGATACGTTACAGGTTGTTTCAAGCCACGAACAAAATTGCTCCTGAAAGGACATTTGGGTGTTTAGGGCCAGCAACCTGAAGTGAATTTCTTGTAACAGATATCTCCCCAAAATACCTCCACCGTGTTATGTCCTTTCATTATGTCTGCATAAAGCTAAGAAAAGAAGCTTGTTGAATGAATCATCCCAACTAGTTACTTGGGAAGAGGGACCGGAGTGATGGTTTCTGAAGTGTCCAGTTTTTTAACTGCCTTGATGAGGAAATGAGAAAAGAATTTCCTAGGAGAAATTGTCTTTCCTTCATCAGAGACAATCCCTATTTTCATGGTGCAGTAAGACCCTAAAATTGGGGGGTACAAGCCTGCTTTTTTGGGGGGGCTGGCTAACAGATAGAACTGGTGTCCTACAAAGACCTCTGGGCTCTAGGCTGGCAACCTCAATGTTATGACCTTGTCCTCTCCTCTGCTAAGATCAGAGTTGGAGAAGGCATTCTACTACTTATCTTAAAGGCATCGACCTCAGCCATTCACAGATATCTAAATCTTATTTTCTCTTAAATCTTTAAACCACTATTTCTGATATTCTTCCGAGGTGAGAGTACATAGGCAAGAAAGAACAACGAATTTATTTATTCTATTCATGTGCTTCAACCAGGTAATGATTCATACTCATGATGATAAAATTCAAACAATGCAAAAATAAGTCCCCCTCATACCCCAGCCTCCCAGTTGTCCATATTTTTCCTCTGAGAAATCCAATATTGCCAGTTTCTTCTTTTTGTGCATCCTTCAAGAGAGAGCTTATATATACAAAGCATCCTTTAAAAATGCAAATGGGCTGATGGCTCAGTCGGTTAAGTGTCAGACTCTTGATTTCAGCTCAGGTCATGATCTCAGTGTCGTGAGAGCCCCGCATCGGGCTCCATGCTTGGCGGGGAGTCTGCTTTGGATTCTTTCCTCTCCCTCTGCTCTCCCTCCCCGCTCTCTCTCTCTCCTCTTTCTCTCTCTCTCAAATAAATAAATTTTAAAAATGCAAATGGAAATGTAGTATATACACTCTTCTGCATTTTGCTTTTTTTTCATTTACTAATTTATCTCGGAGATAATTTTGTGTCAATAGATCTACTTTATTCTTTTTAATGGATGGATTATTATATTAAGTATACCTGTTATAGAAATGTACCATAATTTAACTTGTCCAGTATTGATGAACATTTAAGTTGTTTCTAGAATTTTGCTATTATAAACAATGTTGCCACTTGTATGTTGGAGCAGGTGTAATTTTGAGCAAAGATGAATTTGGTCAGGATCTCAGGCCTTAAATCATTGGTCAGTTGCCTGTCTCCACAGTGTGTGCCAGAAAGAACATCAGAAGCACAAAAGATTAAGCTGTTCTTACCCACTCCCTACACACACACACACATAATAATAATTAATAATAATAATAATAAAGAAGATTAAAGGAAGCTTTGGGACATGATGGTCATGCCTTGGCCTTGATGGTGGTGATGGTTTCATGAGTGTATATTTATCTCCAAACTCATATTTCAGTATGTGAAGCTCTCTACATGTCAATCATACCTCAACAATGTAGTTAAAAAAAAGGAAGTGCTAAAGATACTCTGACCAAATGCATATGCTCCATCACTGGGGTAATAAAGTGCTTACAAAGACAGCTGCAATAATTCTACCCATCCCTGTATGCACACTTCTTTGCAATGGCCTTCACTATTCCTCGCATCCTGAGGGACAGTCCATTTCTCTACACTTTCTATCTGACCTCACCTTGCGATTGTTTTCTACAATCGAGAGTAGAAAACGTGACATTGTGAAGGTTCCAGGTCCTGGCTTATTGCCAGTGTTGTTCTGGGCTAGGAATGCCCGAGGCCCTCACTTGGGCCATACTGACGCCTAGCGAGCCCTACACTCGTTTCCCCCAACCACTACTGGGGCCGAGCTTGTGTCTTCATCTGCCCTTGTAGTTCTTGTTATGATTGCAGTGTGCACCTCAGCAAAGCCATCTGGGGTCTTTGAAGAACAAGATTTGTACTCATAGGTCCTGGAGGATACATGGCATGCCCAAGGGCCACCCAGAAAAGTCTCAGCTAGAGAGTTGTGGGGAGGGTGGACCTGGGGCTCTGCCTCTATTAGGGTCCAAGGGTGGGGTAGTGTTTCACAGGCTGACTCTTTATTGGTGAATTTAAAACATAAGAGCAGGAATTAGGGCAAGGGGAGAGAGAAGCTTGGCCACTCCTGAGTTAGCTAGGTTCCCCAGGGCTTTCTAAAAAGGGAAATTCATGAGGAGGCACGGGGGGTCCTGCTTCCTTATCTAGTGGTTTTGCTAGTCACTGTGTCCCACAACTGGCACTATGTTGGAGAGGGATGTCTTTGAAATGGATGCCTCTGCCATCAAGAGCTTAAAGTCAGGCCATGATGCTACAATCAAAATGCTTAATGCCAGGCACTTACACTGCTGCCATCTTCCGGCTGCCCCAGCTTCTCCCGCTCTCTGAAAATGCAGCCTGACACCTGGGAAAGCCCAGTGAGGCCTGCTGAGGGTGAGAGATCACGTGAGGGCCAGCCGGCCCCAGCTCCAACTCCCAGCTGTGAAAATGGCTGCTAGTTGAGCCACTAAGTTAAGGGTTATTTGCTAAGTAGCAATAGACCACTGATACTAGTGGGTAAGCATCTGCCCCAGCCTCTATCTCAGGGATGTTCAGATCATGGGCTCCAGACTCCCCAGGACAACCACCTGGACTGTGTTTTAAAAATGCAGATTCCTGGCCCTGAATTAAAATTCTCAGGTTGGGCCTATGAATTTACATTTCAGCAGGTTCCCCAGATGGTTCCTTTTTAATGTAATATTGGATGCATGACTTACATGCTACCTTTATGTATTGTATGAGGTGGTGAAGCAGAATAAGAAGCCCCAATAAACCCTCTACCATCTTAAGAACTAGAAATTACCAACACCTTGGTAGTCTCCTTCCCTGTCCCTTCCATTGTCTCTCCAACTAAAGAGGCAACAACATCCTGAATTGGGAGTTCATTATACCCTGTGTGTGTGTATTATATATAAATAATATTTGTATAATATATATTATATTAATTAATATAATTAGTATTATATAATTAATATATTATGTTAATGTATAATTAACATAATATATTATATTAATTAATATATAATATATTATTATACGAATATTCACATACTATATATAGTCAGGGGGAATACGTGTGTTCATATCTGTGTGTATATAATACACACACAGGGCGCCTGGGTGGCTCAGTCGTTAAGCGTCTGCTTTCGGCTCAGGTCATGGTCCCAGGGTCCTGGGATCGAGTCGCATCCGGCTCCCTGCTCGGCGGGAAGCCTGCTTCTCCCTCTCCCACTCCCCCTGCTTGTGTTCCTGCTTTCACTATCTCTCTCTCTGTCAAATAAATAAATAAAATCTAAATATATATATATATATATATATATATATATATATATAATACACACACACACATTCACATACCGCATATATTTAGTTTTGCTTATTTTTAAACTTCATTTAAGAATTGTACCACAGTACCCGGCAAAGCAGAAGATTAGAGTGATAAGGGTATGATCTCTAGTGTTAAGCTGCCTGTGTTCAAATTCTAGCTCAGTCCTTTAGTATCTGTGTGACCTTAGGCAATTTACTTAATGTCTGCATGATTTGGTTTCCACTTCTATAAAAT
The DNA here is from genome assembly GCF_964656455.1 of Halichoerus grypus. Taxonomy (NCBI): domain Eukaryota; kingdom Metazoa; phylum Chordata; class Mammalia; order Carnivora; family Phocidae; genus Halichoerus; species Halichoerus grypus. The sequence continues at coordinate 98,802,146 of NC_135718.1, read as the reverse complement.
AGGAGTAATAATAATATCTAAACTTTTAGGGTCTTGGTAGAAGTAAATGAGCTAACACATGTAAAGTACTTAGACTAGCGCCCTACACGGAGTAAGTGCTCTGTCAGTATTACTATTTTTATTTTGAAATTTGCTTATTTCGGCCAGCACTATGTGTGTGGGACTCACGAGTGTTCTGCGTATCCCTGTGGTTCATTCTTGTACAGTTGCTCTGAGTGTCCGTGTGGTAAGTAACTGGACCGTGAGTTATATACCCATTCTCTACTTAATGGATTATCATCATTGTCTCCAGTTCTTTACTTTTACAACAATACTCGTATGAACATTCTTCTACACATCTCCTAGGAGACGTGCAGACTCTCCTCTGGGGTGTGTGTCTAGGACTGCAGTTGCCGGGTCATAGATGGGTGGGGCCAAGCGCTTCCCGCAGCGCTGGTATCAGAGCCAGGCCCTAGACTCTTGTTTCACATCTGCACCACTATTTGGTTTTATCAGACTCCAGAATTCTAATGCATTTATTTTTTCTAGAGATTTTATTTATTTATTTGAGACAGAGAGTGAGAGAGCACGAGCAGAAGGAAAGGCAGAGGGAGAGGGAGAAGCAGACTCCCCACTGAGCAGGGAACGCCATGTGGGGCTCCATCCCAGGACCCCGGTATCATGACCTGAGCCGAAGGCAGATGCTTAAATGACTGAGCCACCCAAGTGCCCCTAATGCATTTATTTTTGAGGCTTAGAAAAACATTCTGGCTCAAGATTTTGGTGAAAATGAGGTATACCTTTTGAAAAAAAAGTTGAATAATTTGCCTTCGTTGACTTCACACTTGAGGAAGCCTAAAGGCCTTCCCTCACTCCTTCTCAGACCCTCCCTCCATCACCCCTTCCTACTGTGGTTCTTCTCTGCCCCCCCAATGCTGTACCATGTGTCCCGCCTACTTCCCTGACCACTCTCTCCTTTCTGCTCCCTCTCTGCTGATCTCACTTATCCCCTGCTGCCCTTCCAGGCTGCCTGGGTTTGAATCCTGACACTTTTCAGCTCCCCACTGTGTAACTACAGACAAATTTGTTAATCTTTCTGTGTCTCAGTTTCCTTAGCTCTACCTCACCTGGTACAGTGAGCATTTGATGTAAAGCACCCAAAACAGGGTCTGGCATGTGTTAAGTGCTCATTAATATTAGCTGCCATTATTCCCTTCATCTTAAGTTTGCAGGGCAGCAGACTCCGAGATCTGCATGCAGGAGATTTACTGGGGAGTGTCCTCTGTATCAGCACCCTGGAGGGTTGTCAGAAGCAGAGAGGGCAGAGAACCATGACTCAGTAACAACAAAGGTCTCAACCAATCCTGCGGGAGCTCTGGAGCTGATGGCCTTTCAGAATCCCCCAAACTGCGGCCTGAGGTCAAGTCTTTCATCTCCCACATCCACCAGTCACTGGGTGCCGGCCTGGAAAAGGGACAGTTGGGCAAGGCAGCTCTCTTCAGCTTTTTTGAAGACAATGGCCAGAGACAGCTCCAGCTGAGGGTGGTTAGCTTCTAACCCCACCAGTGGCCCAGAGACAAGGGCTTCAGTCCTAAAGGGGGTGGGGTCGGCTGTCCACTGCAATATTCACTATATTTCTTCTGTATTTTCTCCCATGGAAACCACTCAGGTTATTTCTTGCTTTTAAATTGTATTCAACTTTTTTCTCCTTTGTCACAGGTTGCCATATGGTAGCAAAAAAACCCTATGTCATGAACAGATATTTTTCCAAAGAAGACATCCAAATAGCCAACAGACACATGAAAAAGTGCTCAACATCGCTCAGCAACAGGGAAATCCAAATCAAAACCTCAATGAGATACTACCTCACACCAGTCAGAATGGCTAAAATTAACAAGTCAGGAAAGGACAGATGTTGGCAGGGATGCGGAGAAAGGGGAACCCTCCTACACTGTTGGTGGGAATGCAAGCTGGTGTAACCACTCTGGAAAACAGTATGGAGGTTCCTCAAAAAGTTGAAGATAGAGCTACCATATGACCCAGCAATTGCACTACTGGGTATTTACCCCAAAGATACAAATGTAGGAATCTGAAGGGGCACGTGCACCCCAATGTTTATAGCAGCAATGTCCACAATAGCCAAACTGTGGAAAGAGCCAAGATGTCCATAGACAGATGAATGGATAAAGATGTGCACAATGGAATATTATGCAGCCATCAAAAGGAATGAGATCTTGCCATTTGCAATGACGTGGATGGAACTGGAGGGTGTTATGCTGAGTGAAATAAGTCAATCAGAGAAAGACATGTATCATATGACCTCACTGATATGAGGAATTCTTAATCTCAGGAAACAAACTGAGGGTTGCTGGAGTGGGGGTTGGGGTGGGAGGGATGGGATGGCTGGGTGATAGACACTGGGGAGGGTATGTGCTATGGTGAGCGCTGTGAATTGTGCAAGACTGTTGAATCACAGATCTGTACCTCTGAAACAAATAATACATTATATGTTAAGAAAAAAAAAAGAAGAAGAAGATAGAAGGAGGGGAAGAATGAAGGGGGTAAATAGGAGGGGGAGACGAACCATGAGAGACGATGGACTCTGAAAAATAAACTGAGGATTCTAGAGGGGAGGGGGGTGGGAGAAGGGGTTTGCCTGGTGATGGGTATTGGGGGGGCATGTTCTGCATGGAGCACTGGGTGTTGTGCACAAACAATGAATCATGGAACACTACATCAAAAACTAATGATGTAATGTATGGTGATTAACATAACAGTAAAAAATTTTTTAAAAAACCCTATGTCATTTTGAGGACAAAAAGAGTCTACTTTATTTGGCATTTTAGGAACTAAAGTCAGTTGCAGGTTGACTTCTACTTTGTCAGTTATGGTGGTATTGCATGGAACTAGCCAAAGACTCCCGTGCTATGTGTCTATGCTATATTCGTTAACAACAAACAGCATAAAAACATACAGGCCTTCAGCAAAGTTACTGTTTATTGATGCTGAGCTACATCAATCTACTGTTTATCTTTCCTATTAAATTCCAGAGGTACCATAGCAAAGAAAAGTTAATACTGCTAAGAGTCCATGTTCTTCATCTGTAAAATGGTTAAAATTTACCTATCTCAAAGGATTCTATGGGGGAAAATGTACAAAAAGAAAGTCCAGTAAAGAAATGACCACTGTCAGTGTAAGGTGTTAAATCATCAAAGCATATGACAACATTGCCTTTGTTGCACATTTATAAAAAAGAACTTAAAAATCCTAGCAATCCTAAACAATCCTCAAAGCCACAGTGACCACCAGCATAGAGGGTGACCTTAGAGGCCACTCAGTGTTGAAAACTTTCAACAACAGACCCATTTACTCACCCTCATTCATGACGGGAAAATCTAGATGAATACTCCTTTAAGAAAAGAACGGTTCAGATAAATGTCAGATGGCTAGCAATAACCAAAAGCTGATTAAATATCGAGTGCCTATAATCCAATTTAGAGTGTTTGCTCACATTTTCTGCTTTCTAAAAGCTGATCAATAAAAATAGACTTGGAGTTTTCGTGTGTGATCACAGGCAATATTGGGACATACTTTGATCACAGGTATGCCAGACATCCTCTGGCTTTCATTGATCTACATTGTACCGAGTGCCTAGCCTGAAAATAGCAGTAGGCAAAGATTAAGGCTTCCTTACAAAGAAAAGAGCAAGGACCCCTCTATACTTGAAGGATAGGTAGGGAGCAAGTAAGATGAAGCTACAGGTCTTTCAAAGGCTTTCTTTCTACAAACCCATGTATGAATGGTGACAAACAACGATGGGACATTTTTTTCTTCCTCTGTCCATGTATTAACATGGTTTCTGTACATAATTTTCTCCTGTATTTTTTTTCTTTTCCCCATTTTCTCTTAAATAGAGAACAAAAATCGATTCCTTTTTCAACAAAACACAACACAAGGAATGAACTGAGAAGAGTTCTCTACCCAAGAGCCTGGAAGACCCCTTTATCTACCTGAGGAGATTATACCTGCCTCTTGGACCACTGCCCCCACCCCTTGCTTCCTGTCATAGTCATAGCATTTGATTCTCCTCTTTCCTGTTGTTCTTTTTCTTTACACATTGAGCCAGTTAGGCATTTCCTTGCTAAATCACTAGAGGACACAACCAAAGAAAATGCAATCAATACAGCCAAGTTGCTGAAGTACAGACTCCTTTAATGAGTAGTAAAGTAGTTGCTGACTTGCCATATGCCCGCAGTACAACAACTACAACCACATTTCAAGAACTCTACCGAATTATTTTCTATTCCCTGCTTGTTGCTCCTGTAACCACTGGAATCTATTTGTTTCCCTGCAACCGGGGCAGTAATCTACCTGGACAATTTCTATTTTACAAGGGCTATTCAAACTACCTTAAATGAAACCTGTCCTACTTTCAAACATCAGTTACCTGCTCAGGCTCTCCCACTCAGCTTTGGTCTCTGCTCTGAGAAACACACCCATTTAACAACTGACAGTGACGATCAACATTCTCCAGTGACAAGGTGGTGAGAACTTTCCTAGAGTAGTGTGTTGTCTCTGCAAAACAATGTGTCTTCTGACTCGGCAATTCTTCTTAAAATAAATAAATCATTCATTAGCCTCACAAATGTCTACCCATTACCATTTCACAACACAATCATAATAACCATTCATTGGACACTTGTGTGCCAGGCCCTACCTTAAAAGTTTGCCCAAGGTGGCCCACTTAGTAAGTGGTGGAGCTGAGGTTTGAACCTTGATCTCTGACTCTAAAGGCCATGCTTTTAACCACCACAGGCTTTCTCTATTTATTTACTAATAATTAGTACATGAGAGAAGGTAAATGAAGGGCCTTGCACAATACAAAGCTCACAAATACTTCTCTTCTGCTCACCTGAATCATACAATAATGATACTCTATGTGAGCCAGATGTAAGAAGAGAAACATGAAGCCCCAAATGCTATATGAAGAATTAAAAATAAGGTGGTCACTTAGTTTAGTGAAGGGACACTTGTGTGTTGTTTTTTTTTTCATCCTTAAGCCAAGAATATAGTTAACTTAGCTTGATGTCAAAGATTAATTGCGGAATACAATAAAGGAAAAAGGTATTCCTAAATATTTGTTGAGTATTACTTGTTCTCAATGAGTACATAAGTAGCTTTTCTTCAAGGCCACGCTTAGATTACTAATGATAATAATTATAATGATTAACTTTATTAAGCATACATTATGAGCCAGCTAATGTTTGAGACATTTTATATACTGTATCCAATTTAACCTTTAAATAAAACCCTATGAGATCAGTTGTATTATCCCTATCTTACATAAATAAACATTAGGACTCTATAAAGTAAGTGTCTTGGCCAAAATCACAGGAGAAGCAGATAGTGAAGTTAGAATTAAAACCCAGATGTGCCTGAGTCCAAAACCTTCCCTCTTTATATGTTCTTCACTTGAAATTTATTTACAGATATCTCTCTGAGCACCTACTGAGTGTCACACATTAGGCTAGGTTGCAGGGGTAGCATACTGAACAATACAGATTGGATGCCAGTCCTCATCGATTCTTCAATCAGGTACAAAACCAATATGACAAATATTAATATATGCTAAATGATGCAAAAGAGGCATATGGAGTGTTATGGGAACATAATTATAAAGAAATATCTAACCTAGTTTAGGGAGTCAATGAAAATTGTACTGTGAAAAAAACATTTAATTTGAAGCTTGAAGAATGAGTATGAGACAGCCAAACAAAGGAGAATAAAAGAATATTGGGGCAAAAGCAATAGCATGTTTGAAGGCCTGGAAGCAAAACGATATGGCTCATTGGAGGAACCATGAGGGCCCATGAAACTGGAGCACAGAACTGCTCTATTACAGGCACTGCGTGGAGGAGATGCTATCAGAGAGCCAAGGATGAAGTATAAGCAGACAAGGACCAAATCACGACGTGCATGTCAACCACCATAAGGATACTGGACTTTATGCTAAGGACGTAAGGAGGCATGTAAAGGGCTTAGGGGAAGAGCAGTTATGTGCTTGGAGGAAGGGCAAGAGTGGACAGAGGGAGCTACAGTCTGCCTTAGATATTGTACAAAGTCACAGAAAAAGAGAAGACTTTTTTTCTCAAGGGACGTGGACTCTAAAGAAGGATATAACAATACGTAACACTTACAGAGAACCTCATGCCATATATTCACTTGCGGATATTTACTGATCACCTACTTTGGTGCCCGGCACTGTTCTAGGCACTGAGGAGGCAGCAGTGAACAAAAATGCACCAAAAAATGCCTCTAGTCATGGAACTTACATTTGAGATTTGAGTGCCAGACACTAAGTACTTGACAGATATTAACTAGTTGAGCCTCACCCCAGCCCTATGATGTGGGCTATCCGATTATTTAATCTCACAAAGATACAGGTGCAGGGTGGTCAAAGACCGCCCAAGATTTGCCTGCAGGTCTGTCTGGTTCCAGAGCTGTGGGATAAATGCAAGAGACAGACAAGAACTCAGGGAGGAAAGCCTAAAGCATGGCATCTAAAGGGACTGTGGCAGTGGGAGAAACTCGGGGTCCCACAAACACTGAATCCACAAGCTTTGATTTCAGTCTTGCAAAAGTGATTTTAAAGTTTTCCATGACTGAGGGGCGCCTGGGTGGCTCAGTCGTTAAGCGTCTGCCTTCGGCTCAGGTCATGATCCCGGGGTCCTGGGATCGAGCCCCGCATTGGGCTCCCTGCTCAGCCGGGAGCCTGCTTCTCCATCTCCCATTCCCTCTGCTTGTGTTCCCTCTCTAGCTGTCTCTCTCTGTGTGTCAAATAAATAAATAAAATCTTTAAAGTTTTCCATGATTGGGATGATGCCTGGGTGGCTCAGTTGGTTAAGCCTCTGACTCTTGGTTTTGGCTCAGGTCATGATCTCATGATGGAGATCTCAGGGTCATGGGATCAAGCCCCACGTCTGGCTCTGTGCTCAGTGCAGAGTCTGCTTGTCCCTCTCCCTCTGCTCCTCCCCCTCCCCCCGCTTTCTCTCTCTCTCTTTCTTAAATAAATAAGTAAATAAAATCTTTTTTAAAAAAAGCCTTTCATGATCTTTTGTTTTGTTTTGCAACAAAACCATCATTGCCTTGTAGTATTTTTTTCCATCAGTAAATTCCATCCTCTGCTTGGCACAAAAATTAGCTGTGCCCCCGGGAGAGACAGCATACTTGATGGGCTGGCTCCACGGGGCATGGCACTGTGATGGATCAGCTGGGGGGCTGGCTGACAGGAAGTCAGTGCCCACAGCTGCCCACTGATTTTCCTTCCATCCCGTTCTCCCTTCTCTTCACTGAGTTTTTAATGAAGGAAACTTTGCTTTGCTTTAAAATCAGGAACCAGATCCCCTGTTTGATCTCCCTACATCGTTATGCTCCTGAGCTCCTTAGTGATCAGTACCTCTCAGGAACTAGAATCAAGAAACCATCTTAACATTGGTTTCTGGAAGAATGTGTTTTGGGACACTGCCCTCAAACTCCTAGTAAAGACAGTGGGAATGAATGTGAGAATCAGATGACTCTTTAGTCCATTAACACGCACAGCCTGGAAGATGTTTCCCTCCATTCTCCGGGTCCCTTCCTTCCCCCTATCTTTTGCCCAGCTGAATTGGTGTGGATTCCCTGACTTTGTTCAGGCCCTTTAACCATGTCATGGGGTACCTATGAGATGTTTTCAGTATCAGGTGAGTAAAAACCACTGCCTGGTTTGTATCTGAGGAAATGGGGAGGAGGAATAAAAGGACAGGCAATTCGTTCATCATAGTCAAATCAGGCAAGAGTTAATTCTAATTTATACCTGAACCACCTTATAAACTCCCCAAAGATGCCACTCCCACCGCAGGATTGTTGCACATGGCTCCCTGTGTCAGGAACAAAACTGTCCCCAAATCTCATCCAAGTTCCCATCCCCTTACCAGTTCTCTCCCATTCATCTGTCAGTTCTCAGCCCCAGACTTCCCTGAGCCCAGGTGGGTGGTGCTCTTCTGACCTTCACTCTCACAGAGTCAGACTCTATTCCTCCATAACACTTGACCCTCCTTGTGTTTATGTACTTGTTGTGAGATTCTGTCATTAATTCAGTGTTCTTCCTTCATCAGACCATGACAGCAGGAGGCTTTTGCCCTTGGCGCAGTGCTTGACGATAGGAGAAGCTCAAAAATATTTGTTGAATAAATGAATGAAGCCAGATTATCAAAATGGGAGTTTACTTTCCAAAAAAAAAAAAAAAAAGTCTTTAATTCATAGAAAATGGACAGAACTCTGTGTGTCAGGGACAAATGGAGGTCTCCCATGAGAGTCTGAGGACAAAGAGGTAAGGGTTAGCCTTGAATATGATTGAACTTTCTCATATTCACATGGTGTCCCTTATGGTATCCCCTCAGTTAATGGGGAGCAGAGGTGCCTCTCTAAGCCAGTAGAGGTAAAACTTATTCTGCCAACCTCTGGGAAAAAACAATTTGATCAATTAATTCATGCATCAATAGGTATTTAGCACTGATTAGGTTTTCAATAGCAATCCTGTAAGGATTATCCTGTAAGGGATTATAGAGGAAGTGTTAATATAAACATGGCCCCACTCTCAAGGAGCTCATGTTACAGTGTATGGGCTTTAAATTCAAGTTTGGTTAATTTGTAACTGGTTGGTTGCAGTGTGTCAATTCATTGGGAATACAAACCTGAAACTTTTATTGAACCTTCCTATCCAATTGAGTAGTGGGTCCCTGGACAGCATCACAGCTTAATCTTTTAGCCTCTTAAATTCTGTGGCTATTAGAACAGCCTCAGTTTAGCATTTAAGGTTTAATGCCATTTTATGTATAAATCTTTTACATCAAATTCAGTTCAAGAATCATCTCCTCCTCATAAACTTCAGCGCTAGTTAGATCTGTCTTTGCTTTGCCAAACATCTGCCTTAACAAGATGAAGCTGCTGCCCACTCATGGGTTAGTTGTTCTAGCTCATTGTCAACAGGATACGTCATGGTTCATGAGAGCAATAGTGGGCCCCACTGCCAGGGTTTGCTCTTGTGCAGACCTTCTATGTACTAGCCATCCCCTGCCAGACTTGGCTCCTTATCAGTCTGACCTCCACCTTTTTGCCATTACCCACTGATGTATGTACACCTTTGCCTCAGCTCCAGCACCCAAAACCCATCAGCAGATTTAGGTTCCCCAATATCACCTTTCTGCCAGTCAACATCTCCATACTTTCTGGGAACTGGGCACTTGAAGGGAGCATGTTGGCAGCCTTCTTGGGCAGACCATCCCACATATCATTTTTTCCAATTCTGTCTCTCCTATTCACATGGTACAGAGCATGTTAAGAGTCAACTGGCTAAGAAGAAATCAGCTGAGGAATGAAATATCAATAACTTCCTTTCATGCAGAAACTACCAATCTTTTCAATTCTTGGACAGTCTTCATTTACCTTGACTTCAGGGAGGGAAGCACCTCCCATGGGCTGGAAGTGCAAAGTCTCTCTCCATGCATTGTGCATCCTAAGGTGACTCTTCTCCACTTTCAGTCCTCTGACCCTATTATACTAGAAAAGGGGGAAAGAGAGGTTGGTAGGAGAGCTGGGATCTGAACTGGTAGAAAATGATCTGACAGATACTTGAATTTAGAATGTCGGGCACTTAGAACCTTTTTCTTCACCTTTGGGCTTTAGCACCAATTCAGGACTACAGAAAATCTCACTCAATGTCTGGTCACATATACCATAAAAGAAGAGCGGATAAGGCATGTGGCCTTGAGTGAACCAGGTAATCAGTGGATCTGTCCATTTCCATGTTTCTCTGTCCCTATGTTCAACCTTTCTCCATTCCCACTTAAGCCAAAAATAAAGATCCCCTTTCCAAGGCTAATCCCTCCTGCCAACCTGACTTCTTCTCCTTCAGTTAGAAGATAAATCTTCTTTCTCAGGATCCTTGACTACACCCTATGGCTATGCTTACATATTCCCTATGTCAGTAAACTTTCATGCAAGCCATTCTGCTAAATTAGTCAAGTGACGTTCCCATATCTCTCTTCACTTTTACCGCAAATTCTCACATTTATCCCTAACTTCCTTCATTTCCAATTCCACTCAACACTCAATCCTTTTCAGTTTCACTTCAAATTCTGCCACTATTCAGAAACCCTTCCCTTGAAGGTCCAGTGACCTAACTACCAGATTCATTTTTTTTCTTCAATCTGTAGGAAAAAACTGAGAAAAATGGATATAAATATAAAGGCTAAATGGGTCAAAGATGGGGCTGAGGTTTAGGATATTTCAAAAAACTCCTAGCTAAGTGGAGATGAGAATGGGAACAAAAGCAGGTCAGGAAGAAATAAGGACAGGTCCTAGGGAGGTGTCTGCATGACCAGCTGGTGACAGACCAATACTTATGGCCAAACAAATATGAGTGTGCAGGTGGGTCAAATTAGATGCAGAATGAGGAGAAAAGCATCCTTTCAAGCCCTCAAATTCTGTGGTTCCTGTAACTCCTCTGTTTCTGGAGAATATTATAGAAGTCAAAAGAGGATGAGGTCTCACTACCCTGGTGACTAGTCATCATTCCATATATTTACAAATCTAAGAACTATATATCCTTGAATTTTCCCTTTTTAAGGAAAGTAGACACAAGAACTCCTCAGCCAGTGTTTCCCAAAATGTGTCCCATGACATGTCCCTATTTAGCAAGCCTCATAAGGGCTGCTGTAATCCCCAGTGCCTAGAAAATACCTGGTTCAGGTACTCAAAACTATCTGTCACATGAGTAAAAGAATGAATGCTACATGCATACACATACACCCACCACTGTTTGTTTGGGTGTTGGCCGGGGGGGGGGGGGTTATGGTTTTTTTGGTAAAGTTTGAAAAAAATTTTTGAAAAAAGTTTTAAATAAAATCTCTTTGCTGCAGGGCAGCTTAGAGCCTTATGTAATTACGATACAATACAGGCACTTCTCAAATGTTTTCAAACATAAGACCATTTCTCCCCACAGAGCTTCCAAATGTATATGTTTTGAGAAAACATCCCTAGATATTGCTGGTAATGCAGTGCCAGGGCCAACACCTCTCCATCTCTAATTCACCTCCCCTTCTCCCTTTATAAGCATATAAGAGGCCTGCCAGCCTCTAGAGATGCCCCATTCTTCAGAAGTACATGAAACACAACTACACAAAAGCTAAAGCGGTGAATTCAAACAGTTGATTAAGGCACTATAAGAACAAGAGGGTTTAAATTAACTGCCTAATTGAATGAACCAGATCTCCTTGTTTTGCTCCAAATGTCCATGTAAATATGTAGCCTTGGTCAAGAGTACACCTACCATTTAGAAAGAAGTACAGCATTTACATTATTAGCATTTGAAGTTGGTGTTTTGGAGTTATTGAAAACTTCACAAGGCTGTTGTGAGAACTAAATTAGATTATATATGTTCTGGCATGTAGTAGTCTTCAAAAACCAGATGTTAAAACTAGGTAGATCCAAAGAGGGGAAAATGGTAATAGAGTAGGAGGGCTATAGGCTCACCTCCTCCAATGAATACAGCTAGATAACTATCAAATCATCCTATATACCCCAGAGGTTGAGCTGAAGACTAGCAGAACAAACTCCACAACTAAAGGTAAAGAAGAGGCCACATAAAAGAAGGTAGGAAGTGCAGACATGCAATTTGGGAGAGAAACAGATCATGATTGCTGCAGTGGGGAGGGAGCCACAGTCACAGAGAAGGGCGAGAGATAGACTAGCACAGGGGGACTCACAGGGAAACGAACCCCCATAGCAACTGGCTTGGAAAGCGAGAGAGACCAAATTTCATGACTTCTGGCAACCAACAGGGCTTAAAGCCTGGAGCTTTAAAGGTCAGCATGCTTGGCTCTAGGAGGCATTGTGCTGCTCTTGAAGAGAAGGAAGGCAAACAACCCGCGGACACACAGCATGGAAACAGACATCTAAACAAACATCTAAAACAGACATCCCTGGAGCTTACAGAGGGGAGTTTGTGTGCTCAACTTGAAGCATGTCCCAGAGAGGCAGCATTCATGGAGAGACCCCTCTGGGTCTACAAAGGAACTGACAGATGTCATTTCCCTCTCCCAACCTTCAGCATAAGCATAGGGCCACCTGTAGGAACCAGTGCCACTCACTACCTAACTTGCTTACACCCTCCCCTGCCCCCTGCACTCCAGTGGAACTGCCCTTCACAGTAAGTCCCAGCACAGCAAGTACCATGCCACTGAAGACTTGCCCAAACATCTGCCCACACCATGTCTCCCAACCTGCAAGTGTTGCAGGGCCTCGGTTCCAGCAGTGGTGGAGATAAGTCATATACCACAAGCAGACCAGAGCACACCTAGTTAAAACTCATCACATTCAGGCCAGGGACCAAACACTGCCCACAACAAGCAAAAAGAGCCTCTGCAGACGAAGGATAATGTAGCCAGGACACAATAGCAGAGCACACACAGTACACACTGGGACACTACCAGAAGTGCCAGACCCTTCAGGGCACTGCACAGCCTCTTCTTCATAAAGCTACTACCCTCAAGAACAGGAGACATAGCTGACTTTCAAACACACACAAGGAGGCACAAAGATTTAGACAAAATGAAAAGACAGAGAAATTTATCACAAATGAAAGAACAGGACAAGACCATGGTCAGAGATCTAAGTATAACAGATATAAGTAACATGCCTGATAGAGAATTTAAAGTAATGATCATAAGCATACTCACTTGCCTTGAGAAAAGAGTGAGAAAAACATGAATGAGTTCCCTTAACACAGAGATAAGAATAACATAGCAGAAATAAAGGGCTCAATAAACAAAGAAACACACTTGAAGGATTGAACAGAAGGCTAAAAGAAGCAGAGGAGTGAATTAGTGACCTAGAAGACAAAGTAATGGAAAGTAATCAAGCTGAACAAAACAGAGAAAAAAGAATTATGCAAAACAAGAATAGACTTAGGGAACTCAGTAACTCCATCAAATGTAATAACATTTGCATTTAGGAATCCCAGAAGAAGAAGAGAAAAGGGGACAAAAAATTTATTTGAAAAGATAATAGCTGAAAACTTCCCTAATCTGGGTAAGGAAACAGATATCAAGATCCAGGAGACACAGAGAACCACCAACAAAATCAACAAAAGTAGATCCACACCAAAACACATTGTAAGTAAAATGGCAAAATATAGTGATAGAGAAAAAATTTTAAAGCAGCAAGACAGAATCATGGATCACTATATCAAAAACTAATGATGTATTGAATGGTGACTAACATAACATAATAAAATTAAATTAAATTTTTAAAAAAGGCAGCAAGACAAAAAAAAAAAAAAAGACAGTTACATACAGGAGGAAACCCATAAGGACAGCAGGGGATTTTTCAGCAGAAATTTTCCAAGCCAAAAGGGTGTGGCATGATATATTCAAAATGCTGAAGGGGAAAAATCTGCAGTCAAGAATACTCTATCCATCAAGACTATCATTTCAGAATAGGAGAGATGGAGAGTTTTCCAGACAAACAAAAACTAAAGGAGTCCATGACCATTAACCAGCCCTGCAAGAAATATTAAAGAGGATTCTGTAGGTGGAAAGGAAAGACCAAAAGTGGCAGTATAAAGGTTAGAAAAACAAAAGCAGTAAATATTTTTATAAAATATCAGTCAAGGAACTCACAACATAAAAAGATGTAAAATCTGACACTATAATGTTGGTGTGTGGGGGGGTGGGAGAAGAGTAAGAATAGGTTCAAACATAAATGATCAACTTAATATAGACTGCTATATGCAGAAGAGGTTATATGCAAACTTAATGGTGACCACGAATCAAAAAACCACTAATAAATATGCAAAGAAAAGGGGGAAATAAATCCAAATAAAGAAAACCAGCAAACCACAAAAGAGAGAAAGACAAAAAAGGATCAGAGAAAATCTTCAGAAACAACCACAAAGCAGGTAATAAAATGGTAATAAATACACATCTATCAATAATTACTTTGAATGTAATGGGCTAAATGCTCCAATCAAAAGACATAGGGTGAAAGGGTGTATAAAAAAACAGACCCATCTATACACTGCCTACAAGAGATCATTTTAGATCTTAAGACACCAGCAGATTGAAAGTGAGGGGATGGACATCAAAAGAAAGCTGGAGTAGCAATACTTATATCAGACAAACTGGACTTTAAAACAAAAACTATAACAAGACTGGTGATGGGTATTGAGGAGGGCACGTTCTGCATGGAGCACCGGGTGTTATGCACAAACAATGAATCATGGAACACTACATCTAAAACTAATGATGTAATGTATGGGGATTAACATGAGAATAAAAAAAAAACTATAACAAGAGACAAAGAAGGACACTATATAATAATAAAAGGGACAATCCAACAAGAAGATATAACAATTGTAAATATGTATGCACCCAATATGGGAGTGCCCAAATACATAAAACAGTTAATAACAAACATAAAGGAACTAATTGATAATAATACAATAATAGTATGGGACTTTAATGCCCCACACACATGAAAAGACAGATCATCTAACAGAAAGTCAACAAGGAAACAATGGCTTTGGATGACACACTGGACCAGATGGACTTAACGGGTGTATTCAGAACATTCCATCCTAAAACAGCAGAACACACATTCTTCTCAAGTGCACATGAAATCACATGTTACCCCACAAAACAAGCCTCAATAGATTCAAGATCAAAGGCACACTGTGCTTCTTTTATCATCACAATGCTATGAAACTAGAAGTCAGACAAAAGAAAAAATCTGGAATGACCACAAATACTAACATGCTACTAAACAATGAATGGGTCGACCAGGAAATAAAAGAAGAAATAAAAAGTACATGGAAACAAATGAAAATGGAAACACTATGGTCCAAAAGTTTTGGATTGCAGCAAAAGCGATTCTAAGAGGGAAATCTATAACAATACAGGTCTACCTCAAGATGCAAGAAAAATTTCAAACAATTAACCTTACACCTAAATGAGCTAGAAAAAGAACAATAAACAAAACTTAAACCAGCAGAAGGAAGGAAATAATAAAGATTACAGCAGAAATAAATGATACAAAAACTATATTAATTAAAATAAAATTTAAAAAATAAAATAAATAAAACAGACCAATGAAACCAGGAGTTGGTTCTTTGAAAAAAATCAATAAAATGATAAACCTCCAGCCAGACTTATCAAGAAAATAGAAGAAAGGACTCAAATAAATAAAATCACTAATTAAAGAAGAGAAATAACAACCAATGCCACAAAAGCACAAACAATTATAAGAAAATGTTGTGAAAACTATATGCTAACAAATTAAACAACCTAGAAGAAATGGATAAATTCCTAGAGCCGTATATATAAACTACCAAAACCGAAAGTGGAAGAAATAGAAAATCTGAGCAGACCAATAACCTGCAAAGAAATTGAATCAGTAACCAAAAATCTCCCAACAAACAAAATTCCAGGACCATATGGCTTCACAGGCAAATTCTATCAAACATCTAAAGAAAAACTAATACCTATTCTTCTCAAACTAATCCAAAACATAAAAAAGGAAGGAAAACTTTCAAATTCATCCTATGAGGCCAGGATTACCCTGATACCAAAACCAGATAAAGACACCACTAAAAAAGAGATCTTCAGGCCAATATCCCTGATGAACATAGATGTAAAAATCTTCAACAAAATACTAGCAAACCAAATCTAACAATACATTAAAAAATCAATCACTATAACCCAGTGTGATTTATTCTCAGTTGCAAGCGTGGTTCAATATTTGCAAATCAAACAACATGATACATCACATCAATAAGAGAAATGATAAGAACCATATGATCATTTCAATAGACACAGAAAAAGCATTCATTCATGATAAGAACACTCAACAAAGTAGGTTTAGAGGGAACATACCTCAATGTAATAGTGGCCATTTATAAAATACCCACAGCTAACATCATCCACCATGGGGAAAAACTAAGATCCTTTCCCCTAAGATCAGGAACAAGACAAGGATGTCTGCTCTCACCACTTTTATTCAACATTGTACTCGAAGTCCTAGCCACAGCAATCAGACAACAAAAAGAAACAAAAGGCATCCAAATCAGAAAGAAAGAAGTAACATTTTCAGATGACACAGTACTATATATAGAAAACCCAAACAGACTCCACCAAAAAATTGCTAGAACTGATACACAAACTCAATAAAGTCACAGGATACAAAATCAATCTACAGAAATCTGTTGCATTTCTATACACCAGTAAAGAAGCAGCAGAAAGAGAAATTAAGAAAACAATCCTACTTACAATTGCACCAAAAATAATAGGATACCTAGCAATAAACCTAACCAAAGAGGTAAAAGACCTGTACTCTGAATACTATAAAACACCGATGAAAGAAATGGAAGAAGACACAAAGAAACAGAAAGACATTCCATGCTCATGGATTGGAAGAATAAATAGTGTTAAAACGTCTATACTACCCAAGGCAATCTACAGATTTAATGCAATCCCTATCAAAATACCAAGAGCATTTTTTTCACAGAACTAGAACAAACAATCCTAAAATTTGTATGGAATGACAAAAGACCTCGCATAGCCAAAGCAATCTTGAAAAAGAAAAGCAAAGATGGAGGCATCACAATTCTGGACTTCAAGTTATATTACAAAGCTGTGGTAATCAAAAAAGGATAGTACTGGAACAAAAATAGACACACAGATCAAGGGCCACAAAATAGAAAATTCAGAAATAAACCCACAACTCTATGGTCAATTAGTCTTTGACAAAGCAGGAAAGAACATCCAATGGGAAAAAGTCTCTTCAACAAATCGTGTTGGGAAAACTGGACAGCAACATGCAAACGAATGAAACTGGACCACTTTCTTATACCATACACAAAAGTAAATTCAAAATAGATTAAAGACCTAAATGTGAGACTTGAAAGCATAAAAATTTTAGAAAAGAGCACAGACAGTAATTTCTCTGACATCAGCCATAATAACTTTTTTCTAGATAGGTCCCCTGAGGTAAGGGAAACAAAAGCTAAAATAACTACTGGGACTACATCAAAATAAAAAGCTTTGGCTTATTTTGTTCCCCAGTGAGGGGCAAAATCAATAAGACTAAAAGGTAACCTGCAGAATGAGAGAAGATATTTGCAAATGACATATACCTAATAAAGGGTTAGTATCCAGAATATGTAAAGAATTCATCAAACTCAACACCCAAAATACAAATAATCCAATTAAAAAATGGGCAGAAGACATGAACAGACATTTCTCCAAAGAAGACACCCAGGTGGCCAACAGACACATGTGAAGATGTTAATCATCACTTACTGTCAGGGAAATACAAATCAAAACTACAATGAGATATCACTTCATACCTGTCAAAATGACTAAAATCAACAACACAAACAACAACAGGTATTGCCAAGGATGGGGAGAAAGAGGAATCCTCTTACACTGTTGGTGGGAATTCAAACTTTGCAGCCACTGTGGAAAACAGTATGGAGGTTCCTCAAAAAGTTAGAAATAGAACTACCTATGAACCAGCAATCCTACTACTGGATATTTTCTGAAAGGATACAAAAACACTAATTCAATGGGATACATGCACCCCAGTGTTTATAGAAGCATTATTTACTAATAGCCAAGATATGGAAACAGCCCAAGTGTCCGCTGATTGATGAATGGATAAAGAAGATGTGGTATATATCTACCATGGAATATTACTCAGCCATAAAAAAGAATGAAATCTTGCCATTTGTAAAGACACAGTTGGAGCTAGAGAGTATCCTGCTAAGCAAAATAAGTCAGTCAGAGAAGGACAAATATCATATGACATCACATTTCAGGATGTGGGATTTAAGAAACAAAAAAAACGAACAAAGGAAAAAAGATAAAGAGAGAGACAAACCAAGAAACAGTTTGTACTCTATTTATAGAGAACAAACTGATGGTTACCAGAGGTGAGAGGGGTGGGTGAAAGAGGTGATGGAGATTGAGGAGTGCACTTATTGTGATGAGCACTGGCTGATGTATGAAAGTGTTGAATCACTATATTGTACACCTGACATTAATATAATACTGTATGTTAACTAACTCGAATTAAAATAAAAACTTTAGGGGCGCCTGGGTGGCTCAGTCAGTTAAGCGGCTGCCTTCGGCTCAGGTCATGATCCTGGGGTCCCATGTCCGGCTCTCTGCTCAGCAGAGAGCCTGCTTCTCCCTCTCCCTCTGCCTGCCACTCTGCCTACTTGTGCTCTCTCTCTATCTCTCTGTCAAATAAATAAATATAAATAAATAAATAAATAAATAAATAAATAAATAAATAAATAAATAAAAACTTTAAAAAAACAGGTAGATCCAAAGGGCATATTGTGGAGATCATAAAGAATGTGAAAGAAAAGAGTTCTAAAAATACAGTGAATTATGAAAAATTATATATCACTGTTTGGCAAGACTGGATTCCATTGATATGAGAAATCATGCTTCAATGAAGGTCAAAGGAATTTCACTAAACCATTATTCAGCCAATGGTCAATGTGATAGAACACTTAATTTGTCTTTGTCAAAAGTTAGAGATGAAGCACTTAATTTATTTTAAATGTTGGTTAGAATGGCCAATATGAAGATAGTTATTAATTACAACTTCTGTTTGAAAATGTTTTCATCATAAATATTTTGCCTTTATTTTTTTTTCAGTCACATTACTTTAGTCAGAAGATCTAGGCATTTGAGGCAAATGTGGTATGTCCTTCAAGGCTTACTAAAGTTGGCTCATTTACCAAAAAATATTTAATTCATTAAGCAAATATTTATTTTGAGCACTTACTATAGACAAGACAATGTGCTAGTTATTCTGAGGATACAGGATGGGTCTGATATGGGATTATTAACTCCTTCAGGGTCTTATAAACAAGAAGAACAGAAAAAGCCTGCACAAATAGACTGTTTCAAAGTATAAATTTATATATTTCATAACTAATGTGCTGATAAAAATTTATTAGAACTCTGAATAGGAGACATTTCATTGTATTTTAAGTTTTAATTTATATTTCAGATTTCCCTTGAGGGAAGGGTAGGTTTTATCTATTTACAGATCTCCAAGAACAGACATGTTAATAGACATTCAACAAATATTTATTGAAGGAATGAAATGAAGGAATGAATGAAACTAAGGATTCTGGCATGTTTTCTTTTCAAGTAATGCTATTACAGAATCATCCTTTATTTGTATATTTCATATAAAATAAATGAATATTTCCTTGAGGCAAAAGGCCATACCATGGCTCATTTTATATTCTTCACAGAACCTGGTTGGTAGAGTTAATGCACAATAAAATTTTCTGAATAAAATGAATTAATTAATCACAAAGCATACTTTAACAATGTACAACAGATAAACAACTCTAATGCATTTGTCAAAACTCATAGAATTCTATGCAAAAAAAGGATATATTTCAGTGTATGTTAATTTACTTCAATAAACTTTAAATAAAAACCTCTAAAAGGTTTAAATACTAAGAAAATTCATTATGCTACAAAGCAAGAACTCTAGAGGTGAAGTAATTGCGAGTTCAGTTGATTTAATGGCTCAACAACAGCATTAAGGATCCAAGTTCTTTCTCTCTGTTCTGCCATTTTGGGTGGTTCATTTTGTCCTCAGGGCACTTCCTCTCATGGTTAGAAAATTCTACAATAGTTCCTCATGTGACATCATCCAAACATTAAAACATCCAGAGGAAGAGAAAACCATCTCCTCTGTGTATCTTTTTTAAAAATAAGTTAACTTTTCTTAGTAGCCTCCCACAGACTTTTCCTCATGTTTTGGTGGCCAGGTTTGTCTCTTGTTTGTGTCCAAACCAAAGACTCCTAGAGGATGGAACTGCTTTGATTGGCTTAGAACATCAACTTGAACCCCGTCACCCTCCATCCCACAGAGGACCTGGGACCAGGCTTCCCTAGACACGTGGCTCTCCCAGAAGTTTGTATATAACAAAATCACATCTGTTGGGAAGTAAGGGTGGAAAGAAAGAAAGGATGCTAAATCAGCAACCAACAGTACAGTACAATGCTACATGGAATGCTTTCTAAGTACTGAAAAAGTAAATTTCCATTTAGGATAAGACTAGAATCTCAGATACCAAGACAAAGTCTCAAGAGAACCCAAGTAAAGTGAGTTTTTTACTTGCTCCCCCTTCACTTCCATCACAGATGACCCTCACTCCCCCTCCAAATGTTCTGCCCTTAGCTAATTGCCAGTTACCAGAGACCCCCCCCAAAACCCTTCAGACCCCTACTCCTAGAGCCAGGCCTTGCCTACACCTTAAAGCCACTATTTCTCCTTCTATCAAAAGTTACCTAGACTCCCACCTAATTTTTAGGGTTTTATCCTCAGCAATCTTATTACTTGTTGTTCCCACCCCCCACTTCCTTTTAAACTGTTTTCAGGAATCCCAGACCCAATAACTCACCAAAGTGCAGTTTCGCAAGTTCCCGTGAAGTAAAAATGGCCTCAATTCAAAAATAAATCTCATCTCTGAGTATAGTATGTGACTCTGAGGCAGGCTGAAAAGGAAAAATCAGGCAAGAAAAGATTTCCTAGAGGCCAGCTAGTATGTATACATCATGTCCTCTATCACTGTCTTTCTCCTTCCTGTGCTCTGTAGGCTCTGTTCTTCTTGTATCAAGAGTGGGTGATATATCATATCAAATACATGACATTCATGACAGCTGGAAAGCTGTTGGAGAGAGGGGTAAAGAAAGATGAGTAATGGGGAACAAAGTCTCAGGACCTTCAAGGCAGCTGCTGAAGCTGTTGAATGGCTCAGCTCCCCCTACAGGACGCCATGTGACATAGCAGCACACACTTGGAAGGTACCATTTTGTTCATCTCCTGGCCTTCCTGCACTCTCATGTAAGAGAATCCAGTCACGGGCACCATCTCCAGCCTTCCTACACCAGAAACTTTTTCCTGGCCTTCCTTAACCTTTGCTGATAGTCTCAAATATCTGGCAGTAACATGTTTTCCAAAATTAAAAAATGAACTCCAAACATTCCCAAGTGGGAAGTTGAACTGAAAAACATCCAGTGTCTCCTTCCAACTCTAAGATACCATTGTCCTTCCTGTCAGATTACAAGCTGTTCATGTAGCAGGCTCTGGCCTGAGCTCACGTATGACCTGTAAAAGCTCTAACACCTCTGTCGTTAGACAGAAAAACAACTGCTGCATCTAGGACATAGGGGAGAAGGCTTGTGTGTGTCAAATCTCCAGAGAGCCCAGGACTAGTGGTTCCCAATTGTTTATTCTAAGGAAAAGTTCAACAAGGTTGTGTGCGCACACACACACAGCCTCCTACACATGGGTGTATCAGAAAGAAAGCAAGGACAAGCATGAGAGAGAAAGAGAGAAGAGAATGCTCTCTGTTTTGTGTTTTATTGTGTTGCACTTAGAGAAAATACAAGCAGCCAGAACTGAATTTCTTATTCTAGAAACCTCTTTCATCACAGTCAGATGACTGTTAATAATTGGGCAGCTGACAGAGTTACACTAGTGCCATCTAGCTCTCACTACCACAGCCTGGCATCCTACTCCCAGCCTGCTGAGAGGTTTAGAGTTAGTCACAGCCCAATGAAACTCAGCTAATTGTCATTACATGATGATGAAAGCAAGCAAAACCCGCAAAACAGATTTATGTCTAAATTATTTGTCTACATTTCATACTGAGTTTCCACTGAAGATATCAAGACAGATCCTCCTTATTGAACATAGGTTAAATGTTGCCCTCAGTTAGTTTTGTTAGCCAAACTTCCACCGACTTTACATTGGTTACCTCCTATCTTCCTTGAAAAGCTGTCAGCAGACAGTGTTACAGATTATAGATCTAAAATCAACAGATCACTGGTTTTGCAAGTTCCCAGGGCATTTATGAAAATCTCTAAAGGACAGTGGTAAAATTTTATTTTAACTCACCCACATTAAATAACAGAGTTTTTCCACACAGTATTTGTGAGGAAGAAATATGGGGGCACCATATAAAATAACTAATAAATAGGTGTCATTCTTGCAGAAAATCAAAGATCCTTGTTATAGGCATTATCTAGAAAATGTCTAAGAAACAAGTTTTATGATGCTTCCAGATAATAAATTCTTTTTTAAAAAAGACTTATTTATTCATTTATTTTAGAGATAGAGAGCACACAAGCAGGGGAGGAGCAGAGGGAGAGAGAGAAAGAGAAAGGGAGCAGATTCCCTGCTGAGCATGAAGCCTGACGTGGGGCTCAATCCCAGGACCCTGAAATCATGACCTGAGCCAAAACCAAGAGTCAGATGCTTAACCAACTGAGCCACCCAGGCATCCCCAGATAATAAATTCTTTACTAGAGTAACCAATTGTGGGGAATTTTGCCTACATCCCATCACTAATGCTGACTAGTTGGGAGGGGGGAGGCAGGAGAGGAACACTAAAGGTCAAAGGGGCAAGACCAAAGCAGCATTGGATTTCTTCCCTGAAATAAGTAGTATCATAGTGAAAGGAGAACAATCTTTGGCTTTACAGACTTGGAATCAAATATTCACACAGGCACTTTCTAGATGTTTGGGGAAATTAACCTCCCTGAGCCTTCCAGTGTTACTATAAAACATAGTGGAGATAATGTCTGTAAAATATCTAACACTGCATTTCAGATAGTCTTTAATATTCTATGTCAATATTATTAAAACATCAAAGAGGAACACAACTATGTACTGGCATCTTTACAGGTGTCATAGGCAGTCATTAGGATATTTGTATCTCTCATAATCTGGTTATGATTTGAGTCAGTGATTTATGAGGGGCAAAACGTTCCCTATCACATTACCTTTCCTGTGCGTCATCTGACTTCCAAAAATAGGGACAGTGCATCTTTTAGCAGAAATAGATGTCTGAAATAGCTGTTAAACCATCTGAGTGTCAAAGTCTTAAGTACGAGGTAAATTAACCTGAAATAGAGTTGTAGCAGAAAAGAGTCAAGTGCTTGTACTCGGCAACGGTGATGGTGCTGAGGAGCAGGATTCTTTCTGGCTCCACGGGAGTCGGTTTGGTAGGGAAACAAGCAACAGATCGCCTGCCCCAAGAAGCCCAAGATTGCCACACAGCCTTTCCATTTACCAGCTGTGTGGATAGAAATAAATCTATTCTCTCAGAAGCTTAACTACCTTATTTGTAAAATAGGGATTATGTTTTTACTACCTCTCAAGGATTGTTGTAAAAACAAAAAGGATAATGTATCTGAAAGTCTTTCACCAATCTTGTTTTCCATCTCAGGGATCAATCCACCCAATGTAGCAGTGGCTCAAGCCAGAATCCAGCAGCTTCTCTGACTCTTATCTCTCTCTCTCCCATCACCCTCTATCTCCAACCCATCTGCAAGGTCCATTTACCTCTACTCCCTAGACATTATCTGCGTCTGTGCACTCCTTTCCATCTCTACTGGTACCACCCCCAGGAAGGCACCAATATCTCTTATCCCAACTACCACCACAGCCTCCTAACCAAACTGCCCCTTTGTACTTTGACCTCACTAAAAAATATTGTCCAAACAGCATTCAGAATGACCTTTTTAAAACGTAAATCAAGGGACAACCAAATGCTACATACCTCCTTCTGGATATATTCAACAACTTTATAAAATATTCTTGACAAATAAGTTAAACTTAAACACCCCTGCCCACTTCAGTAGTGTCCAGCTCCTCACCACTCTCCCCTACTGGGCTCCAGCCTCCTCGGCCAGACCTAAGGCCACTAAGAGTTTCCTCTCCTTTTTCTCCTGAAAGTTTTACAGTTTTTTAACTCTTACATTTAGCCTATGATTTTCCATATCAAATTTATTTTTATATCTGGTATGAGGTAAGATTTGAATCTTTTTTTTGTTGCATATGGATATCAATTGTTTTCACACCACTTATTGTAAGATTATCCTTTTCCCATTGAATTCCTTTGCCACCTTTATAGAAAATAAATTGACCATACATATGTGGGTCTATTCCTGAACTCTACTGCATTCTCATTGTGCTATGTCCTTATTTGTATATATGTTGGCACGGGCTTATAAGTAAGTCTTGAAATCTGGTAATGTAAGTCTTTAAGCTTAATAAAGCTTAAAAGAAATACTTTTTCAAAAATGGTTTTGGCTTTGATAGGTCCTTTCTATTTCCATTTAAATCAACTTGTCAGTTTCTACCAAAAAATCTGTCACCTAAGTCACTTTCTATCCATTGACTGATTTTAATTCTCATATGACACTTAACTTTTTTTTTATCATCTCTCTCCCCATGGGAATATAAGCTTTATGAGGGGAGGAAAAGTACCTATCGTTTCCTTTTTCCTCCACTGTATCTCCAGTTCCTTGAATGAGACCTTATACATAATAGTTTTGCAATAAGTACTTCCTGAATAAATGAACTCATTAGTCTAAGGACTTATTTTTCCCATGACAAACCTTATAGTTATGAATGTCTCCCTTGCCATTGAAGGACTTGGGGGCTGATACTCCTTCCATGGTGTCTTCTTGAATGAGAGGAGTTTTCAAGGCTATCACTATCCCCTCTGTACCTACAAAGATTGAGAACAGCCAAAATGTAATGGAAAGGGCTTCGGTCTCAAATTTAGATTAAAATGTCTAATTCTGCTCTGCCACTAACTAGGAGTGTGACCTTGGGAAAGTCACTTAGCCTTTCCAGAACTCTTTTTTTAAATCTGTAATATGGGGATAACAATTGCCTATATTTTATATGTACATTATGAGAATTCAATGAGATAATTATGTAAATCATTTGGTACATTGCTCATTATAAAACAAATTATTACTAAGTATTATTGTATTATTATTTAGATGATTACAACTTTTAGAAGCTTATTTGGGGTTGTTTCAGGACACATTGAAAGCTACGGGGAAAAAAATAAAGAAAAATAAAACCCAAAATAACAGAAATTCTTCCAGAGGTAGGAATTGGAAAATTAGTAGTAACTCTGGGCCTGGCTGCCTTGGGTGTAACCTTGTACCACTCCCTGGTCTGAAATGAAGCTGCTTAGCTGACCCAGGCCTTGTTACAACCAGCATTCCTCACCAACAAGCCTCCTTTCCAGAAAGTAGGATTTAGATCTTCACCAACAAATGTTTTTTTATTCCCAAAGTCTTCTTCATTTTACCCAAACTGCTCTTCATGCCATTTCCCCAGGACCTGGCTTCCTCAATGTCAAACCAACACATTTAAGCATATAAGCCATAGTTGTTTAAAATCATGTGAAGTTAGTGGTTTTCCTCATTAATGTCATTATTTGCTAGAAACAGGAAGATTGAACAAGGTCGGAAGAAAGGCTGGGAGAAGCTGAGTGAAGGTACAGCCTGCTTTATGTGTGGGGGAGGGGGAGAAGGAAGAGAGGGAGATGGGGGGGAGAGAGAGAAGGAGGAAGGGAGGGAGAGAGGGAGAGAGGGAGGGAGAGGGAGAGAGGGAGAGAGGGAGGGAGAGGGAGAGAGGGAGGAAGGAAGAGAGAGAGGGAGGGAGGGAAAGAGAAGGGGAGGGGGAAGAAGGGGGGAAGGGATAGAAATGGGGGAGGGGGAGGGAGGAAGATAGGGAGACAGGGGGAGAGAGAGAGGCAAAGAAAGAGAGAGAAGGAGGGAGAGAGGGAGAGAGGAAGAGGAAAGGAAAGAGAAGGAAGGAGGGAGAGAGAGAGGGAGAGATAGGGAGAGAGGAAGGGAGGGAGACATGGACAGGGAGAGAAATGGGGGAGAGGGGAGGGAGGGAGACATGGACAGGGAGAGAAATGAGGGAGAGGGGAGGGAGGGAGACATGGACAGGGAGAGAAATGGGGGAGAGGGGAGGGAGGGAGACAGGGACAAGGAGAGAAATGGGGGAGGAGGAGGGAGGGAGAGAGAGGAGGAAGAAAGGGAGGGAGGGAGAGAGTATGTAATAAGGAAAAGCACCTGTACTAGCAGGACTTGGAACTGGAGAGGACATCAGACCATCTCTTCCTTAAGGACTACTTCAGGGACTCAAATCTTCCTGTGTCTGCTCAGGACAGGCTTGGAATCCAGAGCAAAGACTGGAGGGAAACAGCAGCTCTGCGCTGCAGTCAGGATGGGGTAGACAGGATGACTGGCTGAGTCTGTTCATGCTTTGGCTAAAGCATTTGGCCTCTGTCAGGTGTATACACAACACAGGGTGGGCTGGTCAACTGAAAGGCATTTAAGCAAGATGGGAACGGGACCTATCTCTCCCAGGGTCCAGTGACCTATGCTGACCTTCACCCCTTGAGGGGTGCAAGTAGGAGACAGGAGTCTCGATAAGAAAGAGGGCACAAAGCCCTATGTAGGAAGCTTCAGAACTGTTCCCATGAACCAGGACTCTCACTGCTAAGCACGATAAACTGCACAGGGCAAGCGAGTAGACAAACCCGACCCACAGGGAAGAGCAGGCAGTGTGTGAGAAGAGGGGGGTTCTGGTCCGTGGCACACATGAGCCCTACCAGCTGCCTGTGTTCAGCCTTCCAGGAGGACCACTGAGTGCCAGAGAGCAAAGGCGTGTGTCACTCCCCACCCAGCATACAGAGGATGCAGGACATCACTGAGAACAGTCTCAGTTTCCTCCACAATGGATCACACATTAAAATCCATGCAGACTAGAAAAATGTTTTTTCTGACAGGGAGGGGAAGTTTATCTCTAATCTGCCCTCCTTCCTTGACTCCCACTTGCCAAACACTAGTCCATTCTCAGCTTGCTTTCTGTGACAGAGCAGGGTGCTGGGCAAACCAGAAAGTGGAACCCAAGAAAGAGAAGGCACAAGAAACTGACAAAAACTTGTCACCACAGACCACCTTCAGAATGGCTGGAAAGTACAGTGCACTTGGAGGAAAGATGCTAGATAAGAGGACACAATGCTGCAGAGACAATACTTTGCAAAATTGAAGGCAGTGAGACCTGGAAGAGCATCCCTCAGTTGGAAGTGCTCTGTGTTTGCAATGCAGTGTGAACCATCAGAGCTCAAGGAAGGTAGAAAGACTTACCTGGTTCCACCCTCATTCCAACAAGGTAGAAGAGAGCAATTATCCCCAATGTACCCGAGAGAAAACAAAAGGAAGGAAGCTTAGAATCCCGGAGGTCTGCCAACAAACAGAAGTCCAGGACCACATGGCTTCACAGGCAAATTCTACTAAACATCTAAAGAAAAATGAATACCTATTCTTCTCAAACGATTCCAAAACATAGAAAAGGAAGGAAAACTTTCAAATTCATCCTATGAGGCCAGGATTACCCTGATACCAAAACCAGATAAAGACACCACTAAAAAAGAGATCTTCAGGCCAATATCCCTGATGAACATAGATGCAAAAATCTTCAACAAAATACTAGCAAACCAAATCTAATAATACATTAAAAAATCATTCACCACAACCCAGTGTGATTTATTCTCAGTTGCAAGCGTGGTTCAGTATTTGCAAATCAAACAACATGATACATCACATCAATAAAAGAAAGGATAAGAACCATATGATCATTTCAATAGACACAGAATAAGCATTTCACAAAGTACAACATTCATTCATGATAAGAACACTCAACAAAGTAGGTTTAGAGGGAACATACCTCAACGTAATAGTAGCCATTTATAAAATACCCACAGCTAACATCATCCACCATGGGGAAAAACTAAGATCCTTTCCCCTAAGATCAGGAACAAGACAAGGATGTCTGCTCTCACCACTTTTATTCAACATTGTACTCGAAGTCCTAGCCACAGCAATCAGACAACAAAAAGAAACAAAAGGCATCTGAATCAGTAAGGAAGAAGTAACATTTTCAGATGACGTAATATTATGTATAGAAAATCCAAACAGACTCCACCAAAAAATTGCTAGAACTGATACACAAACTCAATAAAGTCACAGGATACAAAATCAATCTACAGAAATCTGTTGCATTTCTATACACCAGTAAAGAAGCAGCAGAAAGAGAAATTAAGAAAACAATCCTACTTACAATTGCACCAAAAATAATAGGATACCTAGCAATAAACCTAACCAAAGAGGTAAAAGACCTGTACTCTGAATACTATAAAACACTGATGAAAGAAATGGAAGAAGACACAAGGAAACAGAAACACATTCCATGCTCATGGATTGGAAGAACAAAAAGTGTTAAAACATCTATACTACCCAAAGCAATCTACAGATTTAATGCAGTCCCTATCAAAATACCAAGAGCATTTTTTTCACAGAACTAGAACAAACAATCCTAAAATTTGTATGGAATGACAAAAGACCTCGCATAGCCAAAGCAATCTTGAAAAAGAAAAGCAAAGCTGGAAGCATCACAATTCTGGACTTCAAGTTAATGGCAAATAATCAGAAAAGGATGGTACTGGAACAAAAATAGACATGTAGATCAATGGAATAGAATAGAAAATCCGAAATAAACCCATAACTGTATGGTCAATTAGTTTGGACAAAGCAGGAAAGAATATCCGATAGGAAAAAGTCTCTTCAACAAATTGTGTTGGGAAAGCTGGACAGGAACCATGCAAAAGAATTAAACTGGACCACTTTCTTACACCATACACAAAAGTAAATTCAAAATAGATTAAAGACCTAAATGTGAGGCCTGAAACCATAAAAATCCTAGAAGAAAACACAGCAGTAACTTCTTTGCATGAACCGTAACAACTTTTTTTCTTTTTTACCTCTCCTGAGGTAAGGGAAACAAGGCAAAAATAAACTACTGGGACTACATGAAAATAAAAAGTTTCTGCGTAGAGAAGGGAACAATCAACATAACTAAAAGGCAACATGCAGAATGGGAGAAGATATTTGTAAATGACATATTTGATAAAGAATTAGTATTCAAATATATAAAGAACTTATGCAACTCAACACCAAAAAAACAAATAACCCAATAAAAAATGGGCGGATGATATGAATAGATATTTCTCCAAAGAACACATCCAGATGGCCAACACATGAAAAGATGCTCATCATCACTTACCATCAGGGAAATGCAAATCAAAACTATAATGAGATATTACCTCACACTTGTCAGAATAGCTAAAATTAACAACACAAGAAATCAAAACTATAATGAGATATTACCTCACACCTGTCAGAATAGCTAAAATTAACAACACAAGTTGGCAAGGATGTGGAGAAAGGGGAACCCTCTTGCACTGTTGGTGGGAATGCAAACTGATGCAGCCACTGTGGAAAAACAGTATGGAGGTTCCTCAAAAAGTTAGAAATAGAACTATCTTATGATCCAGCAATCCTACTACTGGATATTTACGGAAAGAATACAAAAACACTAATTCAAAGGTTTATACGCACCTCTATGCTCATAGCAGCATTATTTATAATCACCAAGATATAGAAGCAGCCCGTGTCCATTGATTGATGAATGGATAAAAACAAGTGTATAATTTATATATGTATAATGTATACACACACACACACACACACATATATATAATGTAATATTATTCAGCCATAAAAACAAATGAAGTCTTGCTATTTGCGAGGACATGGGTGGAGCTAGAGAGTATAAGGCTAAGCAAAATAAGTCAGAGAAAGACAAATACCATATGATTTCACTGATATGGGGAACTTAAGAAACAAAACAAATAAACAAAAGGAAAAAGAGAGAAAGAGACAAATCAAGAAACAGACTCTAAATTATAGAGAACAAACTGATGGTTACCAGAGGGGAGGTAGTTGGGGCGGATGGGTGAACTAGGTGATGAAGATTAAGAAATGCACTTGTTGTGATGAGCACTGGGTGATGTATGGAACTTTTGAATCACTATACTGTACACTGAAACTAATATAGTCCTGTATATTAACTAACTGGAATTAAAATAAAGACTTTTTTAAGATTAAAAAAAAAAGGCCTTAAGAATCCCCCACCTTCTGTGCACTATATCATGGGATAAGCTAGAGACCAACAGAAACTTCACTGAAACAGATAGTTCCTCCTACAGTGGGTCAGAGTCTAAATTTTTTAATTGTGAAAATTGAGGTGCAGCAAGTCAGGTGGTGCTGACATTTCCAGCAGTAAGCATCCTGCTTCTTTGTAAATGCACTTAATAGGTCGGGAATTAAAAGAGAAGTGGATCTATAGAACTTCCTTCAGCAGATGTTCATCAAATCCTTTCCAATATGAGGTATGAGGGACTCTAATGTTAACTTTTTAATTTGGCTAAATTGCTTCTCAGGGATTTATATTAATAACATTTTATGTGATGCCAAATGATGGGACACTGTCAGGATAAAATTTTATTTTGGACCAACGGTTTCCTGGTTTGATCTGTTTTCTTCTGCAGGAAAAGGTCTATATAGTCTACCCACCTGTATCCCTGTTCCAGGCTCTGTAATGTCATACACCTCTAAGGTTGCCTTAGATACTTGACTAAAATTGCTTGATTTTTCTCTGGAACTTCTTTGAAGATGCTGTCTGAAGTATGTATGTAATTTCTCTTTCCTGGTTATAATTCAAGAATCAGTGACTTCTGGTTTGTGTCTCAAAGAGTTAGGTTTTCCAAGGCGCTTAGACAGGTCTTGGCCATTGACACTAGATTGGCATTACTACCAAAGGTCAGATTCTCTACCTGCCATCTTCTATCAGTGTCTCCATGGGGGGGTCTGATGCATCCAAGTATATTCTTCTACCATTGCCTCAGCTCAGGGCACACAGAGAACTTAGCTAATGCGTTTACTAGGATGAGACTATGTACAACTTTTCACCTCACACTTCGTACATAAGATGCTGAGGCCTGAAATAAACCAGAATGAGAATTCATTAGATAGAATGCTTGCTAAGGACATTGACAAATAAGGTTAGGATGAAAGGAGATCATCCATCATTATTAGGTCTTATTCAAAGTTAGGCATAGTAGGAGACACAAAAAAAATAAGACTTAAATTGCTTCTGGAGAAAAAAAAAAGCATTACAGTTCACATAAAAACATAACAACACAAGCAGAATTTGATGTTCTGAAAACTAAGGTCATTTTCTTACTACATGCCAAGGCCAACATGCCAAAAGCTCCCCATGCTGTTTACCCCAATCTCTTCTTCAGCCCAGAGACTTAGAGCCAAACTTGGTTCTTCAGTCCCCCTGCTCATACTAACAAATAGGAACTGAGGATTGTGGGTAACTAAATTTAACCTACTTTATGCCGGACACTATGCTAAGAATTATGGTAGGAATATGGACACATGGTCTCTGCACTCAAGAAATTCACAATCTAATGAAGTAAATCCCATTATTCTACTTAATAAAAACAAACTGAGACCCAGCCAAACTACAGTGTTTCTCTTGCATAATCCAAACATCATTTGCATCAATGTATCCTGAAATGCTTAATTAAAATGCATATCATCTGAAACTTCTGATTCAGAATGTGACAGATGAGACCTGGAAATCCATAATTTAACAAGTTGCCTGAGTTCCTCTTACACCTATTAAAATTGGAGAACCACTAATAAATGAACTCATGAGAATAAGCACCATAGAAAAGTCCCACGCAGTCCCTATTTTGATGAGAAGAGTGGGGGTTAGTGTAGAAAGTTCCACTATCAGTATCTGAGTCAGTTTCTGATGAATCTACAGAAGAAAAGAAAGAATTTAGGGAAGGACACATATAGCACTGTAAGCCCTCCAAATGGCCTTGAAGAATTCAGGATATCTCATGCACTTGTGGAGCGAGAGTGACTGCCAGCTTGCCCAGCCACATTTCTAAAGGACACTAGACAGAAGGCAGGCTTCCCAGCACAGTGGACCCCACCCCCACCCCAGGTGCTTCCATACATGATGTTGCTGAGGCCTTTACTCTCTTCCTCTGATGTCACTGATCCATCTTTAGGATTGGCAGCGTACTGGTAAAAGAGCCCATGCCCTGGCACCTGTGGCTTGTACCTGGAGGACTTGTTGCACCTGCTCCCACGGCTGGCCCCAAGCAGCATTATGAGGCTTGGAGCAAATGTTGTTTTTACCTGTTTATCTTTCAGGGTCTTTTTACTCCTCTTTATGGCTGTTGTATTTTCTCTAATTAAAAAGGGAAGTAATTTGATAAATGATTGCACATAAGATGTTAGGGATTTGATGTTCTGACTTCTCTCAAGAACATTAAATTTCAAGGAGGTTGACTTGAATAGCTATTAAGGCATTTTAACCCCTGAAATGTCAGGCTAGAGAGGAAATTTGGGGCTTCCCGGAAGAGGCCTTCCTCCCCACTCTGCTCTTCACGTCATGGCCACATAGGGTGGTTTAGGGAAGCGGTGGGAAAAGACAGAAACCCATCTCTGGCCATCTTTTGGCACCTTGAGGAAATATTCAAGATCTGGTATCGGTGTTTAAGCTTGACATCTAGCAAGGGCATTCGCTTTCAGTCTTTGCCATTGCCCCTCCCACTACCATTTTCATCCCCTAAAATAGTCATGTCCTTTCCTCGTCAGCTCTTCTCAAAATCCCCCTGCCTTGTCCCCAGCTTCTCATCCCCAGAATGGTGTCTGGATAGACTTTGGAGTCAG
The DNA here is from genome assembly GCF_964656455.1 of Halichoerus grypus. Lineage (NCBI taxonomy): Eukaryota > Metazoa > Chordata > Mammalia > Carnivora > Phocidae > Halichoerus > Halichoerus grypus. Next base: position 98,769,552 of record NC_135718.1, on the reverse strand, counting down.
AAGAGCTGGACTTGAATGTGCTCTACCGTTTGCTAGGTGGGGAGCCCGGGAGTTCCTCCCTCTACAGGGAAAGGTTATTGGAAGGGTTGGATGATGTGTTGGATGTGAAACTATAGCCTTGTAAACACACAAAGCCCAATAGATACAGTGCTGGACAAGAAACCGTTCTGCTTTAAGTTGCTGACTACATGATAGTGACATCTGGGCACAGAGACTGGAGCTGGGTGCACACATGCCTCCTGGCAGCCACTGTAGAATGACCACAAAAGAGTTTGTCAGAGATGATGGTGATCGTGGACCCACTAGTGACTCTCTTGGGCAGTCTGGCGCACGAAGAGGTCAGCACTTAAAAATGGGAAGAAGAAAACAAAAAACATGGCTGGAGGAAACAGCAAGGCAAAAGACTGAGCAGGCAGAATCTACTGAAGAACAAGAAGGCGGGAACAGGGAGAACAAGCGAAGAGGGGCAGAGCGGCCACCACAGAGAAACACTAGAGTAGAAGTCAGCCTATGCTGAGCAGGGAGGAGAACACTGGAGGGTTCAAGCTACACCAAACCCTACACGGCCCAGTTCCTGAGCAACAGTCTGTGTGGTCTGGCATTCTGATACTTCTTCCCCCATTCAACTACCTTTTATTTTCCTTAATTCCCTGTGGATACTTAAAACAAACCCAGTCACTGCAAGAAACCCCAACAGACCACTTTCTTCCAGGCTAAAAGAGACAAGCACCCTGCTTTGTGCGGGTCTCAGCCTATCAAGAGCCAATGTTGTGGTTGGACTCACACTTGTGCTTCTTATTATGATTGCAAGGTAGCCTTCAGCAACAGGCATCAGGAAACTTTGAAAAAATAAACGTTTATTACTTACAAGACCTGGAAATTACATCGCACATCTGGGGCCACACAGCAAGGTTGCCGGTAGAGAGAGAGAACAGGAAAAAGAGCACACAGGGGCCAGGAGTTCTGCTTTTATTGGGGTCAAGGTTGGGGACCTAGGGCTTTGCAGGTTCACTCTTTATTGGTGAATTTAAAGTATGGAAGAGAAAAAATAAGTGGCCCAAATGGTCAGTTAGGGAAATACACCAGGACCTTTAAAACAAAGGACCCTCAGTGCTGGGAAGGTGGCCTGGCTCTTTATCTAGTTGTGTGTCTGATAATGTGTTTATTCAAGAGAGCATCTATGAAGTAGATGCTTCTTTGAAATGGATGTCTCAGAAATCAAAGCTTAAGTCAGACACTTGCATTACAGAAAAGAAATAAAACTGTCAGGGCTTACGCTATACTCCCAAATGATAAATTTCATTTGAGGTCATGATCCTCTTTTGTTTGGCCCAAAACTTTTGAACCATTTATTAATAGTTTTTTTTTTAAATCTACCAACACTTTCTGAAATTAAAAAAGTATATATATACTGACTAAATAAATATGATCATAGCTAGATTTGAAAAAGTGATATTTGTGCAATTGAAAAGACACCAAAAAGATAATATCAATAAACTCTTTGACTTTCAGATCTGTCTGAGAAAGCTCCAGACCTGTCACTGTCTCAAAATAATGTACGTGAATACAGAAAGCAGAATATGCTAAGAGGGGAGTCCATGAACAGGCTTTAGGGAATCCATGAACTCCTGAGACTGTGCACACTTAAAAGGTACATGCTTTGTTTTCATCCATGGATTTCATCTAAGTCTCAAAAACCCCTGACTTAGATGTTCCTAAACATCTTCCTTCTGGGACCTCTCTGACTCCCGGGTATATTTTACTAATTTAATCTTTATTGGTCATACCGCAGCTTGAGTTTCAGTCCTAAATAATGATGCTCCTTTCCCAACCCAAACCCCTTTTTTCCTTTCTCTTTTCTGCTTCCCTCCTTCATCCATCTCTTTCCTTCTTTTCTGGCTCCCTTCCCAGTTTACCTGTTTCTCCTACCTTTAGTTTTGCCCACCAGTGAATCCCATGTTTCTCATCTCTCAGAGCTAAAGAGGCTGATACTTCCCCATTTAAAATATTCCACCTAAATCTCTGTCCTTCTCCTCCTCCCTCTGCATCCTTGTCGATCAAATCCCACCCCTCCCCTCCAGGAAGTGCCGGGAGTCACACAGTGTGAATCACTGTGAGATTAATAATGTCCTTTGTGTAGGAAGATGACATCACTAATCTCCCATCAGTGGGCTCTGTGCTCTTGAGCAATTTTCTCTACAGTGGGAATGAGTGGGCATTGATTCTTCTCATGCCCCAGCTCAGTTACCCTAAGAACAATTTCAAGAGTTTTCTAGGCTGAGATTTGGGGTACAGAAGTGGATCCAGAATAGAAAAAAAAGCCAGTTTACTATCTCTTGAGGTTTTGATCCAGGGCAAGAAGAGTCTTAGGAGGCCCATTGCCAAAACGAGAAGCAGTCAGAACATTTCAACTGAAACTGATGTTGTTTATGGTTAGTCAGTTTTGATTATTCTTCTAAAATTGAAAAAAAGATGAGATTGCTGGTATTAGAGTCCTTAACAATGAAATTGCCAGTTAGTGAGCATGGGTATGTTATATCATCTCTAACCCCCAACCATCCTTGGGAAACAAAAATTCCCTGAGATTAAGTAACTTGCAAAAGCCATAGAGTTAGTAAGTGATAAATTCAGGACTGAATCTCCTTGTCTTTCCATTACACCGCACTACTGTGTGTGTTAGAGCTACAGTTCCTCTACTCTTAGACGTTTGATAACTTGAGCCCAGTTGTGGCAGAGAAGAGCCCAGTGGCAGCTTAGTGACTACGAGGTCCTCCTCTGAACCTACCTTTAAAGTCACTTTTCCTCATCAAATCTGAGACTCTCTCAGTCCCTGGAGATCTGGTGACTAACACCTATCTGTAGAGTTTTAGCTGTACATCTTCATAACATGCTACCTTATCCCTGGCACGGAAGAGGGATCCATATTTTGCCTGCCTTTATCTGCTCTAATTACTTTGATCAGCTGGTGCAGGAAGCAACTGGAGCTACTTACAAACAGTTTGCTTCCTTTCTGTCGTGCTTGGAGAGTGATCTTTTCTTGGCTGGAGCCAGCTGTGCCATCCTTGTGCTCCAAGATCAAGTGAGGGCTAGTAAATATCATTCTGGTACTATGCTCCAGTTGCATTATGCATGTGTCCTCTTTCCCTACTGAGATTATGGGAAAGATATAATTGTGCATTAATGATGATGATGGTAGCTGGAACAACAATAACCATAATAGAAAGCATAATATTAGCTACTTATGACATGCCAGGCAATATGCTGTGTAATTGTTGAAATGGGATTCCAGAGGAATCACTTCTTCAGAGACCACACAATTAGCCACTACTTATTGTTCTCAAATTCTCATAGGGGAAATTTGGGAAAAGAGAGAACACAGATCAGTTTCCTGGCTTTGAAGATTAAAGTGAACTCTCAATTAATTCTATAAACATTTGTTAGATGCCTACTACATCCTAGCCTTTCTGCTAAATGGTAAGATAATTTAGAGATGGATTTAAAAAAAAAACTCTTAAATCTATCTCAAGAGACAGACATGGGAGAAAAAGACGTCCAAGATGAATTGGGGGAGGGCACATGATGCAAAGTGTAACGGGACCCCAGAAGAAAAACAGATTTAAATCTGACCTGGAGACTCTGGAGAGGATTCTTGCAGAGGCTGGCATCAAGTTGGTCCTAAAAGGTAAAGATTTCTGCACATGGAAAAGAAGAGGGAGGATTTTCCCATGTAGGGAATCCACCAAAATTATTAGTGATCACAACTACCATTGTTGGATTATACTATGTACCTAACATTATTCACATTACATTATATATGTTGATTTATTGAACCCTGATAACAATCTCAAGGGTAGGTATTCTTTTCTTTAGTTCACACAACAGAAAAGTGAGATTCTTAAAGTTAAGTAGTTTGGCTAGGTACTTAGGTGGCTAAGGAATCTCTGGCTGGCAGCCCCATGTCTTCCCACTACCCAACATACCCTCACATCACATTTGTGTTGTGTTTTATAGATGTGGATATCATCTTTGTATATGACCAGATTAATTAATCTATTAATTTTTGTTATTTGTTTAAATAATATTTTCTTCGTGGTCTGCAAAAAGACACAGAAACAAGAAGCAGTTCAGCCCTAGGCAAGGCATAATGATAAAATAATAATTTATCAGCATTATTATTATGTTTTCTAACACGTATTGAGCTTTCCTATCGGCCCGATACTGTTCTGAGTACTTTATGGATATGAATGTCAAACTCCTTTATGAAACAATTATTCTCAGCCTACAGAGATGAGGACATCGATACATATCTACATATCTAGGTTATAGGTTAACCTCCTCTCTCATATACTTTGTGCAGTTTTTTGGGGGGGGTACATTTTCTCTGAAGGCTATTTTATTTAAATCATATACAAACTTTACTCCTCCCCCAGCTGCCTCCTTCCCTGACACCCCTCTTCCCTTTAACAAAAACTCCAAATTTGTCTATTTCTGAATCCAATCTATTAGTGTCCCTGGGCAAATGGATTCCATTATGATTCACACCAGCTGTGCTGACTAAGGATTCCAAGGGTCCCTTAGTCCCCTCTAGGGTAAAGGGAAATGGCATGGACTGCATAGAAGGGCTGCCAGTCTGGCTTGGAACACATTTGGATGCTTAAAATACCAGTGAAGGCTGGCCTGCCAGATGAACGCTGACTAGCAGGAAGAACAGACATTTCAAAGAAAGGGCTGTTTCTCTTTAACCCCCAGCTTTCATCTGGGATTCACCAGGGAGTTCGAAATAAATTGCTAAGAGCTTCAAGAGTTTTGTCTGCTGTAAGAAAAAATGAGAAAAGAAAGAGAGCTGGTGGTCCATCTTTTCCTTCCTGAACCTGAGCCCAGCTGGAGAAAACACACAACCAAGCTCACTAGTGTCACTTTCAATGGATAGCCACTAACTTCCCTGAGGTCCGTGGTGGTGACCTCCCATCCTATTACATATCTCTAGTTCATTCAATCTCCTTCTGTCCTGGACCAGATTTTCACACCATCTCCTCCCACCTTAAATCTCCAACTACTACTCTCATTCTTGGCTGATGGCATTGCTTCTTATTTCCTATAGAAATTAGAAACAATCAAAAAAGAACTTCCATATGCCCCCACCTACCAATCTACCAGGAGCTCCACTTATATGAGCTGTCATCTTCCATCACAATATATGAACTATCCATGGTCCTAGCTGAAGTCAACCCCCATACTTGTGCTCTAGGACCCATCCCCTCTGCTCTCAAAGATTTTGCTCCCTCCAATGTTTCATCTCTTTCCTGCATAAAGAATGTTCCTACCTGCACACAAACATACTGTTGTTTATCTTATTTTAAACCCATCTCTCAACTCCACTTCTGCCTTCAGCTACTGTCCTATTTCTCTGCTCCCCTTTATAGCAATAGTCATCATGAGTTGTCAGCATGCAACATCTTCCCTTCCACTTTTGGACTCACTCCAATCAGCTTCCTTCACCGCATGGCTCTTGTCAAAACCCCACCCACAACACACGCGTGGTCAAATCCAGGGATTAATTCTCACACTTCATGTTGCCTGACTTAACAATAGCACTTGACCATGAGGATCATGATTTCTTTCCTGAAATATTTATTTTCTGGAACATCATTCTTAGTTCCTTATCTACTTCATTGGCTGCTCCTTCTCAGTCCTCTTTGTTGTTTCCTACTTGTATCTCTGCCATCCAAGTGTACATAGGTCCAGGACTTACCCTTCAGGCATCTTCACCATCTATATCCACTCCCTTGGCAATCTCATCCAGTCTCATAGACTTAAATACCACGTCTATGCTGATGATCCCCTGGTCTATACTCAAACTTAATCTCTTCTCTAAACACCAGCCTCATAAATACAATTTCCAGGTAATATTCCCCTGGATTTTTAATAAGTATTGCACATTTATCATGTCCCAAAATTAAACTCTTAATTTCCCATTCAATCCCCAAATCTGTTTATCTCATAGTCTTCCTCATCTCAGTAAATGGTAACTGCATTCTTCTAGTTGCTTGGACCAAAACCTTAGAGTAATCCCTGACTCCTCTTCACTTATCCCTCATATCAACAAATCATGCCAATTCCTCTCTCAGTTTATAGTCAGAATCTGACCATGTCTTACCACTTTCACTGTTCCCACCTTGGTTCCATCTACCATCACCTCTTACCTGCATTATTATAAAACTATCTCACTAATCCCCTTTCTTCCATCCTTGTTAACATATAATCTCTTCTCTATCAGCAGAGTGATTTTCTAAAATGTAAATCAGATTATGTCACTCCTCTGCTCTAAAATCTCCATGCTTCTCATATCATTCAGAGTAAAATCCAAAGTCCTTACCATCAGCAGTGGGGTAGCAGGATGGTGTGAGTTTTTTTCTGTGTGATGGCCCAACATGAAAGAATAGGATTCACCTGTATTCTCTCATTTGTTCAGGTCAAAACCTTGGGATCACCCTTGACTCCTGTCCTTCTCTCACATTCAACCCCCATTCCATCTGCAAATCCTGTCAATTCTGCCTTTAAAACACCCCCAGAATCTGATCATTTTTTACCATCTACATTGCTACCATAGTAGTTCAAGCCACCATTATAATTCATAAATAATATTTTCATTGCATTCTAATCGATCTTCCTGACAACACTTGCACCTTTCAGAGTGATAAAGCACAAGTTGCATCATGTCGCTCCTCTGTTCACTGCCAACCTCAGAGAAAAATCCAAGCTCTTTACTATAGATCAAGTGGCCTATAGATTTGGTGATAGAGAACCATCATAAGAGTAGTTTCAAGGAAGTAGTGGGAACATAAAGCTTAGGAGTTAAAGAGTTAATCAGAAATGATAACAGCAGTTTAAACAACTGCTTCAAGAAATGTGGCTGTGAACAGAAGGAAAAAAAAACAGGATAATAGGTACAGGTGGCTTAGGATTGAGTGGGAACTTTTCCATAAGATAGAAGAGGTGTGAGCATACTTTCACATTTAGAATAGTTACTGGAAAGGGTGAGGTTGATGATACAGTAGAGAGATCATATGTGGCCCCAGAGGAAGCAGAAGGAATGAGAACTTGGAGGCTCAGTTGAAAAAGACTGCTTCAGACAGGAAATAAGGCACACATTCTAATGAGGCAGAAAAGGAAGAGAGGATTGGTGTGATGCAGACATGCTTGTAAGTGGTAGGGTTAAAAGTAAAAAATAATAAAGAGATCCACATGATCGGAAAGTTTCACCAATACTGATCATGCTCATTGAGTAAGCTAATATATTTTAAAATCAATGTCAAATTCATAGCAAACAGATACTATTACATTAAAAGTGAATCTAATTATGGATGGATTTTCTTTTTCAAAAAAATGATTCTCAATGTTATAGCTCTGAAGCACATATACTAATTTGATGTCAGGTCTCTATTACAATGAGGAATATCAATGTTTTTATAATGGTGCTTTGCAGAAGCCCAAGGGCTCAAAAATGGGTTCCAGTGAGTTAATTTTATTAAAAAGAGTAATGTGTTTTGTTTCCATTGACATTTTAAAAGATCAATCAGTAAAATAATTATTTAAAGTTTTTTCATCACAAAAGGGAAGCTTAAGTGGTATTAAAAGAGATTATAAGGCAGTCAGTGGAATTCACATGAGCATGCTGATGACTCAGTCAGCTAGTTCATCACTCAGCTGAGCAAGACTAGCTACTGTGGAGGTTTTCACTGGTATATAGATTCACATTTGTCTATTCTTAGTCACATATTATTTGATTTATACACATAATTATTGTATACCCATAATTAACCATCATGAGGACAGGTCACTTAAGTCATGTTACTGCTGAAAGCTGAAAGCATATATAGCAAGTTACTAGGAGGATAAGGAATTATAAGTTTGTGAGTTTCCCCAAGATGCTTTTCACCAGATACATGTGGAATGAATTTGATCAAAATACTCTTGTAGACAGTATGGTACTGGCACAAAAACAGACACATAGATCAATGGAACAGAATAGAGAGCCCAGAAATGGACCCTCAACTCTATGGTCAACTATATTTGACAGAGCAGGAAAGAATGTCCAATGGAAAAAAGACAGTCTCTTCAACAAATGGTGCTGGGAAAATTGGACAGCCACATGCAGAAGAATGAAGCTGGACCATTTCCTTACACCACACACAAAAATAGACTCAAAATGGATGAAAGACCTCAATGTGAGACAGGAATCCATCAAAATCATTGAAGAGAACACAGGCAGCAACCTTTTCAACCTCAGCCACAGCAACTTTTTCCTAGAAACATCGCCAAAGGCAGGGGAAGCAAGGGCAAAAATGAACTATTGGGACTTCATCTAGATAAGAAGCTTTTGCACAGCAAAGGAAACAGTCAACAAAACCAAAAGACAACCGACAGAATGGGAGAAGATATTTGCAAATGACATATCAGATAAAGGGCTAGTATCCAAAATCTATAAAGAACTTATCAAACTCAACACCCAAAGAACAAATACTCCAATCAAGAAATGGGCAGAAGTCATGAACAGACATTTCTGCAAAGACATCCAAATGGCCAACAGACACATGAAAAAGTGCTCAACATCACTTGGCATCAGGGAAATACAAATCAAAACCTCAATGAGATACTCATACCAGTCAGAATGGCTAAAATTAACAAGTCAGGAAATGACAGATGTTGGCAGGGATGGGGAGAAAGGGGAACCCTCCTACAATGTTGATGGGAATGCAAGCTGGTGCAACCACTCTGGAAAACAGTATGGAGGTTCCTCAAAAAGTTGAAAATAGAACTACCATATGACCCAGCAATTGCACTACTGGATATTTACCCCAAAGATACAAATGTAGGGATCTGAAGGGACACATGTACCCCAATGTTTATAGGAGCAATGTCCACAATAGCCAAACTATGGAAAGAGCCTAGATGTTCATCAACAGATGAATGGATAAAGAAGATGTGGTGTATATATACAATGGAATATTATGCAGCCATCAAAAAATTGAAATCTTGCCATTTGCAACAACGTGGATGGAAAGAGGGTATTATGCTAAGCGAAATAAGTCAATCAGAGAAAGGCAAGTATCATATGATCTCACTGATATGAGGAATTTGAGAAACAAGGCAGAGGCTCATAGGGGAAGGGAGCAAAAAATGAACCAAGACGAAACCAGAGAGGGAGACAAACTATAAGAGACTCTTAATCTCAGGAAACAAACGGAGGGTTCCTGGAGTGGAGCGGGGGGTGGGAGGGATGGGGGTGCTGGGTGATGGACATTGGGGAGGGTATGTGCTATGGTGAGCACTGTGAATTGTGTAAGACTGATGAATCACAGACCTGTACCCTGAAATAAATAATACATTATATGTTAATAAAAAAAATACTCTTGTATTCCCTATCTTACCAAATGGTACACTATCCAGTCTTCAGACACAGAAACCTTTGAATCTTTTTATTCTTTTCGCTCTCTCAATCCCCATACCCAATCAATCAATCACATCATGAAGACAGCAGACACTCCCCCTTTAACACCTTTAGAATTGAATCTTCAACCCTCCTGCCAGTGCAGAGCCTCCTCACTTGGATCACTACCAACCCTCCCCAATACTCAGCTATCTGTGTAATCCTCCTCCAATGTAGAATCACGTTTCTTCTCCTACTCTGATTCCAATCCTTTGAGAGTTCCCTAGAGCTTTTAGGGTAAAGTTCAAACTCCTTAGTAAGACTAAACCATAAGGCTCTGAATGGTGTGGCTACTGCCTGATTCTGACCTTATTCCTCCTTATTCTTTACCACTTCTTGTTTTATCTCAAGCCTATTTGTGTTTCAGTTACAACAATAATGAATGCCTTATAGTGCAATGGCATGACCAAATGCACTTCCCTTCACTGGAATTCCTTCCACTCCTATGTTTTTAGCTAACTGCTATTTATTCTTCAAAGCAGAGTTCTGAGCTTGATATATACTTTGAAGTGTCTGTTTCAGTTTTTGTTTCTGTAGCAGGAATACATTTGTCCTGACATAATCCTACTCTTCTCTCTGATCACTCTTTTTTTTTTTTTTTTTTTGCGAGAGAGAGAATGAGAGACAGCATGAGAGGGAGGAGGGTCAGAGGGAGAAGCAGACTCCCTGCTGAGCAGGGAGCCTGATGTGGGACTCAATTCCGGGACTCCAGGACCATGACCTGAGCCGAAGGCAGTCGCTTTAACCAACTGAGCCACCCAGGCGCCCTCTCTCTGATCACTCTTTTTTTTTTTTTTTAAAGATTTTATTTATTTATTTGACACAGAGAGAGACAGCGAGAGAGGGAACACAAGCAGGGGGAGTGGGAGAGGGAGAAGCAGGCGTCCCGCCGAGCAGGGAGCCCGATGCGGGGCTCGATCCCAAGACCCTGGGATCATGACCTGAGCCGAAGGCAGTCGCCTAACCAACTGAGCCACCCAGGCGCCCCTCTCTGATCACTCTTGATTTAGCAGTTTATACATTTAAAAAATAGGGAACAATTGAATGCTTCTTATGAGAGAGAACTATGGTTCATACACTTGAAACTAACATAACACTCTATGTTAACTATACAGGAATTAAAATTTTTAAAAATAATAATAAAAAAAAAGAACTGTGAAATGGTCAGGGTAAAGGAATGATAAGGCTAATGGCTGAACCATATAGCCACCTTCAAAAGGCAAATGCACCAGAAGCATTGAATATTCTACTCTGATATAACATAACATCTTCATGCCCCTACTAAACTATGTTGTTGGCTATATCTTAATAATGCAGAATACCAACTTTCTCATTAAGAAGGAGGTAGATATAATTGTACACACTTTTAAAAAATAATCACAATCCCACAAAATATACAAGTAAAACAATAAATAACATAAAGTAATCTTGCTTTGACAATTCAGAAGGCACTACAGATCTTGTAATATAATCACTAGATTGTAGATGCTCAGAAGATGTCTGTTGAACAGAATTCTCTGGATGCTGGAATGGCACACAAGTACTGTATCTACATGTCACAAATTTCCTGAGACAACTCTTTCATCCCATTTCAAAATGAAGACTAAAATTCTTTGCCAGACCATATGTCCTCACTTAAAACAATGCTTAATTTATTCCTATTTCAACTCCAGGCACTTCATTTTGGAGTTTAAGGATTGTACCCTCTCTTTTCTGGCACTAACTTGGGAAGGAGAGATACAACATGCTTCTTTTCCCAACTCTTAAGGTCCATTTCAAATTTTGCCTCCTCCACAGGGCCTTCTGGGCAGTGGGCTGCTGATAAATGTGTAAGCTCTGTAGATGAGTGGGCAGAAAAGGCACACTGATTTACAGTGTTTGCCAATTTTCATGGTATAAATACTCCCACCATGGCCAATTTCAACCTACCAATGGTTTAGCAACCAGCTGTATGTTTAAGGATGAGCTCTCAACTGCAGGTTCCAGCCAGCTCCACAATACCACTGCTTTCAGGTAGCGCTGGTCCATAGACACCTCTTGCTTATCTGAGTTCTTTTTTTTTCCAAATATACATTAGTTTATTATTATTTTTTATTAATTTTTTTATTATGCTATGTTAATCACCATACACTATATCATTAGTTTTTGATGTCGTGTTCCATGATTCATTGTTTGCATATAACACCCAGTGCTCCATGCAGAATGTGCCCTCTTTAATACCCATCACCAGGCTAACCCATCCCCCCAACCCCCTCCCCTCTAGAACCCTCAGTTTGTTTCTCAGAGTCCACAGTCTCTCATGGTTCGTCTCCCCCACCGACTTCCCCCCCCTTCATTTCTCCCTTCCTACTACCTTCTTCTTTTTATTTTAACATATAATATATTATTTGTTTCAGAGGTACAGGTCTGTGATTCAACAGTCTTACACAATTCACAGCACTCACCATAGCACATACCCTCCCCAATGTCTATCACCCAGCTTATCTGAGTTCTGAGGCATTCATGGCTTGCTCTTGCCCCCACAGCAGCCCCCACTCCACACTTCACAGTCAACATCTTATACTCTGACAGGTTGAAACTCCCCTGAGTCCTATGCTTCTGGAAAACAATAAAGGTTCAGAAATTCTCCCACCACTTTGTTCTCAGAAATCCACTACCCTTACAGGTTTCTAAAATGGCTAACTGCAAAGGACCACCATGCCCCCCAATATTCTAAATATTCTCAGGTAAGACCATTCTCATGACTCTCATTTATTTGTCTCCATAATGCCAGGTCACTTTCCTTTTCTTTGAGACATTGCTCATGAACAAACTCTCTCCCTATTGCAATAGCCTGAATTAAATCATCTCAGTTGTCTGGTGTATTTTGTCTCTCACCATTCTTTGTTGTCAGTTTACCGGTATCCTGAAGCCTCCTCCCACCTCCCCACTGGCTTATCCCATTAGGGCTGCCCCTCAGCTGCAGGAAAACTCAGGCCCCTCCACACCAGCTCCAGCTGTGGTTGCACCACCTCTGCAATATTGCTTGTTCTGATAAAAGAAAGGTGTCCAGGTGGGACAGTGGGAGGAGCTCAGGGCCTGAACTGAAATGCTCGGACACAAACCTTCTTTCCCATGTACTGGGATCTCTCCCTCACTTGGGTACAGTCCCACTGGCCTGCAGCCATGGTGGTGGTAGTGGGTTGGGGGAGCAGGGGCAGGGATGGTCAATGAAGACCAGTCACTTTCCTCTTTTCCCAACACCTCTCTTATAATGCCTTCACTCATGAACTTACAAGCTCAGTCCTTGAGGAAATGTCTGGATTTGCTACCAGCTGGTCAGCCTGGTATTACCTTTGCCCTACCAGTCTTGCCCCCCAGAGCTCTTTAGAAATGCAGGATCTGAAGCCCAGATACACAGAATGGGAACTTTCATTTTCACAATATCCCAGGTGATTTATTTGCACATTACAGTGTGAGGGGGTAGTTTCTATACCATGTGGCAGAGGAAATACTGTGTGCAGGCAGGGTTGGGGGCTGGGGGCTCCTAATCCACTCTGAGTCGTCTCAAGGCAATTCCCATGAAGAAGTGACATCTAAGCTAGAGCCTTAAGATCCCAGTTGCCTGTAATTTCAATGGGGACAGAACAAGCGCAACAGGGCCTGCAGGCCATTCTTTGAGTCCTGCTTCTTTCCCTCCTCTTCCCCCTGCCCTCTGGCTCTCTGGAGCCATGCTCTGTTCCTTGGCTGCGTGCCTGGCAATCTCGGGCACTCCTGACACCACTGGGTAAGGAGAAAACCCCTTTGGCCCCGTGAATTCCCCATTCTTAGAATGGCTTCCATCCTCGTGGAGAGCAAGCTAGTTTGGAAGTATTTTTCTCTACATGTCGCTTGGATAGAGGGATGACTGATGGCTTGATGAATTGTATGCTGAGCTCTGACTCTTAGGCACTAAATATAGATTGTGCACATGCTGGAAGATCTAAATTTAGCAGCGCTGGCTGGGAGGGAGAGGAGGGGCTTCGGGGGCTCTCCCAGGACTGGATGGAAGGAAACAGCCCTAAGCGATGTCCAGCAGCTGCTCAGCCTACGAATAATTTATTATTCCTGGCAGGGAAGGAGGTGCACTGGAAATTTCATCCTAGGTTGATTTGTCTGTTGGAGGGGTTTGTTGAAAGTCATTTTTCTGCTAAAAAAAAAAAAAAAATGCAGATCAGGAGGCATCTCTCAGCCTCCATTTGATTAGTTTTCTCCCATTTGGGTTATAGCATGGTGCCGTCCTCCTCAGGCTGAGTTCTGATCTCCTAGTGGGTTATTTCTAATTCTGTCCCATGCTGCCCCAGATCTTCTTTGTTTAGTTAGATGAGAAGGCTCTAATTATTTAGAGTGAAGGTCAAAATGAGAGTGGATCTCTAATGCTGCCAAATTGCAATGCTCCAATTTGCCCTTTCTGGTTAGAAAAGTCCCAATTGCTTGGTGTACTTTGGGGAAAGCCACTTAGCTGGCAAAGGGAGGAAAAAACAAGATCTTTGTTCAGGTTGAGGCAAAGGGAGGAAGAAACAAGATCCCTTGGCCCCCTGCCCCTTGCCCAGCAGTGTGAGAAGAGAGCATTACTGCAGCACTTAGCTTCTCCTGGCAGAAAGTAGGCAGTCAATACGGGGAGGCATCAGCTTAGGAAACAAAGTGTGTCTGCTGGCCCTCCATCCCCCACGTTCACACCGGTGGCCATCTGCGGACAGAGAAGCCACAGTAAACATGCATTAGCCATTTTCCCCTTCCTTATCCAGAGTCTGTGTCCCTTTCCTATGGTAAGATAGAGAAAACTCATCTGCATTTTGATTGCTGTCTTCGGGCAAAGACAACTGAAAACAGGCTCTGAACTCCCCCTACAATCACTTCCCATTAGACTCAATTACATGGTCCTAGTAAGAAAAAGAGGAAGGGAAACTGTCTCCTTGCCTGCCCATGAATAAATCATATTTGACTGATTCCACCGTGTTTTCCTCCAGCCCTCCTGGTTCCCCCAAATCAGGAGGAGTTAGAGAAGCCCTGTAGTAGACATGCCATATCAGCCAGCATCACAAACTGAGGACCACTCCATCCGCCATTGCTCTCTCATCTGCCTCATCCCCGGGATGCCTCTGAGAAATTGGCTGGTCTCACCTCCAAATAAAGGAGACAAGGAAAAGTTTGACTCACTGATTGTTTAAACGTCCTCATGTTCAGCAGTTTGGGGGCAACATTCAAAGTGATTGTTATTTAGGGGCTTCCAAACCATGATTTGAGCAACACAGCTAGCTCCCCTCTAGGAACTAAGGGAAAACTCAGCCTTGTGTTCCTAGGAGAACTTTCCAAGAAGTCTTAATCATGCTAATTCTCAGTGTTTCTACCAGCCCATGATTATATCCCAAGGAGTTGGGAAAAAAGTCTCCGGCTTCATAGAGGCTGAATATGGGGCCTAACATGGTTCATGGACTTATGATAGACAGTGCTGGGGGAGCCAAGAAGCTGTGGGGAGCTTTGCTAAGTGGCTTTGTGTGGATCAGTCCACAGGGGCCTAGATCCTCCACACCCTAACCCCCCCTCCACCAACATCAGGTTCTGTCTCACTGCCTTGCAGACTTGTGGCGTGATTCCTCTCTCAAGGCTTCAGTGCCTCTGGAAGAAGAGTCCACAGGCCATAGAATCTCTCTGAGAAGCCTGTCAGCAACACGTAGCCTCTGGTATCAGCTATCCTGGTGTCACCTACCGTGTCAAAACTGTGTCACATTTGAAGGAGGGTGGTCTTGATCTTGGGGACCCAAAGTGGTAGATAAGGTAACATCGCAAATGTAGGTTCACCTCATTTTACACCATCAACTGACAAATCTCCCCTCTTTCCAATGCAGAAAGTACTTTATCATTTGGTTTATCTTTAATTATTAAAGACTTTACTGGGTACTCTTCCAGTGACAACCCGGCACCGGCTCACAGACTCTCTGAGGGTTAGTGGATTCTACAGAATGGTGCATCTTCTACTGTTTCCACTCACTAGACAAGCTCTGTGGGAATACAAGTTAAGCTTTGGAAAACTGATAGTAAAGCAAATGATCCTTGTCTACAGAAATGCAAGTGAATTTTGTCTGGTAGAGATTTGATTGATTTCCATCCTATAAAAAAGTTAACCCCAAACATTATATTTGACTGTGCTCTAGACTGTGAACCGGTGTTGTATCTATTAGCAAATTTATTGCTGTGTTCCTGAGTGTGTGTTTCTGTGTGTTCTTCAGATTGTCCTTTGCACAGATGTCAGCATCCCTAATCAATGGGTTAAATAAAATGTTTGAAATTTATTCATTTTTTATTTGTATGTGATTCATAATTTTTACCTTTTTGAAAATTGTACTTTAGCATAGCTTTTTAAATTATAATGCTAAGAGCTATTATATCATATTAATAATCATTCCCTATATCAACTTTAGTTTCCATTTTCTTAAGGGAAAAGTGGCAAAAGAAGGAAAAATTATCTACTCATGCTAGACTTAATTCTGTGGTACAGAATATTAGTACAGAAGGGCTCTTCTGTTGTTTCCTGACTCATTATAAGTGAAAGAAGGATATAGTCACATGTGTTCATATTTATTTTCCTATAATAAAATAATGTGCACTAATTTTATATGTCATAGCAACCTTATAATGAAATTACTGTTATTGTCATTATTATAAAACACTTGTTCTATGTTAGCCACTATTTTAAGTTCTGTGCATATGTTAAAATATTTAATCATTATAGCAATGCTAGGAGGTATGTGGTATTAATATGCCCACTTTCCAGATGAAGAAACTGAGGCATCAGGAGGTTCAGCAACTTACCCAAGGTCATACAGTTAATGAGTGGTAGATTCCCATTTAAACCCAGTCTAACTTCAGAGCCTGTGCTCTTAACCTCTTTTTATGTAAGCCCAATTTTGCAGTTGAGAAAATTGACAGTGAGTGAAGTTACTTGCCCACTAACACAAAGCAAGTAAATGGCAGTGACAAGATTTATACCCAGGTCCATCTGACGTTAAAGGCCAGCTTTCTTCACCATAACAAAAAGAATGCCGTTGGATATGAACCTACAGTTTTGTCCTATTGACAGCCTAATCATGTTTGCAGAAATCAGACAAAATAACCCACATTTTGTTCCTTCAAATCAGCTGGAAGAAAAGAGGTGTTGCGCCTGGGTGGTTCAGTCAGTTAAGGGTCTGACTCTTGGTTTCAGCTCAGTTCATGATCCCAGGATCTTGGGAGCAAGCCGCCTGTCAGGCTCCGTGCTCAGCAGAGAGTCTGCTTGAAGATTCTTGCCTCTAACCCTCCCCCCACTTGCTGGCTCTCTCTCTCTCTCTCAAACAAATAAATAAATCTTTTTTTTAAAAGGAAAGAGGTATTAAGTATTTGAACCTACAGAAAAAAAGGTATAGCACTTTGTATCTCCCTTGAGCTTTGCAGGTACCATGTTTGGCTCTGTGCTGTATTTATCTGGGCCCTTGTCCTATTTCTTACCGTTATCCTGCAATACCGAGAGGGCAGGAATATGCCCTGAAGGGCCTAACCTGGTTCCTTGTGCAGAATAAAGTCAAATAAATATTGTGGAATTGCAACCAGCTGATTGGCGCAACATGGAGGCGCCTCCTCAGCTGAGATGCTGACCGTCCCCAAACATGATGACTCCAGCAGAGCTTCTGCTAATTACTGGGTGCTGGGGTGGACGGCTGTGGACTGTGGCTTAGGAGAGTCAAAGATGGGGAGGAGTGTGGCTGTGGTTATAAGGAAGAAAGAATTTGGGGGAGAGGCCCCCAAAGAGAAATCGTGCTGCTAATCAGTTAAAGCAGCTTGCTGCCTTAATCACTTACCCCCCAACAAAACAGCTCCAAGGCCTCTGGCCTTTTCCTCTCTCCTTTGTCTCCTCAGCTCCCTCCCACACTGCATGCTCCCACCTATTGTCACAAAGGGGCCCCAATAAGACAGGTTTCCCCACCATCCCCAGCCCCACCCCCTGAGCATTGCCAAATCAGGTCTTGGAGCCCCAGCACCACTGCCAGAAGCTCCTAGTCTCCCTCCTCCATCCCTGCTGGTGCTCCGCATTGCAGTAGTAGCCACGGGACCTCCAAGCATGCTCTCCCAGCTGGGGTCTGCAGTGCGGCGCCTGCCGGCTGATGCCCTGCCCCCGCGTGGCTTCCCAGGCTCTGTGCTGAGCTGCGGCCTGCAGGTTACATAAGCCCCGTGCGCGCTTGCAGTGAATTCATCTTGTCGGTTATCCAGACTCCTGGATAGACAATGAAATCTGAAATGCTGCTAGATTGTCCTCCCCTCTGGAGATGGCAAATAGCCAGGCTCTGAAACAACAAAGCTAGCAGCAGCAACTACCCTGGGACAGGTCAGAAAGGCAGCCTTACCTAATCATGAACAGGGAAGTCTTCTTCCTAAGGAAACAGGAACGCTTGGGAAGGAGATCCCTGCAAGGGCTTTAACCTCTTTGCCAGCACAGAGCCTCGCCTGACCTGCAGGGACAGCCTCCCTGCGACCCTACCGTGTGCCAGGGAAAGCCAGCCAAGACAAATGAAGGACAAACTCGTTTGTGCTAAGTCTTCTCAATTACCCCTTGGCTCACTGACGTCGTAAGTAATTGCTCCCTGCCTGACTTTACCAGAATGTTCTAACCTGGAAACAAGAATTTTCCCTGGGGTAATGGGATAGTCCTAATTTCCTGCAGGCAAGAATGAGTAGCTCCTCTCTCCTCCTCTCACCTCTGACCATCCAGAGCTGCTCTCTTCCACCCTAAGGAGCTTCTCAAATTACACCAGGAAGCCCAGGCCCCAGAAAATCTGCCCTTCACCTTGATGGGGTCTCTCGTCCTACAGAACATGAGGCTGTCCAACCCAGTTCACCAATCCTTCTGCCTTTGTTAGATGCAGGTGGCGCCACCAAATGCCTTTCTAGTGAGGACAAAGCATCTTGCAGGGTCTGCTTCATAACCCCTGAGGCAGCAAGGGGAGCCAATGCAAAAAAAAATCCCCTCATGGAAGGGTGACCAACAACCCCCGTTTGTGCTGGATTAAAGAGAGGACATGAGACTTTCGGCTGAGAAAGTCCCGGGCAGACAGAGACAAGTTGGTCACCCAAGGCAGGGGTAGAGGATGGCAACACAATTTTTTCTTGATGACTTGACCTCTGGACTAAAAGGAATTTTTTTCCTTTCCGAAGTATACGAGAGAATATTTGCTCCTTGAAGAGAGGCAATGAAGAGGACATCTCTTCACGAACATGTGAGAAATTGAATAAACAAAACCTGATTGGGAATGTAAAACAGCAGAGAAGTCTGGGGGAAGCTATCGAGAGACCTAACGGGCTAATAATGTTCAGGACATTTAATCTTCAGCTGTGCCTTGTTCATGCCAGTTGGAGTGGCACAAGCCGTAAAAAGACTCCATATCCAGGATGGCAGGATGGCATTCCCACAGTCCTCCCCTGGCTTTACCCCACCATACACCTCCCCTCATCCCGTTTTAAACTTAGAATAGTCGCAGCGGTCTTCTGCATGGCATTTTCTGGTCATCGGATGTGGGTCTCCTGGAAGCAGGCAGCCGCAACGTAATGGAAAGAGCACTGGCCTAAAAGTCAGGAACCTGAGTTCTATTTTTATCCCAGTCCCCCCCTGACTGTATGACCTTGGCCAGGCACTCAACTGTAAAATAAAGGAAGTAGTCCTTACCCCGTCCTCCTCCCATTGTTGTGAGGAGGCACTGTTGTGACTGAGCATCTAATGACTCCAAAGACTTACGGCCTCACCAGCAATTCCCAGGCTGTCTTAAGTCCTAGTGTCCCAGGCTAACCCACTTTTGCCCCAACTTCAGTACTCATCAGATCCACTTCACTGGATTTTTTGTGCATCCTTTTCTTGTTCATTTGCATATTCTTAAATAGAGTTCCTTGAACGCTGAAAGCATAAGTTAAATCCCTTTCCAGACATGCTTTGATTAAATTTACACACCTTTAACAATAATTCAGTCAGACAGTCAGACACCCAAAGCTAGGGGTAGGGTGGAAGCCAGTCTTAACCAGTGGCTAAAAGCCTACAGCAACAACTCAGATTGGGGGCACCTGAAGATCCATTGACCTTGGAAGAATTTCCAGGGTTTGAATCCCTAAAAGATCAGCATTTGAACCTTGAGCAGGAAGCCTGAGGGCTTGGGTACAATGGCTCTCTCTGCAACTTGCTACATGAATACTCTAAACTTCAAGTTCATCTTCATTGTATTGACTATACACAAACTGTTTCCTTTAGAGAGTATTTCTTGAGAAGAGTACAGTGCATGAATATATGGTTCAGGAGAGGGATGAGAAAACTGAAGATAAAGATGGGCAAATAATTAAATAGAGAACTCTGGCCCTACCACTTGGGCAGCAGAAAGACTATTCACCAAATGGTGTGGGATGATAAGCAGACTCAAGATTTCTGGGATCCATTGCTCAAGCTAATGCCTATTCTTTGCTTAAGCTCACTAATTCATTAAACTTATACCGCAGTCTTAACTTATTTGGCCAGTAATTTATCTTAATTTCTGGTTGCTATATACTTGATAAGATGCACAAGATATATACAATACCATGATGGGATCCCGCCCCTGTAAATTGCCGAGTCTACTGATGTGTATCTTTCCATTAAAGCTCCTTGACCTGTCCCACTTGGGTTTTTTAATTTGGATGATGGAGGTTGTATTCATTGCTCATCACACAGACCTGCTGTCTCTTTCTTCTCTCTTAGTTTCTTTCTCTGCTTCCTGATATTTTAGTACATTTTCATTGTTCTTTTATCAAGGAAAGAATATGAAGCAAACTTCTAGATTCACACCTCACCTGCTCCATCTGAGTGTTTATTCTCAGACCAGTTAATGGTGAGACAGAGAGGCTGGGCTAGCAAAGGGAGCAAAGCATGAGAGATTGCAGCCATTTGAAGGCTAAAATGAATTTGAAACATCTCTGAAACTATAATCTGTGTCAAAGGAAAAGCAGACTGTAATTAAAAGAAAGAAAAACAGTAGGCTCTTACCCACAACACTGTATTTTCCATGTAAAAAAGGAGTACAGGCTTTCCAGGAAATAAGTAAATCATGTCATTTAAGAGCAAACGTTATATCTTATACTTCTGTGCCTTTGGGACAGGGACCACTGCGTGTTCCTTGGTATCTGTTCTCTACAGAACTCGTCTGATGTTTAGCTGGAAAATGATCACTTGGGAAGAAGACTATATTTCCCACCCTCTTTGCAGCTGAACTTGGCTGTATGACTACCTTCTGGGCAGCGAGCTCTAAGAGCAAGGGGTATGCACAACTTCTGCAAAGTTTCTTCTAGAAAGCAGAAGCATAATTTCCCTTTCTCCTTCTTGCTGGATGGAACGTGGATGCAAACTTGGAAATGGAAGGTGGAATGAACCTGGTTCAGTGAATCTCATACCAGATGAGATCTTGCTTAACTCCTAACCGTTGCTATGACAAAGAGAAAAAAAAAATGTATCTGGTTTAAACCACTGGTATTTTGGATTTTGGTCACTTACAACTTAACCTACTCTTTAGTGATACACCCCTACAACTTGTGGAAGGACACCTTGCATTCAATCAACAATTAAAATTGCCACAATTATGGTAATTGACTAAAATATGTTAGGGATGTTACTTTCCTCACATTTTTAGAAGGTTTGGTTTTGGAGCTTCAAGGATATATGTGAGAGAGAGGTTTGGGGTATAATTCACTTTAACAGGGTGAACGAAGCAACCTGTGGGAAACATATATATTATATGTCATATAATAAGATGTATATAATATATAATTTTATATATCTCATATATATGTATATATAATATGGGACAGTATCTCCATAGATGATAAATAGATAGATAGATGTAGATAAAATGGCATTCAGCAGAAGCTGCAGTGAACAAGGGTTCAAGGAGAAGCACTGTCACTAGCTGGTGGGTGTATAAATCGGTAAAACTTTGTGGAACCAAATTGCCAATATGTATCACAACCTTAAAAATGTTTATTCTCTTTTATACGGTAATTCCATTATTTAGGGATCTACAGGAAGAATGTGGACAAAGAGCGATGTCCAAAATTTTCCTTGTAGCACTGGGTATGGAGAACCTAAACGTTCAGGCAAATAACTCCGCACGTCATGAAATGTCAGCTGGCAGGTAATGGTGTCCGTTTGCATGAGCTGATTTTCGCTGAGGAAGGAGCTTCCGGGAGGGAAGTCAGGCCTGGACTCTGAGGGCTGGAGACGGGGGACGATGGAGCGGGCAGTGAGGCGTCTGCCTCCCACCCAGGCCCACCGGTCAGTCCATCCTCAAGGGGGAGGTACTCACACGGGCTGAAGAAGCTTTTCCAAAAAGGAGCCCGGCAGGCCTGGAAGCTGGCCGGTGCTCAGGAAAGAAGCTGAAGACGGCGCGGAGCGGTCTTCCCTCGGGCGAGAAGCCCGGAGGGGGCCTGGGGACGCGCCTTGGCAGTGGAAGGGTCCTCAGCTGTGGGACCCGGGCCCTGGCCCCGGAGACGCCCGCGAGGCCGCGTGGGCGCCTGGCGGGCAGGTGCTGCCCTCCAGTGGCGGTGCGGCTGGAAACAAGGCGGGGGCCGGAGTGGAAGGGCGGGGAGGACCGTCGCTGCGCTCACCTGAGCTCCCAGACAGAACTGAAATGGGGCGTAGAGTGAGGACGTCTGCAGGTGGGGACATGAGCGGGGCAGTCTGAGTTACCAGTCTCATTTGTAGCCATAGGTCAGAGAAATAACTGAAATGGACAATTATGGAGAAAATTAAGTAAAGGATGATTTGTCGCATAACCGGTGGGCCCGATCTTACCTATGCATCTCATTATCTTCCCTGTCCCGCTACGCTTTTCGCCCCCGCACCACAGCGCTGAAAGCCTAGAAACTATATTTCTCAGATGTCCTCGGCAGCAGGTGTCTGGATATCCTCAGTGGGTGGCACTTTTCGAGGTTTGCGAGTCAGAAGAAAAGGATAGGCCACTGTTGGCGGCAGAAGCTCTAGGCATGAGTGTGAGCATCAGCAAGTGGCCGATGTGGGGGGTTGCTGGCAGCTCTCAGCGCTGGGGGCAGCTGAGCTCAGCAGTAGCAGCATCTCCGAAATACGTGTGTGTCTAGATCTAGGGCTTTCCGGATTACTGCTCTCTTCCAGTGGGAGGTGTATACAGGTTGTACACGCCTTACATTCCCGGTATTAAAGCCCTTCGTATTGAAAATTTTTGAGCGGCTTCTGTCTGCAAAACCAAAACCTGACTGATACGGTACAGCCTATTGTTTAGCACCTGGGCTCTAGGATTTTCAGACTTGGTTCAACCCCGATTCTGCACTTAATTCTAGTGAAGCCTTGAGCAAGTTCCCTAACCCTTATTTGCCCAATTTCTTCATCTGCAAAATGGGTTAATGAAATCACCTACCTCATAGGACTGTCACATGGATAAATTGCATGACATATGTTAGCATCAATAAACATTAAGGGTCATCATTATTGAATATCAAATGACCATCAAATTAAAGTGGTACAATAATAGGTATAATAGTGGTATAATAGTAGGTGGAATGAGAAGAAGAAGAAGAAGAAGAAGAAGAAGAAGAAGAAGAAGAAGAAGAAGAAGAAGAAGAAGAAGAAGAAGGAGGAGGAGGAGGAGGAGGAGGAGGAGAAGAAGAAGAAGAAGAAAGTACATATACAGTATAATCTCAACTATCTGAAACACACAAATAGAAATATACCAACATGTTTTCTCTCTAGGTGATGGGTTTACAGGTGATTCTGTTTTCTTCTGTATATCTTTCTTGTTTTTTAAAATTATCTACAATAAGTATGTATGTCCTACTTTATAAAAGGAATTAATGTATAATGTTATTAAAATAGCCTACAGGGAAGTTACTTAAGTATATATTCAATACTCAGCATTGCTCACAAATTCAATGGCCCATGCAAACATAATGAAATAATACTGTCTTCTTGGCATCTAATATTCACCATTTTTTAAAGTTCTTTTCTCACCAACCCAAAGACAAGTAAACATTGTGGTAACTCCTGATCTGGGAACAGTAAAGCCCCAGTTCAGGAAATTCACAAAAGGTAAACTCTGGAGGTGGCAGAGAAGTTTTTGAAATTATTTTGGGGAAACTGTTTCCCTCTTCCTGCAAAGGGGAGAGAATCTACTTCTGGGTCAGCTGTGGTTTGATATTCCACTGAGAAGAGATTTCAGGGGTTTGGGGTGTCTTTATGTTTTGGTTTGCCCTTAATTCTTTTCCTTCACTTTGACAGCATTGCAGAACTAGGGTGCCATACTCCAGCTTTATGTCTGCTGTTCTCACGGAGTAATCAGTAATAATAGTGCTCCCTTTTACTGCCAAAAGTGTCAGTTTACACAACAGTGTATATGTGTACTCTGTGTAAGACCTATCCAAATAGCAGTGACTCAGGTGTTAATAAAGGTCTGTATACGACAATATGCATAGAATTGCTCCTTAGTTAACTACCCAAGAATGGCATCTGTTTTGTTTTTGGTTTTGTCTTTGAAAACTTTGCTTTGTTTTATTTTTACTGAGGTATAATTGGCATGCAACATTGTATTATTATACCTGAAACTGATACAATGTTGTGTGTTTTAGCGTTTAATGAGCTTCCTGGCTGGAGAGGTTATAGCTCACTTCTGGTCTACCTGAGAGCCCCATACATTATAGGTTTCCCTTCTCCAGCTGGAGGTAAGTTGGGCCCCTGGGGTGCCTCTTCAAATGAGTATTGATTTAAAAAAATAATAGTTTCTTGTGTATCTGTGTTCCTATTTATAACTATAAAACAGCCCTACCTGCTAGGAAATTCCAAGCAGTCGTATCAAATGTAACCTTATAACCATGTCCTATTTTTCTCTGTATCACGAGGGCCTAGTGCAGGAGCACTTTGTAGAAATGAAACAACCCTGACTGAACTGAATTGAACTTGCGGTGTTACTGATAAAGATGATAGAGGAGTCCATTATTTGGGCTTATCTATTCATCATTTCTGTGTATGTGGCTCTCCAATCAACATCTTGAAGAGAAATATTGTTTTGGTCGGGATTTTTATTTACTTTTTAATTTCCTTTTTATTTCTTTATGGTACTCGGAATAGGGTCAGCATTGAACAGATGCATCAATCAACTGAGTCACCAGGCTGGATGCTGGTAAAGATAAAAAACCCATTAACACAGAGACACTGCCTTTGAATTATAGCATAGTGCAGAAGACAAAATATATACACGGTATGTTTTTGGTTTGTTGGTGCATAATCTTGATAACCTGCGACACATGTCTGCATTTTCTCCGTTACCTGTGTCTCCTTTCTTTGCTCCTCTATGTGAGCTCATGCACTTCTTAGCTGCAAGACGGAGTACTAATTTAATTGAGGAAGAGATATTAATGGGGACCTGGAGGTAGAGGTGATGGAGCCCTGTCCTCAAAAGGCCTACAGACACTCATGAAAAGCTTAAGGACAAGGCAATCCCTGCATGGCAAGGCCAGATGAATGCTGTAGAATCTTAGAGGGAAAAGAGATGAGATGGGCTTTGGAGGGACAAGGAGAGGTCTCTTGCAGGAAGTGAGTGTGAACTAGGTCTTGAGATGAGCAAGATGACCACACTATGCAGACAGAGCTTGGGCCCCAGCAGAAGTTCTGGGACCCCAAGTGGGGCACAAAGGCAGCAGTATAATCCCATTGCTGGGGAATAGAGGGGACAGTCATATGGACACAGATGCCAGCGTGAACCAAGGACTTGGATGGACACTTGCTCCAGGGCAATGGCTTTATTCTATCTCTTCAAACCAGACTAAACCCCAGGATGGTAATGGCAGTGGGGAGCGGAGACTCCAAGTTGACTGAGAAGACACTGCCCTATCCTAGTGAAATGGGGCTTGAAATTAACACTGAATAGAGATTTGGAAAGCAATAACAGCAAGGTTTCTTGTACACTTATGCTTGTAGACTGAGATGTGCTATTTGTGTCTCTGTGACAATCTTGAAAATGGCAAACTTACTACCTGTTCATGCTGCTGGCTTGGGAAGGGAGCCTGGGGAAGCCCTTGTCTCCGGAGCCCATCATCAGTCCTGTGGTACATGTGACTTATCAGAGATTGACTTGCAAGGTGGAGTTGTGCAACCGAGCAACATGGGTCTGGACACTTTCCTACTGCCAAAGTGAACTCAGTACACACTTTACCCAATCCAATTGGAGCTGCAAAATTGGACTGTAAATCTCAGAACAGAGAGCATTACCTGTCAGATGGCTAACTTACCATTTGCCTCAGTTCCTCCTGAACCAGATGGACAATTTTCCCTGCAATGCTTAATTTGACATTTCTATTCCCCTCATAAGTATAAAAGAGGAAGTGTTAGAGCAAACAAAAAATTTCTTCTAGTAGTGGGACAATGTGTATTCCAGAAATCAGCATACATGTTGCTTTGTTTCATATAGCCTATTGGCATTGTATGTATAATCAGACATTTTCAAAAATAAATATATATTCTTTGTTTTTAAGAAAAGTTTTCATTATTGTATTCTTTACTACATCAGATTTATATGCCTGTCTTTCTGGCCAAAATCAAGTTGGTTAGCTAATTTCCTACATGAAGTGGTCCTCAAGGAGGGCAAGCTTGTCAATGGAATGAAATAGCAACATGACCATCCTGCTTTCAAACAACACATTGTGAACATCCGTCTGGAACATAGGCAGAGAGTGTCATCATAAATCGCCCATTCTCAGTTCTCTTGAAATAGGAGTTGGCCTACTCAGTTCAAATTACCCATGGGTCATTTTGCAGAAATCTCTGGGGTGGAGATAAAAATCTCGCCAAAATTAGAATTATTGAGTGGCATTTATGATTTGTCTCTCTTCCTAACATCTTGAGGTCCTAATGGAACCCACCAATCACAGCAACTGGCCACACACTCCCTGGAAGTGAAGGCAAAGGGTTTCCATTACACTGAGGGAGGACAGAAATTGAGAATGTCAGCTTGCATTTTTTGTCTTATTGTTTTCTTTTTCTTGTGGCTGTAGAAGAGACTATAGAGTAGGTAAGGGTTAGTCGCCGAAAGAGTAGGTGGGGGGAGTCCAGGGTTGGCTCAAAGGAAAATTCAGCAGTAGTGGATGCTTTGTATTAGCTGTATGAAAATTTCACTTTATTCTATATTTATTTCTTTAATCAAATTAATCAATAGTAAGATCTTAAAGAAATCTTGGTTTTTAACATTTATTATTTTTTAGAGTAAGGCACAAAATTAAATATAATCCCAATTCAATTTTTAAAATATCACAGGGACAAAGGGAAAGCAAAATAGAAATAGTAGCAATACCATGATATCTATGGATGGTAAGATTATAGATGATTTTTGTTTTCTCCTTTTTACTTTTGTGCATTCTCTAGGTTTACTATTATAATCATAAGTTTTACTTTTTATATTTTTGGGGGGAAAAGGAATTTGTAAGTGCCCATGAGGAAAAAAATACTTTAAAACCATATACTCTAATAACTGTGACATATTGGGATACACCAAACTGACAAGGAGTATAGTAAGTGAGAGCTGATATTGAAAAGGCTCTGTGGTCTATATCAGAATGAATAAATTGGGTTTAGCCCAGTTGAACTGATAGTGATAGAAAATGGAATGTTCCTAGGTTGTACCCATTCTTTGCAGAAGTCCTTATACTAGTATTATAACTTTTTCCCTCAGCTGGTGGGTTTGTGCTTAGATCAAATTCTATCATCTGATCTGATAGAACAGAGGCACAATGGGTTGCCTGGCCAAGTGTACCTCCTTTGTGGAGGTGATAGCACCCCTCCCCCACCCCACCACAAGCATCCAGTGATTCATGACAATGTCAATGAGCCTAGAAGAGGGGTGGAAAATTGAGAGAAAGAAGGAAAAACATATAGCAAATCCATCCTTGGCTCTGAGATACAAGCAGTAATTGCTAATGGACCCCTTTGTTTTGACGGTTGTGAGGAGAAAGATGTCGCTGATGTCATGTTGCAGTGTGATTGCAGGAACATGGGATCGAGTCTGAAATGGAAAAAGGAACTTTGCTGTGATGACCAGACTCCCTGAATGGGAGGGAGTCATGAAGTCTTTATAAGAACTGGTGCTTGGAACTTGTGTGACCTCAACCACCTGGATAGACACGTACAGGGCCTAGGAAAAAAGGGGGCTGTGTAAACCCACTGCACGACCACCCTCTTTAACATCTCGGGGCTGAGCAGTCCTCCCGTGGGGCCCTCCCACCCCCAGCCACACGTACTCGGAGTGCACATTTTCATTCCTACAGCCAAAGAACTTCATGGGCCAGGTAAGCCACCTGCACCAGGAGGTGACAGGCAAGCTAGAGAAACAGGACCCAGCTCAGAGCACACCTGTCAACTCCCCAGACCAGCAGCTCTGCTGGCCACGAGGGCCTCTGAGCTGCAGCAACAGAAGCCACAGCAGAGAGGAGTAGAGCTCTTATCGTCATTTTAAGAGCCCTCTTAGGGATCCCCAGAAATACTGGGAGGAAAGGGGCTTTGCAAGGGCCTCGGGTGCTGCATTCACAGGTGCAGGGCTAGACCAGCAGGCCTGTTCCTAGGACCACATCAGACCTGAAAAGCTCATGCCGCCTGGATGCAAATACAACAGCAGAGAAGCCTCACTTGTGGGTTTGTGTCCCTTGAACAGTTATGTAACTTCACACAGAGAAAATGCAAGTTCACAGCCACAGAAAGAGAGCTAACTTTATCCTACCATCCCACCTTCAGAGTGTGCAACTCTAAAATGACATGTTTTGGGCTGCTTTGTGAGTATTCTTAAGGATGTGTGTGTGTGTGTGTGTGTGTGTGTGTGTGTGTGTGTGTGAGCATGTGCATGTGTGCTTCACCTTGTCCATTTAAAACAGAACAGAACATGAACATGCCTTAAAAGAAGATTCCAAGTAGTGGAAATGCCAAGCCACCCCAGACTTGAGCTAAGCCAAATGACAATTTAAAAAGTAAGACATGCAGGGTTGGAGAGGCCCTGCTGCTGCTTCTGAAAAGGGAATGAACTTTCTTGGAGTACCTTCCCTGTGCCAGGCACGTGATGGCCATTTTGTCTCCTGCCCTTCAGATGCAGCTGGTCTGGAGACAGATTAAGCTTCTTTGTGTTTTATTGTTGCCTCCAAACTGCCATTTCTCCCTCTCCCCTGCCTTTCCTATAGAGATTCTGGAGATAAGATCATGAGACAATACTACCAAATACCCCTCTTTGTGGCAGCCGTCTTCAGAATTAAAGGATCCTAACCTTCATTACTTGAAAATGTTCACACCCAGTGCTTGCCTCCCTATCATTACTCCAGCTATAATTCTTGCTCATTTCAATATCCATATGGACCATGTTTTCAAATGCTGGCCTGCTCTCCCCCCACCTCATATTTCCCACTACACCTGAGATCCTCACTCCCATGGTCATACTCTAGACACTGTCATCACCAAAGTATGGCATCTCATCCGTCATGTGGCTTCTGACCCGCACACCCGATCTTTGTATCTCCTTCATTCTAGTATCCTGATTCCAACAATTCTTTGACCCCACTCCACTATGACCCCAAACACATTGACTCTACCACCTTTCCACTGGCTATCACCTCCTAAGGTCCTCACTATCCTTTTGATTCCAGGATCCATCATTACTATCTCTCCCTTACACACCTGCCCCTTTTCCCTCCTTGAATCTCACCACATTTCTCTAGTCCAATAACTCCCACTCTTCTAGATGTCAGCTTTCTGCTTTCTTCTCTCTCTCCAAACTAAAGATATCTTTCTCTTCTCCTTCCCCCTCTCAGCTGCTGGCATTGAAAAAAATAAGATCAATCAGAAGCAAGCTTTCCCATACTCCTGCCACCATATTCCACCATATACAATTCTCCTTATGAACTACCTGTTTTGCACTTACAATGATAAACCATCCATGTTCCTTTCTATAGGCACGTATTCACTGGGACTCAGTTCTCACAGTCTCAGGGATGTCACTTCTACAATTCTCTTCTCTCTCTCCTAGCATCAATTCCCCCCTCTCTGTTGTAGTATCACCCATATTTTTAAAGAGGAAGGAAAAGAGGGAGGGAAGGAAGGAAGGGGGGAAAGGTAGGAAAAGAAACCCCCTTCCATCCCATATTTCCATCCAGCTACTATCCCATATTTCTGCTATTCACTATGGTAATCTCTTCATCATGGCTAAGAGTCGTCCGAAAGGACACTCTGCACCTTCTCTCTTTCCCAATTCTAATCAGACTTCACTAATACTGTTCTTGCCAAGAACACCAGTGACCTTCATGTTGCCAAATCCAATAACCAATTCTCGGTCTCACTGCCCTTATGTATCTGTACCTTGAAAAGGTTTCTTCACTCGTGCCCCAGAACGCCTCCCTGGTGGTTCATCTGACACACTTGACACCCGTTCTCAATCTCCATTCTGATTTCTGTCCTTCTCCCTGACTTCTATTAATGAAGTGATCTAGGAGTGAGTTCTTGGAACTCTTTTCTTCTGTGAACGTTCATCCCCTAAGTAATATCCTACAGCCCATGGCTTTAAATACCCTTTTTCTTCAATGACTCTTGTATTTCTAACTCAAAGAGTTGAACTCTAAGTGTCTAAATCTAACTGCCTGCTTTACACTCTCACTTGGACGTCTAATAAGGATCTCAAATCCAACTTGGTTAAAACAACTTGGAATTCCCACTTCCTAACTTTTTCTTTCCCCACCTCTATTCACTCGATAAATGGAAACTCCATTTTTTTCTGATTGCCCAGAACAAAAACTTCGGTCATCTTTGACTCTTCTTTTCTTCCATCCCCAACATCAAACCATCATCAAATTCTGGTAGATTTATCTTTAAGAAGATAAAAAGTTCTTAGATATAACACCAAAAGCAAATAATTTGGACCTTATCAAATTTTAAACCTTTTATGCTTCAAAAGATATGTCAAGAAAATTAAAAGGCAAGCCACAGATAGGGAGAAAATATTTGTAAAGCATACATATGACAAAGATCTTGTATCCCAAATATATGAAGCATTCTTATAATTCAATGATGAAGAAACAAAGAAGCCAATTAAAAAGTGAGGGGATGGGGGCACCTGGGTGGCTCAGTTGGTTAAGTGACTGCCTTTGGCTCAGGTCATGATCCTGGAGTCCCAGGATCGAGTCCAGCATCGGGCTCCCTGCTCAGCGGGGATCTGCTTCTCCCTCTGACCCTTCCCTCCTCATGCTCTCTCTCTCTCATTCTCTCTCTCAAATAAATAAATAAAACCTTTAAAAAAAAAAAGTGAGGGGCACCTGGGTGGCTCAGATCGTTAAGTGTCTGCCTTCAGCTTGGGTCATGATCCCAGGGTCCTGGGATGGAGCCCCACATCGGACTCCTGGCTCAGCGGGGAGCCTGCTTCTCCCTCTCCCTCTGCCTCTTCCCCTGCTCATGCTCTCTCTCTCTCTCTCTCTCCCTCTGTATCTCTGTGTCTCAAATGAATAAGTAAAATCTTTTAAAAAATTAAAAAATGAGTAGAATATTTGAATGTTTCATCAGAGAAGACATACAGATGGTCAATAAATGCATGGAAATATGTTCAACATCATTAGTCATTAGGAACATGCAAATTAAAATCACAAGATACTGTGTCATGTCTACCAGAATGGCCATAATAAAAAAAAAGATAAGAATAAGTTTGGGATATGGAAAAACCTGAATCCTCACACATTGTTGAGTATTAATGCATAATGATACAGTCACTTTGTAAAACAGTTTTTCACTTTCTTAACATGCTGAACATAAGCTTACAATAACATCCAGAAACTCCATTGCTAGGTATTTCTGTTTCCATCCTTGACTCTTTAGAATCTATTCTTCACACAACTGACAGAGGGATCATTAAAAATATAAAACAAATATCATAACTGCTCAAAAATTTCTAATGGCTCCTCATTCTGCTCACAATAAAATCCTGAGTTCTATGGCCAACACGGTGCTACATGCTCTGCTCTGTGAACTCCCGAACTCCCCCTCTCTCCTTTCACTTATCAGTCTCCGCCACACAGGTCTTCCTGTGCTCTTCAATCCTATTCACACTCCTATTCCTGCCTCAGGACCTTTGCATTGACTCCTCCCCCTGCCTGGAATATTCTTCATTGAGATACCTTCATGGCCACTTTCATTTCATTCAGAACTCCTAGATTTTATCAAAGAAGACATCCCTGACCACACTATTTAAAGAAGAGCACCACTCTTTACTCACCTCCCCCACCGTATCATCCCTATCCTTTCACCCTGCTTTATTTTTCTTTATAGTACTCATTACTTCCTGACACATTTCAATTGGGGTGTGCATGTGTGTGCGTGTGTGTGTGTGTGTGTGTGGTCCTCCCTGCCTAGAAAGGAAATTCCATGAGGACAGAGACCTTGCCTATTGTCTGTTTTGTTCATCAATTTACCTCATTTGATTCCCACAATCAACATGTAAGTCGGGTCATTTTGTTTATAGGGGAAGACAATGAGGTTTACACAGAGGTTTAGCAGTTTAGTAAAAGTCATGCAGCCAATGATTATGCAAGCTGGAATTTGAGACCAGGGCTGTCTGACTCCAGTGCCGTGGAGTCATCATCAGTACAGACTCCCAAGAAAAACAATTAAATTGGATCCCACTGAACAAAGTTTTATTTAATCTGTTCCTCTTAAATCAGAGTTAATGACCTTAATAATTTTGAATTCTTTGAGTCTGTATACATCAGCAAGAGCTATACAAAAATAAGAAATGTAGCTGTGATATCTTGGCTTTCTCACATTTGCTCCAGCCTGTAAAAAAAGTCAACGTTCTTATCCTAAAATTTGAAATAAACACATTTCAGAAAAATTAGAAATTCCAAGCACTTACATAAATCCAATCTAACATCAAGATTAGTAGGGCAAGAATATGTAAGATAGATGACACCAATTCATCACAGAAACTTCCTTCCTCCAGAGCATAATACATTACACAGCTTCATAGCAATCCATGTGATTTATTAGTGTAATCAGAGGATAGTGATACCTTTTTAAATTGTTTTTTTTTTTTGCTCAAAAGTTATACACACAAAATGTAATCAAGGAAAGAATAAAATATTTATGTCTAAGCTCGTCTCAATGTCAAGAGACTCTGTTTTTGCAGTTTTCTTCCTTCTATCTCTTCCTTTATGTCTTAGAAATATTCCAAATATACAGATGTACTTGTGGACACGGTAATGAAACCAGAATGCTCTGAGCATATTAATTAATGGCCAGGGAGAAAAGAAAGGAGCAGAAAGGAAAGATGGCACCTTGAGTAATGGGAGCATGATCCACTTCTCCTCCAAGACCCCACGGTGTGTCCAACCCTTTGTAAGTTCTGAATGTGGAGATGGTGATATATAGAAGACAGCACTTCCTCCAAAAAGCCCACCCATTACTCAGAAAAACAAGCAAGAATATGTTCCCCAGTCTTCTCTCCAGAGTTCCGGGAGGTGAAGGAGAGGAATTTGCCATGTAACCTGGGCTGAGAGTCATCACCATGGTCACCACTAGAAGTGAAAGTTAGTATCCTGCAGCCAACCAATCCCAACTCCAGTTTGGGGCTCAGCACAAACTGAACCTGACGGTTTAAAAAAATGCATCTTAACACCATCATGGCCCAAGAGGAAAAAAGCTGATTAGAACCAGGCTTGCCGTTGTACACCAACACGGGGTAGCAGTAAAAAGGAGATAAGCTTTTTCATCCAAAATCTGCAGGTATCTTTACAAAATAGTTTTAAATTCCTTGCAGCAAATTCCTATGCAATCTCTAAAGTTCCTCTCCCAAGATCTGCTGTGAAGGCTCTTGAACCAAACCCTGAAATCACTCATGCATCCTTTTTCAACATAGGATAATAAAACACTATATATTTGTGCATGAAGCAATACATCATGTTTATTTGGTAGTAGCTAGAGTTAGAAATCATTATACCTTCACACGATCCTTGTAGATTGACCCATCTATTCACAGGCCCTTGGTTTAGTTGTGCTAATTAAGGATGACTTGCCTCCCATCATTAAACATGGACTTCTGTACCATATTCAGGTTATCAGAGCTTTGAACACGGAGTGTTTACCAGTGTCTTAAGAGAGAATATTAATGCAAGAGTTACTGCAGTTTTGCTTGTAGTTATTAAAAAAAAAACTCACCCCATCAAACTTGAGAAAACAAAGGACCTGGCTGGAGGGAGAGATGCAATTAATTAGAAAGGACTTATGGATTCTTCTCCTCCCAGCACTCCACTTCATAGGGAATGGACACTCAATAAAGGGTTGTGGGTGCTTTTTGTTGGACAACCTTTATTCACATTTATATAATAAATATTTAATGCAGAATACTCAAAGAACACAGAAGACAGAACTGGACCAGAGTCAGAAGCTCTGGCTGTGTAGTTACCTAGGTTGTGCAGCCTAGCGTAAGATCTTACTTCTCTTTTTCCTCATTTGAAACATTACAATTCCCACCTTCCTACCCTATCTCATCTGTCTTTTGCTCTGAAGCTTCAGTGAATTAATGCAAGTAAAAATGTTCTAAAAAGGACATTTGTAAACAGAGGCATTTGAAATTGTTTCTTACTTTCAAGGCATCAAGATAATATGCCAAGGGTATACATCAACGGTGTCCTGGGATCTTTTCATTTTTATGCAATTTTTCTCTGCCTGTTGGTCTTGCTTTTGACAAGATAGATGGAGAAACACTTCATTGGTTAGGAGGAAAATGATTTCCAAACCCTTAATCTTTCATCTTTAGCTATGATGCTCTTGATTATTAGAATCACACTGGTGATTATGATTAATGTTATATCAACTCCATGAAATTAATTGTTCAAGGTGAATGTGATGAGAAGTAAGCTACCTTCTCCCACTTCTGGTGTCCTTAAACCTTCCACCATTAAACAATTTGCTACCTCTACATTTTGTCAAATTTAACTCTGTGGATTCTTAATGAATTCCAGCCTTAAATATATGAAAAAGAAGGAACTAAATGATGACTTCTTTCAATTTTTTATTGACCTATAACACACATATCAAAAAATATACATAAGTTAACAGCTAAGAGAATGTTCATGAACTAAACACACTGGTATAACCACTATCAGATCAAGAAACAACTCCAGCCACATTAAACAACTCACTCTAGAATCTAATGTTCATTCCCAACGTATTTTTTACTAAACATTACAAATCTATTACATGGAATATAAAATTTTAGTATTTTCAGAGTCAATCATGTAAATATAAGTGTTAATCAAAACATACACAGAGCAGTTTCTTGGACAAATGTGAAAGGATTGTCAGTCTCAATAAGGTATAGCCCACCTTACCATTAGATTCCTCTGCTGTTGTCCATTGAAACATTTAAGTAATTGTGATTCCTTGAAACCCAAGACAACTTCTTCCAAACACGTGACAAAATTTTAATACTGTGATGAGATAGCGAGTTAGAGAATTCCAATCAAGGCAGAAAAATAATCACAAAAGTGATTAAAACAATCATGACACTACACTAATAATATTTGCCTCTTCTGTTTACAATGAAAACTAAACATGAGGGCCTATATTTTGCCCAGGTGGAAAGTTAATGACATGGATGTATAAATATCCACTTTTTCTCTCAACCCATTTTGATGTGGACATGCATGCATGGAAGTCTAATAGCACAGCTCTTTCATGGAATTGTCCTGAGGAATGAAATGAATCTTCTTCCCAAAGTGAGTTGCCAACCATGAGAGCAGAGGAGAGGATTCATGCTGCAGGTTTCTCTGCTCATGCCTGTGTGTCCTGGCTTAGCAGCCCAACTCACAAATGGCCTGTTTTTCTGTGACAGGAGAGAGTGCTCTATCCCTGGGAACAGGAGACACCCAGGAGATTCCACCTCAGCTGAACAGCCCCAGAAATGTGTCTGGACACCCACGCTCTGTTGAGACTTACATTTCCTACTGGTGCGGGTACAGGTGTGTGATGCTGTGATGAGGTCAGTAATGGGAAATGGATCTAAATGAGTT
The DNA here is from genome assembly GCF_964656455.1 of Halichoerus grypus. NCBI lineage: Eukaryota > Metazoa > Chordata > Mammalia > Carnivora > Phocidae > Halichoerus > Halichoerus grypus. Next base: position 98,733,962 of record NC_135718.1, on the reverse strand, counting down.
ACCTTAATTCAGCTGTGTGATACAGCACTCAGATGCCACTGACATCTCCATGGAACTCAAGTTGTCCCCTAAATAAGATCAATTCTTCAAAATGACTGCAAGATAAAGCTAATTCTTCAGGCTCAAGAAACCTTCCTAAGATACATTTGCATTCATCCTACTTATCATCTTAATTGTCCTGGCCATACTCGCTGATCATTTAGCATGTATCTGCTGAGTATTTGCATTGTGCCAGGCACTTGGCCAGACATTGCTATATAGTCATGAGTAGAGCAAAAATGGGCCTTGACTTCAGAACATTTATAGTCTACTAGAAGAGGCAAAGTAATGAAATAATCCACAAAAATATCTTGATTTCTTACCCCACCACACCTTTTATCTTATATCACTTCTCCCCAATCTTTTTTAAACCTACTCCTCTTCCATGGTCCAGCTGAAATGTCTTTATCCATGGCACAAGCTTTCTGTAACCAACCCCAACAGCCCATAGTAACCTGCTTCTCAGCCCCATGCACTGTTGACCATACCAGTATCACCACATAATCTGAATGCATGCCACCAGTGAGCTCATAATACAAGACACCAATAACTGACCACAGCACTCTTCCCACTAGCCAAGAAGTAGCCTCAAGATCTCATCAAATACAGAAAGTCAGGCAGCCACAACCAATCAACTGGAGCAGAGTCAGTCCATTCCATTAACTAAGCGATGACCAGTCACCTCTACCTTCTGTCGTCATTATATCCTCCCGTGTAGGTATTATCTCCACAAATGTGATCTGAACAACTCAAGGGACATGGACCATACCTTATGTTCCTTTTAACAGTTCCAATTCAGCAACTGCATGCTGAGCACAGACTATGGGAGAGCCCTGTTGTTGGTACTACAAGAAATACAGAGTTGAATGAGATGCAGTCCCTGCTGCCAACAACTTCCAATTTTTTGAGGGATAAAAACTTCACAAATATCTACAATTTGAAGCAGGGTAAAATGAATGGTGTAAGAAAAGGCCAGAGGTTTAGAGAAGCCACAGATGAGATCCAACTGGAAGAACAGGAGAGGTTCCTTAGAGGAGGTGCCATCTGAGATGGACACTAATGATTGGAGAAGGAGGAAAGCGGAGGCAGAGTGTCACACTCCAGGCATAATGAAGGGCACCCACAAAGCCACTGAAAAAGGAAAGTTCAGAATCCTTCAAGTATTCCCTTTTGGCCCCAAAGTACTTAGCATGACATCTCATTCATGGTAGATATTCAACCAGGGCTGGTAAGTAGATGCTTTAGGCAGTACCTGGTTAATTACAACATAAAGGAGCCAAAGACTCTGTGAACACTTCACATGTGCACGCTCGCCCACACACACACACCCACACACACACACACAATCCAGAATAACAGACATTTCCAAAGTCGCACTCTAGGCCCCACCAGGTTACAGAGACAAGAAGTGAGCTGACCTGGAGTAGATCCCTCTTTCTGGTCATGGTGATGCTGTTAAAGGATTGTAGATTTGTTCTTCCAAGATTATGGATCTGAGTAGGTTTTTGGTCTCCAATGTTTTGAAGAATTTATGTTCAGTAGGTGTTCCTGAGATGTTAATAAATAGTATATGGAAAGGAGTTTTGTATTCAGGTTAACTTGAGGACACAGCGAGATAAGTGAGGTTTACCGGTTGTCCCTTTCACAGCATTTCTCAGAGACTTGGACAAGCTGTCACCATGATTCTCCAAGAGGAAGGGGGATGGATGATCGTTTCCTAAATGCGTTCGACCATAGTCTTTTCTTTTTTTTTAAATGAAGACTCTCCTGGTACAAGTACTCCATAGAACACACTATGATTTGATAAGTTAGATGCAATTATTGAGAAAAAATAGAAAATTAAATCCAGTTTTGCCTAAGTGATGGAGACAGAGGTCTCAACCAGTAAATGTCAGCTTCCGGGAAATCTTGTCCATCCTCAGTGTATCTATTCCTTTTCCATCTACCCTCCATTTTACCACATCCTTTCCCACCCTACCCACTAGGGATAATAAAAGCTAACATTTATTGAGCCTTCACTTTATGCCAAGCCCTGTTTTAACTGCTTTAACCCTCACAATAATCTTCAGCACTATTATTATTCCAATTTTATGAATGAGACAGCCTAAGGCACAGAGGAATTGAGAAATTTTCCTTTGCTCACCTATATAGTAAGTGGTAAAGCCATGATACAAATCCAGGCAGAGCTAAGACTCCTAACCACCACGCTAGTATCTACCCGGAAGAGTGAGGAAGTGGGGGAGAGATCACACGAAGACCCTCGCTCCTGTCTTTCCCCCAGTGCTTATGATGGGTTGGTCTGCCAACACTCCCTCCCCCATCCAGTCTTCAAGGAAATGGAGTCCAGTCATCCCTCACACAGGGTCTGGTGGTTCTGATTAAGACCATCTTAGTCTGGCCATGTGTCTTTTGTTTCCTTGCTCTAGAATGTGAAACTTCCTCCCAAATATCTCATTCAGCATTCCACCTTGATGAAATAAATCACAAGTTTGGAGAGGAAGCAGATCATACAGCCTTAGCAACTACTTCAGGCAAACGGTGTGACAGAAATCAACATGCATCACTTGGATTTGCCTGAAATTTCTTTTGGAGGGCTGGGGAAAGGCAACTATTTCTCGGCTGAGGTTCCAGCTCACTCCTCTGTCCTTCCACCCCTCAGCAGTCTGTCCCAATTTTTTACTAGTTCTTCCCAAAGAAGGAAAAAAGAAACGTCCCTTCAGCCTCCTCCCTCACCCTCTGTCCTCAAACACCGCCTCACAGTCACTCCCAATTCCCACTCAGAACCTTTTCTTGTACCTCTTTTCTCTCCTTCTCTCATTACGGATTCATCTCTCTGCTCCTCTTTGCCTCCCACTGCCGTGTGACAAATCTCTCTTAAAATAACACTGGTGACTCACCCAGCAGATACTGTATTCCATTTATGTATACCTTTGTTTCCCCAAGGGGCACAGAGAATTTCACAGATATTCAGTGTTATTTTTACCTCATCCTTGTAAAGAGATTATCTGTCAAAAAGGAATAAAAATGCAGTTTGGGCTTTTGTCTGAATGACTTGAGCATTAAGGCTGATAGTCTTTTTACTCTTCCAGGTCTCATCCTTCTCCTCATCCCCTTCTCCTTGGTACTGTTTTTTTGTTGTTGTTGTTGTTGCTGTTTTGTTTTGTTTTTCAGGATCTATTAGTAACCACACCAGAAATTAGACTAAAATCTTACCAATCTGTTGTGGTCTTTCTTAACCAGTCTTCCAAACTGGAAGCCTCAGAGCAGCCTTGCTTCCTCCAACTGCTTCAGCCCACACACCCGTTGCTAACCAAGCCATTCGGGTCCTGCCCCAGACCCCTCGCTCCTATTCCCACTTCAAGGACCTCATCCAAGCCACCACCTCCTCCAGCCTGGCCTGATGCAGGGGTCACCTCACCATCCCCCCCACCCCCAACCATTTTATTACTCCCTCAAGTTAGTATTCCCAACCTAGATCTGACCACGCTGCCCCAGGGGTGTTCCATTTAAACTCCTATCCTTTTCCAGGGCACTCGGGGCTTCTCAGTCTAGCCTCAGCTACCTGGCCTCTGTGACCCCTGAGTCGACACCATAGACATCCCAAAAATAAGCAGTGTCCCTCAACGTGCCTCCATTCATGTGCCCCCCCTCCCCAGCAGGAACACCCGCCTCTAACTTCTCTTCCTAGAGAGCTCCTTCTCAGGTTTAAAGGCACAATTTTTATATTACCTCTTCTGAAGAGCTTTTCTGAACTTCCCCAGGGCACTTTTAACTATTCTCTCTTCTGCATGCCTATAGCTTTTTATGATAACTGCTGGAGTAGATTCACATAATGTCGTATATATTCCACAAAAACTTACTGGAAGCCTGTGATGTCCCAGGCATTATGCCAGGCACTAGATACAGAGGGATCAAATTCACAGTCCCTACCCTGACTATGTACGAAGTAAGACAAGAAACGAAGAAAAGTAATTGGTATTTCAGAGTGAAATGAGCCACAATAGAGCTAAGCCCAGGGGCTGAGTGGGCACATGAGAGGGCCGTCACCCAGGCTGGGGACATCACAAAGCTCTCTGAGAAGAGAGGAGCCCTGAGCTGCGCTGTCAGGAATATCCAAGTTGGAATGGCTTTGGGGACTGCACTTTCTCCCCATCAGATCATGGGCTCCGTAACAGCGGACTAGATCCTGTGTCCCTTGTACTCTGCCAAGTGCTCAACAAATACGCAGGAAACCAAATAAATCAGAAAAGGCTTGGTCTGTGGATCTCTAAAACCCCAGTAATATCAAGTTTATTGCTTCCCAGCCCTACCTCCTCCTTCCTCTTGGTCCCACCGATCCAGCTTTAGCCAATAAATAATGCAAATAATAAGGTGATTCTGCAAATGCGGTTTTTTCCCATCCCAGCCCTGGCTCCGCACAGCCAAGGAATCTGGAACGAAGCAGCTGGCCTAAGGCATTTGGCATGCCACTGAGCCACCCACCAGAGTCGGGCAATCAAGCATCGCTGATGCGCACGCTGGCTAAGCAGAAAAGGCCCGAGAGGAAAAGGGAAAATGTGTCACACCATGCCAGGCCAAGTTCAAAAGTCACCAGGTCCAGAGCCCGCTCCCAGTTGACTTCCCAGCCCCCATCTCATTCTCTGCACTTCACTTTGCACCTGGCAAGCAGTGTCATTTCCCACAGCCTGTAACATGAAGTGCACACTCCTGCTCTAGCTGGCGAAGCCCTGGGGAAATTCTCCATCTCTCGCCCTCACTTTTGTCTTCACCCCCATTATTCTCTAACCTTCACTTTTTCCCTCGGTTGGCCAGTCGTAAGAAACCATGCGCATTTCCTTAACCCATCTCTCTGGCCTGCAGGAATTTTCACGGCTGCTGTTCTTTTTGCCTGGAATGCACTGAAACCCCCTGGATAATTGGCTCATCCCTCGGTTTTAGGCTGAAGGCTACTTTCGAGCCGGTCCTGCCCCCCTCCGCAGGCTGAAGCCTAGGCAGGTTTGCGCCTGCGCGTCCATAGCGCGCTCTCTGGTCTCCCTCTCAGCGCCCGGGTGACGTTGTGGTGAACTTGTCTGCTTAGCTGGGTAAGCTTCCCGCAGGTAAAGACTGTGTCCGGTTTCCGCACTGCATCCCAGAGCCCAGCAAAGCGTCCAGACTGCGTGCGTTAGGCACCATAAACATCTGTTGATTGAGTTGATGAAGAATCCTGGAGAAAGAGATAGGGCACATTTTATCGCAAGGTAAGCTTGGTGAGAGCAGGAACTTTGTTCTGCTCACTGCCGCACCTCAGTTTCTGGCACAGAGTAGACCCTCAATAAATGCTTACTGAATGAACTAATTAATTAATTGGCTAGACGAAGATATTATGTAGGCCTGCTACTCTCTTCATGGGTTCTTTATGTGTGGTTTGGTCTTCAGGGGACTGGCTTCTGAAGAGAGGAATTTAGCGTGACATAGCCGTCAACAGCATGAACTTGGACCACACCTCCAGGGGTTTACATCTGAGCTATATCCCTCACAGTTTTCATGTGCTAGTTGTTTTGTCTTTAATTGAGGTCAGTTATGTGATAAATGTCTTAACATTTGTAAAGCAATAAACTAGTGCTGGTGACAGAGTAAAAACTATTTAAGTATTTGCTATAGAAAACAGAACAGTATTGCAAATGCAGTCAAGAAATGCTGTCCACAGTTGACAGGACAAGAAATAAAGAATACGTATATTACTTAAAGCTATCAACATAACTAACTGGAAATATCGACATAATCCTATGGAGACAATGGCAGAAGGTTGGGACTAAGTGAGCTACGTCCTAACGTTTCATACAGGCAGCCACAGATCATGTCCAAAATTGACAACCCAGGAAATAGTGGCGTGCAACTCTTGGTGATTTGAAGGTGACTATAAGGACGATCATCAGCTAAAAGAGTGAAAAGCAGTTGTCTATGAAGAAGAAGATTAAAAAAGAGAAAGAACAGGGCAGGAGACTGTGGGTTTCCTTAGTGGTCCTTTTGTATTATTTAAACTTTTGACTACATTCATGTGTTATTTTGATAAATTAAAAACATTTTTTAAATAATTGCATAGGAAAAAATCAAATGGGAAGTGCTTGTTATGGTCTTCAAATACTTCTAAGTTACCTTAAAAATTCTGAGACTTATGGGATGATGTGGCCATGCTCTGAGAACTCCTATTTTACCTCCACGCTAGGGGGACTCCTGCACCCCACTGTCCTTCATGAGGCTGGGATAGCATGGAACGTCGATGTCTGAGATTAGGCTCAGTTTCTCAGTAACTCTGTGCTCTTAGCCAAGACATTCAATCTCTGTGTGGCTCATTTTCTCACCAATTAAATTATAGTGACAGTTTTAGACTCACTGTGTTGCTACATCAGATACCTAGAAAAGCATAAAATACTATACAAATATTATAATCACAGTGAGGAATTTCCTAGTGCAGAGAAAAACATGTAACAACATCTTTCTTCAAACCAACTAAAGGTGCATCTTCCCGGCATTTTTTATGAATAATAATAATTCATAATTTTATATAAAATCAGAAATCCTTTGAGAGTACATTCCCAAGATAATCATTCCCTTCTCCATGTTATCTCTGTTTCTTGAACATGCTTATATTATTTCCTGTTTTAAGCCCTGTACTGCAGTTGGTTTGCTTACATCATAGTTTCATCCACTAGATTGTGAGTTCCCGAGGGCAGAAATGCTGTTTTACTTATCTTGATATATCCTGGGCTTAACACAGTGCTTGCCCTAAAGAAAGTACCCCAAAATGTTTGCTGAACTGAACATCGTTTTTTAAAAAAAAAAAAAAGTTTATTTTGAGGGCTCCTGGGTGGCTCAGTCAGCTAAGCATCTGCCTTCAGCTCAGGTCATGACCCCAGGGTCCTGGGATCAAGCCCCACATCAGGCTCCTTGCTCAGTGGGGAGCCTGCTTCTCCCTCTCCCGCTTCCCTTGCTTGTGTTTTCTCTCTCCTCTCTCCCTCCCTTCCTCTCTCCCCCCTCCATCAGATAAATAAATAAAACCTTTTTTAAAAGTTTATTTTGAGTTAAATATAATTTTAGAACTATAAAAGAGTAGATGTAGAATGAAGGAAATAAGCTAACATGTGTTCTTCCTCCCATCCATCCAACAAATATTAACTGACGCCCTAAAGTTCTATCCTAAGCTCTGAATAATACATACAAGCAGCTTCCAGTCTAATGGTGGGGATGGCGGGGGGCGGGGGGGAGACACAGAGAGACAAATGAGCAATTTCAGTACAAATTGATAAATTTTTGGTTAAAGGTAAGTACAAGATGTCATAGGAGCACAAATAGTGGTCGCAGCCCCTAAAAAAAGAAAATAATATTCTGAGATCTCTTCTTCTTACATTATTTATTTGAATTGAATTAAATTAAAATTCAATAAACCACCAGAGTATAGTTAGAAAACTCAGGTCCTACACAAATGAATTCAAAACATCCAGTCAATTAGTTAAAAGTTATGTACACTACTTGGCTGAAATCCCTTGACATCATACAGCACCACCTTCAATAATGTGGTAAGTTAACAAGATGTTCATACCCATATTCTTCCATTTGTCATATTATTATTATATCATAGAAACCTCTAGGGTCTGGGACACATTTGGGAAATCAAATACACACCTCAGTCAAGAATCCATTCCGTTCCTCTTCTATGACTTTGCCATGTGTCACGCCTCATAAAGCAAGTATTTTTTTCTTAGTCCTTGTTTCTTTAAGCCAGCTTTGAAAATTATTGTGGGCAAATAGAAGCAGGAAAGGATAGATGGGCCCACCTTTTGCTAGGAAGCGACTTTCTAATGGAGCCCACTCTGGCTCACTAGCTGGATGACTAGAAGTGAGCAGATTCCAACCAGCTGCCCTCAGTTAATCTCTGAAAGCATTTGATATTGCTGAGTGCCCCCTGAGGACTAGATAGTAGTAAGTACTCCCTCTTCCCTTGAAATGATCAAGGCACAGTTAGTTCTTACTAGTTAGAGTCACATAGAACTGGATGTATGCATCATGGGCTACGTGGATAGTATATAGGCATAAACATGAATCAAATTGGCAATTTAATGAAAATATAACAGAGCATGAGTCTGGGATATTGCGATGCCCAGATGAACATTTAATTAAAACTTTACTGCAAGTTGTGATCACATTCAAGAAATGTTCCAGGTTGCCAGTGTTTGAGGTATTTAAAAGCTTACTGACAGCCAGGCATGCCTAGTACGATAAAGTAGTGACAATTACCGACAACACGGGAAGACAGCAAGGTCATTGCCCATTTCAAAGAGCAATGACTGTTATTTGAATAAAATATCTTTTCACCAAAAGTCTAACCTTTGCTACCTTGACAAATGAAAGAACTGACAAGCCCTTTGTTTGTGTCCTTTCATAGGAAACCAAAAGAAACACAGAGAGGTCAGAGAATCTGCTAGAGATCAAACGTGAGTGAAGCCATTTTTGAGACGTGGACCCTCAGAATGGAAATGCAATGACAGTTGGCTTATTTTCTCCCCTATTTCATAAATAGAACTCTATTATGAAGACAGGTTGAAATAGTTCTTAAATTGTTGCCGTTGTCACAATTGTCACTTGTCACATTGTCACAATTGTCACTTGCAAGCTGGAACCTAAGAATGATGACTATAGCTTTCATCTCTGATAAACACTGGCCAAAATCTCTCCCATCATGAATACCGTCAATGGGAGGGACAGTTAGGACAGAGACAGAGCATAAATGATACATTATCTTTCCCAATATGTAATGAATAGACTTTGAGATTATTCTCAGTAATAAATATTTATTAATTAAAACATCTAAATGAATATGAAAGACATAAAAAATAAAAATACAAGAAAATAAGTTGGCTCATGCAGCACTTTTATAAAAAGTGAATATAATCTAATTAGTCCAGGAGTTTATAAAGGGAAATGAGCTGGCTGGCTAGTGAGGAAACGAGGGGCCAGAAGACCACTATGCAGTCAGGGTCACAGCTGTATTGGTGGAATGTTGGGCTTCTGTAGGCTTGGTCTGTTTCATGTTTCTTCTGGTAGATGTGTCCACAATTTCTACTGCCTTTTTCACCCAGTCAGCATGTGGATCAGCACAGACTTTAAAGCCACGTCTGGTAATAAATCTGCAATGCAAGGAAAAGATAGAGTTAGTCACGTCCTCACAGCCTTGGAACCAGGAGTTAAGATCAGACCAGATATAAGAGGTTATGTGCAGAAATTATTCTCAAAACCTTGACACCATAAATGAAAACCTTTCTCCTGCCATCTATTTTAACACAAAAGAGAAATACATCCAGGTAATACCTAGCTCCTTTGTTCATCATAATTCTCAGACTCCTTTTTCCATCCAAGCTACCAAATGTTGTGACTACACTGGACATTTGAGGTCATCTAGTTCAATTATTACATATATCTTCCTTTTCACATCTAAACACACTCATCTTGTTTCCTGGACAGAGGTGATTTCTTTATTTAATCTCTTTGGGTAAAATTGCAATTATGGGTTGGGAAGAGCCACTATTCTGAAAATGAGATCCTGGAAAGAGAATGGTACTATGTAGCTAGTTTTTCACACATTTCCTTAAGATATGGTAACTGATAAAACATGGCACTCTACTTTACTCCAGCACACCATAAGGAAAGAGAAGGGATGGGTTGAGAAGCATCCTATACCAGTGTGGTTATATGGTCAAATCCTGAGCCACACCAGCCATCTCTAAACCTAACCCTCAGAACTGAGCACAATATTCATCCATTTCCCAGTCAGATTCTTCTGCTAAACTAAATCAGAAAAGAGGATGATATTCTTTATTTGATTGTCAAATTTTTTCAATAATTGCTATTTGGTGCTACATAAAGACATGGTTAATTGGAAAAACAAAGGGGCTATTGGTTCACTTGAGGTCTTCCCCCATGCCAGCTTCCTGAGGAAGGCAGCATTTCTATACACTGTGTCCCATCAAGCCCAGCTTTTGGGGAGACAAACTCACATTACTGCTTTCATGGAGCCCTCCTTGATGGTGTAGGTCTTGATGTTTTTAATTGGTAGTCTCTTGGTCGTTAAACTTACACAGATGCTCTTTTCTAGGACTTCACTCCCCACACCTGGTAAAGAAAACCAAGAAGACAAACAAAAATAAATTATCATTTCAAATAGTATAAATGTTACAGTGCTATAAATAAAATAACAAAGAGTGATGTGATAAAGAGTAATTTGGGGAAGGCAACATTAAAATGTGGGAAGAGGCACATGTGTTATTTTAAATGTTAAGGTGTAAGATACATAAAGGATGGAGTTCATAAACTGTTCATCCTCAACAGAAATCCACCCCCCGCCAAGGGGATTTCTAAACTTCAATTCAGAGAGCAATCTTACATTGGAGAAGGGGAAATAACTTGGGAGAGTTAATAATATTAAAGGTTTGGTAGAATCTAATCACGGTTTCTAAGTGCTAATTTTCTCCTAAGGTAAAATGACTGGTATTTGCTTCTCAGGGAAATATTCAGTTAAAAAGCATCTGAAGTAACAGCTGATGAGAATCAAGTTTGATCTACGGTGTTGCTGATATCAGAAGGCTTTTTTTGAACATGAAACTAAATATAAGGTGTTTGTCAGCTAGCTGTGCCCCTCTTCATCCCTCCTTTCCAGCATTCCCCCTATGTCGTCCACACATTCTTTACCCCCCATCTTTGCCAATTTATGTTTAATGCTCAACTGTCTTTCAGCCCAGTGAAAGACAGAGATCTTTTCTTGTATTTCTCTCACTACTTAGGAAACAATATTTTTCTCTGAGAAGTACCTAACATGGACTCCCAAGACCCAAAGAATCCTACTAGACTCTAAACGCCCAAACCTTCTTATTCTCAGTAGTGTTATCACTGAAACCATCATGTTCACTCCTGTTGCAGAGCTGGATCAGAGCAGAGATTGCTTTGCCCACAGTTGTACATAGAGGCTAAGCCCCAGTGGGACTCATAGAGGTCATTCAAGGAGGAAGCTTGGGAAGTGACCCAAGTGTCTGCAGTCCTCCTCTGTCTCCAACAGAGGGTCACTGCCCCTAACCATACCTGGGTTCCCACCAAACAGCAGACCTATTTTCTCAGCAAAATGCCAGCCACATTGCAATATTTGGCCTAATTAACTAGCCTTAAAGTTGTTGGTTACATCAATATTTATTTTGCCCACAATTTCAAGGAATTCCAGACTTTGCCACCTCTATTCATAGACACCCTTAGGGATCCATGATCAGATTCATATATCGTATTCTAAGTAGTAAGTCTACAAATTAGGCAGTTGAAAGGAGAGTTAACTGAAACATTAATTATACTTGAAGGATATTCTCTTTTATTGCCAGAGCCACAAGGAGAAGTAAACTTCAATCAGTTGGAGAAAAAAAATGATCCTTTAAGAAAATATGTATAGAACAGTCAGGTGAGGCTCAGTATACCTAAGTCTCATCTGGGTATACCTTGCAGGTTTATCTGAATGTGTATAAGGCATTGATCTATTTGTTAGCACTTAACATATGGTCTCTTATAAATTAAATCTCTTATAAATTTATCATTAATGGGAACAATATTCATAGCGGTAATAATAGACTTTCCCATATACTTGAAGGTAATATTGATTTCCTGGGTATGAAGGCATGAGCTCCCAATCATTTTTTTAAAATAGAAATTATTGATTTTCTTCAGAATATACAACCTCCAACTCATCCCCACATTGTGACTAAACTTGCAAAATCTTTGAGAATTTATCAAGATTGATATTAAATAGGCAAAAGCTACAAAGGCACATATAATCACCACCACCATTCCATAGCTAACATTAATCAAGAAATTATTACTAGTGAGGAAATCTGATAAGTATTCCTAAATTGTTAGGTTTGTTTTTGGTTTGGTTTTTTTTTCATTTTAATCCCAGGTGAGAGTATCTGTCATTATGTTCAGCTTATAAGTAAGCGTAGGTCCACAGATGTTGCGAAATTTACCCCAAATGACGCAATTATGAAAAGTGGGAGCCAGATTGTAAGCAAGTTCTGTCTATCTTCAGAATCTATAAAGTCCCTTGAACTCAAAGTTATCATTCCTATTTTGCACATGGGAAGTCAGAGGCTTACCCTGGAGAAAGCAGTTTACTCCAGTCAAAACCTGAGTCAGACCCCAAATATGTACCCGCCTGCCTGCATATCTGTTCCTCTCTCATACAGAACCTTTCAACTTACCTTCCACGATGAATTCAGTGAGAAAGCAGATGCCAAACAGGGCCAGGAGGAGAGGTCTCATGGCTGAGGTCTTGCTGAGCTATGCGAGGAGAAGGTGAGGAACGGCTGCTCTTAGAAGCCTCTTTATTCCTCCAGTGGTCAGCGTACTTCCTGTGGTGGATGGGGGCTTTCAGGGTGGGTGTGGAATCGTGGAAAGTCTGTGCAGTACAGATGCTTTTTTCTTTAAGAAAAAGTTCCTTTGCCTCCGCTCATACTAACCCCACACCTCGTGGTCTTCGCCCCTGCTCCTGTGGTTAACGTGTCAATGAAACCAAATGTGTGCATAAAGGAACGTGGTTGTCTCATCTCCTGCCACCAGCTGAAATTCAAATCTTCCACTGCAAACATGCCCCAAGGCCACATCGGTACCATGGCCCAGCACGGGGACAGTGTAAGGAAATGGGGTGAGGTGGTCAGTGTGGTCCTGCTCCCCCACCTGTCTCATGTCACATCAGCTGTGATGTGAGGATTCCACCACCGTGGCTCACGAGCCCCTGATACCATCCAGAGCAACTGTTTAGGGGGGCACAGGGACACTGCTGCCAATCTGAGCTTCCCAGCTCTCTTTTTCTTTTCATTTCTCCCCTCTACCCTCATTCAAGTGATCCCCATTTCTTTACACCCCCTCATACCCAAGAAACAGTTAAGTAAGTGTGTTTGGAGCATGTCTATATGCACATGTTTGGTTTATTGCAACTTAACATATACCTTTTAAAAACCTTTGAGGGGCACCTGGGTGGCTCAATTGGTTAAGGGTCTGCCTTTGGCTCAGGTCATGATCCCAGGGTCCTGAGACAGAGCCCCGTGTCAGGCTCCCTGCTCAGCGGGGAGTCTGCTTCTCCTTCTCCTTCTGACCCTCCCCTCTGCTTGTGCTCATGCTCACTCTCTCTCTCTCTCAAATGAATAAATAAAAAATCTTTTAAAAAATAAAATAAAAATAGACGCCTGGGTGGCTCAGTCAGTTAAGCATCTGCCTTCGGCTCAGGTCATGATCCCAGGGTCCTGGGATCGAGTCCTGCATCGGGCTCCCTGCTCCGCGGGGAGCCTGCTTCTCCCTCTGCCTCTGTCTCTCTCTCTGTCTCTCATGAATAAATAAATAAAATCTTTAAAAAAATAAAATAAAATAAAATAAAAATAAAAACCTTTTGAAAAGTTGTCTTGACATGAACTTTATTTTGAAAAAAAGCAAAAGAGAAAGAGAAAATTATCTATAATCATATCATTCTGACAGTTTTCATTTTTAAATGCTTTTTCCAGTAAATCTCTATTGGTAGACATATGTTTGCAGACTTGTGACAATTATAAATACTGTTTTAGCATCAGTGTAAATATCTTCCCGTGGTTCTTCATAGACTTCGTGTTTCTCATCTGAGTAAATATATGCACATACACATTAAACTATTCCCTTATACCACTGTTCTATAGATCACATCTGTAAGGTAAATTTTCATTAATATATACTCAATCATTTCCCCTCAATAGCCAGAGGTTGGATCACTTGGCAAACTCATATGATCCTCTTTCCGTTCTTGCTACATGTTACCATATAGTCTTCCCCAAATGTAGTTTCGACTTGCAATCTTCTAGCAGGGTCTGATTATATCAGTTGCAACTTCCTGGCACTCAGTTTGTTGTTGTTTTGTCTGGTTTTGCTTTACATAGGTATCTATAAAATGTATTTCTTAATTATGTGTTTGCACAAGCAGCTAAAAGGATTTGCCACTGCTATTAGGGATACAAAGATGAATTCCTATACTTCCATGAAAATTACAGGCTAACCTCTAAGAGATTTTTCATTAATGGCATTTAATTTTCCAGCCAGACTTCACTCTGGACCTCAGAGTAGTTTTTAGTTATCTCTCTCTACCTGGCTATACGTATCATCAGTCCTTAACATCTGAACACATCTTTCCACTCAAAATTCTTTTCCTCCTATTACTCCCTGACATGGAGAAATATGCTATTTTCTATCCAACTTCCAAACATGGAACCTGGGGTCATCTTAGACTCATTGCTATCCATTCATATGTCATCCTCAACAAAGCTGTACTAAGTAAACCTTCTAAGTAGCTCTTCAATAGGCCTGTTCCTCTCTTTCCACACTGCTCTAGGCAGGCCCTCATCATCTTTTTTAGGACCACTGCAGTAGACCAACTGGTTTCCCAGCATTGGCTGTCCTCCCTTTCCAATCTCTTCTCCACAATATTGCCAAAGTTAATTGTTCTAACGCCTTAATCTAATCATGTTATTTCCCTACTGAGAACCTCTTCGCCAATTTCCATTGCCTACAGAATTTATTTCAAATTTCTTATTGTCCTATACAAGGTTGATCAAGATCTAACACTGCTTTTCCTTTTAGACTCACTTTCCAACCCTCACACACGCTCCCAAACCCCCAGCCTCGACAAACGTGTATGCATTCAACCTAATATCCTGTCCTCTCTTATACCCCCCACATATTGCTTCCTTTACCTAGAATGTCCGTCCCAGTTCCCTACTGGTAAACTGCTCCCCTTCCTACAAGTTTTCCTGAATCCTCTAGATAAAATTAAGTTGTGCCATCCTCTGTGCTTGTTTTTTTGTCTCCACCACTGTTCTATCACTAATCTTATTTTATTGCCCTACTCAATTATATTTCTGCATCTCCCACTAGATGGCAGGCTCCTTAAGAGTGGGGAACTTGACTTGGTCTTCACTGGGTCCCTGGCATTAGAAGAATGTCTGTTATGTAGTGGGACTTTCACCAAATAGTTTTTAATAAATGAATTCTTCTTCAAAGACCATATTTAGGGTGATGGTACATTAAGTGAAGATTGACCATCTACAAACACAAAGCCAGGAATTGTGTCTGTGGTTTTCTCCCAAATAGACAATGTGACCAATGGCTGAATATTTACTTAGCATATTGAAATGGAATTTCTTAAACTCTCAGAATGAATTATTCACTTCCAGTTTTTTCAAAGCATGACTAGAGTCTCTGGTGGGGAAGAATTAAGTAACAAGAAAGTAGAAACTGAATACAAAATGGGCCTAATCCGCTAATATGTAGGACATTGGTTAACAACAACCAGTATTGCAAAAGGCAGGATTTCTTTATTTTTTATAACTGAGTAAGAGTCCATTCTATACATACACCATATTTTCTCTATCCATTCATCCATCAGTGGACACTTAAGTTGTTTTCATGTCTTGGCTGTTGAGAAGAATGCTTCAATGAGAATGAGGTACAGATACCTCTTGAAAATAGTTACTTCATTTCCTTTGGATATATGCTGTCTTTTTGATAATAGCCTTTCCAACAGGTGTGAGAGGATATCTCGTTGTGGTTTTGATTTTCATTTCCCATCATTATCAGGGGTGTTAAGCACCTTTTCATTTACTGTTGGCCATTTGTATGTCTTTGGAAAAGTGTCTATTCAGCCTATTTTTAATTGGATTATTTGTTTGTTGTTGTTGTTGTTTTGCTAATGAGTGGGTTGTATGAGTTCCTTAATTTTTTTATATTAACCCCTTATCAGATAGATGGCTTGCAAATATTTTCTCCTATTCTGTAGCCAGCCTTTTCATTTTGTTGATTGTTTCTTTTATTATGCAGAAGCTTTTTAGTTTGGCATAGTCCCACTTATTTATTTTTAATTTGCTGCTTGTGCTTGATGTCATGCTCAAAAAGTCATTGCCAAACCAGTGTCAAGAAACTTTTCTCCAATATTTTGTTCCAGGAGTTTTATGGTTCCAGGGATTAGATGTAAACGTTTAATCCATTTTGAGTGAAATTTTGTGCGTGGTTTAGGTTAAAGGTCCAATTCCATTCTTTTACATATGAATATCCAATTTTCTCAGCACCATTTATTGAAGAGACTACCCTTTCCCCTACTGAGTAGTCTAGCCTCACTTGTCAAATACTAACTGACTACATAAGTATGGGTTTGTTTCTGGGCTCTTGATTCTGTTCCATTGGACTATATGTCTGTCTTTATGCCAATACCATACAGTTTTGATTACCATAGTATTGTAATATATTTTGAAATCAGGAAATGTGATGCCTCCAATTTTTTTCCTCAGGATTGCCTTGGCTATTAAGGATCTTTACTGATCCCATGTGAATGTTAAGATTGTTTTTTCTATTTCTGTGAAAAATGACACTGGAATTTTGATAGGAATTGTATTGAATCTATCAACAGCTTTGGATAGTATGGGCATTTTTAATAATAATTTTTCCAATCCATGAACACAGACTATCTTTCAATTTATCTATATTCCTCAATTTCTTTCATCCATGTCTTATAATTTTCAGTGTACAGATCTTTCACCTCCTTGGTCAAATTTATTCCTAAGTATTTATTGGTTTTGATGCTATTGTGAAGGGGATTGTTTCCTTCATTTCTTTTTCAAGTATTTCATTGTTAGTGTTTAGAAACACAACTAATTTCTCTATGTTGATTTTGTACCCTGCAACTTTACTGAATTTGTTTGTTAGTTGTCACAGTTTTTTGACAGTCTTTAGGATTTTCTATATATCATATCATCTGCAAACAGAGACAATTTTACTTCTTCATTTCCAATTTAGATGCCTTTCATTTCTTTTTCTTGCTTAATTGTACTAGCTAGTATGTCCAGTACTATGTTGAATAAAAGTGGCAAGAATAGACACCCTTGTCTTGTACCTGATACTAGAAGAAAAGCTTTCCACTTTTCACCATTAAGTATGATGTTAGCTGTGGGCTTGTCATTATTGGCCTTGTTATGCTGAGGTACATTCCTTTTACATGCAATATGCTGAGAATTTCTAGTCATGAAAGGATGTTGAATTTTGCCAAATGCTTTTTCTGCATCTATTGAAATAGTCGTATGAGTTTTATCTTTCATTCTATTAATGTGATTTACAGCATCTATTGATTTGCATATGTTGAACTGCTTATGTTGCATCTCTTAAGCTTTGTGATTCCATTTTCAGCTGTTTCAAGATTTTTTTAAATTTTATTTTATTATGTTATGTTAATCACCATACATTACATCATTAGTTTTTGATGTAGTGTTCCATGATTCATTGTTTGCATATAACACCCAGTGCTCCATTCAATATGTGCCCTCTTTAATACCCATCACCAGGCTAACCCATCCCCCCACCCCCCTCCCCTCTAGAACCCTCAGTTTGTTTCTCAGAGTCCATAGTCTCTCAAGATATTTTTAAATTTGCCTTTTGATTTCTTTTTGACCCATTGTTTGTTCAGAAGCTTGTTATTTAATTTCCACATATTTGTAAATATTCCATCTTCCTCCTGTTACTGATTTCTAGTTTCATACTATTGTGGTCAAAAGAGATTCTTGGTATGATTTCAGTCTTCCCAAATGTGCCAAGACTTGTTTTGTGACCTATCATATAATCTGTCCTAAAGAATGGTCTGCATATTCTTGAGCGGAATGTGTATTCTGCTGTTGTTGAATGGAATGATCTGTATATGTCTCTTAGGTCCATTTGGTCCAAAGGGTAGTTCAAGTCCAATGTTTTCTTATTGACTTTCTGTCTCAATAATCTATCCATTGTTGAAATCGAGCATTGAAGTCCCCTGCTATTACTGTATCGTTGGCTCTTTCTCCCTGCAGATCTCTTAGCATTATTTAATATACTTAGGTGCTCCAATATGTGTTAATCACTTAACTCTAGTGTAAAAGTTAAAGGACAAAAGTATTAAAAATAAATATAGCTATCATAATTTGTTAATGGATACACAATATAAAAAAGGCAAATTATGACATAAAAGCATAAAA
The DNA here is from genome assembly GCF_964656455.1 of Halichoerus grypus. NCBI lineage: Eukaryota > Metazoa > Chordata > Mammalia > Carnivora > Phocidae > Halichoerus > Halichoerus grypus. The sequence goes on along the minus strand of NC_135718.1, from coordinate 98,715,849 downwards.
AGATAGAGTTTTAATATGCAATTGAAGTTGTTATCAGTTTACAGTAGATTGTTACATCTGTAAGATGTTTTATGCAAGCCTCGTGGTAACCACAAAGCTAAAACCTATAGTAAACACAAAAAAGATAAAGAGATGGGAATCAAAAAATACCATTACAGAAAAATCATTAACTCACAAAGAAATACAGAAAGAGGGGCGCCTGGGTGTCTCAGTCAGTTAAGTGTCTGACTCTTGATCTCAGCTCAAGTCTTGATCTCAGTTCAAGCCCCACATTGGGCTCCATGCTGGCTGTGGAGCCTACTTTAAAAAATAGAAAGGAAAGAAAAGAAAAAGAAATACAGAAAGAGAGGAGGAAAGAAACAAGAGAACTACAAAACAACCAGGGGAAAAAAAGTTGGCATTAGTAAGTCCTTACCCATCAATAATTTCTTTAAATGTAAATGGGTTAAATTCTCAAATCAAAAGGCATAGAATGACTGAATGGATTAAAAAAAAAAAATACCCAACTATGTGTTGCCTCACCTCAGCTTTAAGGATACATATCAGCTCAGAGTAAGGGGATGAAAGAAGATATTCCATGCAACAGGAATCCAAAAGAGGGAAGAGGTAACTATACTTAGACAAAATAGACTTTAGGTCAAAACCTGTAACAAGAGGCAAAGAAGGTGATTATATAATGACAAAGGGGCCAATACAACAAGAGGATATAAAATTATAAATATATATGCACCCAAAGTCATTACAAGGGCTTACAAATGCTTCCATGACCTGTGCTTTCCTCTCACTCATTCTCTAACATCATCTCCTGCTACTCTTTCTCCCTTATAACCTCCACTGCAGTCACAATGACCTTTTGCTATTTCTCAGACATGTCAGCCAGGCTCCTGCCTCTGAGACTTTTCACTAGCTGTTTACTCTGCCTGATGGTCTCTTCCCACAGACATAAGCATGGCTCACTCCCATTGCTTTCTCATTGTGGCTTTTCCTGACCACCCAATTGAAAACTGCATCCACATACCAATTCTGGTATCATTTGATCTCTCCTTGCTGCTCTATTTCTATGCATGGTACTTAGCACCATGTAGTATAACCATATAATTTACTCGTAGATTTTTAACGTTTTCCATCTCCTTCCAGAAATTTTTTGTCCTTTTCATTCTTCAGAGTCTAAGGCAATGCCTGATGCAGAGAAGGTGCTGGATTAATATATTCAGAATAAATGTAAATGCATAAGAGTACATAAGCACAAGCAAACATAAACATTTATACCTGTGAAGTCTAGTACTCTGGAACATCAGTACCACTTATATATGTGTGACCACACAATGGGATGGTAGAAGCCATTTTTGAAGAAAAACATTCACTTTTGAGGGAAGAAGATATAAGTATGAAGGGTACAAATAAGGAAATACTATATATCTTTTCTTTTTATTTTTTAGTCTAAATATTTTGATTCATCTGAAAAAAATTAACTTGTATTTCATCATACATAACAGATAATCTACATAAAAATGTCTTTGTAGAATGCATATTTGTGTAATATTCCATTTTTGGAGAGTTTGTCATTTTAGTATGAGTATGTAAAAATTCTTTATGTATTCACCATACTAATTCTTTGTCAATTGCAGGTTTGCAAGTATTCTCTCTCAGTTAGTAGCTTGTCTTTTCACTTTCTCTATCATGTCTTTGATAACCAAAAAATACTGATTTTAATGTAATCAAATTTATCAATGTTTTATTATATGGTTGTTGCTTTTTGCACCTTAATAAACTTTTCCCTTCTGGGACGCCTGGGTGGCTCAGTCGGTTAAGCGGCTGCCTTCGGCTCAGGTCATGATCCCAGGGTCCTGGGATCGAGTCCCACGTCGGGTTCCTTGCTCGGCAGGGAGCCTGCTTCTCCCTCTGCCTGCCTCTCCCCCTGCTCGTGTTCTGTCTCTCTCTCTGACAAATAAATAAATAAAATCTTTTAAATAAATAAATAAATAAATAAATAAATTTTTCCCTTCCCCAAAGTCAGAAAGACTGACCCCTACTAAAAGTTTTAAAGCCTTGCATTTGACACTTAAATTTTTAACCTTTCTGGTGGTTATTTCTGTATGTGATGTGAGATGGAGATACAAATGCATTTTTTTTCTCTTTGGATAACTGAATTTTCTAGCTCTGGTTATGGAGTAGTTTCTCTTTGTCCCACACTACTGTCATGTATCAAAGGTCCATGTATATGTGCATCTGTTCTATATTCTCTAGTCTGTTCCATTGGTAATTTGGATATCTGTGATTCACAGCATTCTATGTGAATTACTATAGTCTTATAATTTAACCTTAATGTCTAATAGGGCAAGCCCTCTTTTTTATCTTTTTCTTCAGAAGTACCTTGGCTTCAGCTCACTAGTGATCATGAGAATGTAAATCAAGACCATGGCATGAACCCATTTTATTCCCATTCAAATGACCAGAATTAAGAAGTTTGATAATACTTCTGTGATGGCAAAGATATAGAGCAACATCCATTACTCATGGCATTAGAAACTGGTACAACATTTAGAAAAGCAGTTTGGCATTATTATGTAAAGCTGAACATTTGCATACTGTGTAGCTCCAGAAACTCTACTCCTGTGTATAGATAGATATAGGTATAGGTATATACTTAGATAATATCAAAAGGAAGGAGCACAAAGATACAAGTTATTTGGAATGTTCAAGTCTTTAGATTGGGGATAGGTTTGTGGTGGTACATTACACAGTTTAATTAACTGAATAAAAGAGGGTCATATATAGACCAAAGTGGATGACGTATAACGGTATAACTCAGATTAGACCAACTGCTATGGCAAAAGAGCTCAAACTCTCAGTGGCATAACACTGAAAAAGTTTATTATTCACTCACACAAAAATCAATGCAGAAGTACCTGGTCAGTTGTCTTTCTCAGAGGTCCTCCTCCAAAAGGTGTTTCAGGAATCTAAGCTGCTTCCACCTTTGGGCAAAACCAGCCCTTAGGGCCTGGGAGTCCTTGTCTTCCAGCTACAAGACAGGGAACAAAAGACCAGGGAAAAGGCACACCTACTCTTAACTACTTTGACCTGGAAGTGATACTTATTCTTTGGTCCCATTTCATGGGTAAGAACTAGTTATCTGGTCCCATTTAGACACAAGGATAGAGTGGGAGAAGGGGGTTGCATCTGTGAAATGTAATCTAGATCTGTGCCTGGAAAGAAGAGCAATTAAGGCCTACTGTGCCCTGCCACCGTCATGCAACTGTGATTGATCCAATTGTGCCACGAGGTTCCATTTTTTTAAAGGACAAAAATAAAGGAAAGATTACAATGACTATTGTTTTCTTTAAAACATGCTCCAAGTACAACATCTCTTAAATTATACTTAGTTTTTTCTCTAAATTAAAATAGCTTTGTTATATTTTTTTCTGATAAAAACAGTATAATTGTTGTAAAAAAAAATCAGACACTATAGAAAAGTTAAAGAAGAAAGAAAAATTCACCTAAATCCCACTGCCCAGAGATAACAAATTATCCACTGTTGATGGACCTTCCTCCAAACATCTTTCTAGGTATGATATGCCTGTGTACGTTATATCCCTTTACCATCTTTCTATAGCATTCGATGGCTGAAGATTCATTGTACATTTGCAGTGTGTGAGGTTTGCGGCTAAGCATTTAAGGGCATTAGCCCATTTAATCCCTATAGCAATATAATGAATTGAGTAGAGTTATTATTTACATATTATAGATGAGAGAATTGAGGCTAGGATAGGTTAAGTAATTCACTCACAATTACAAAGCTGAGTGATATTAAAGTGAAGATTCAAACTCAGGTCTGCAATATTCCAAAGCCAACTCTTAACCAGCGCCCTGTCAGGTACTCTCTGATGCACTACTATTCCCCTATTGCTAATCCTGGGTTATTTCCTTCTTTTTTTAACCCTAGACCACAGAGAAAGAATATACATGTCTTCAAACTTTGTATACTTTTCTGTGTATCTCTTTGTCATAAATTCCCTCCAGGAAATTTGTACAAGATGGTCTCTTACTTTCATACATCCTGCTTTCTTAAGAAGTAGTGCAAAGGTTGAATATATAAAATGAAGCTGGCTGGCAAATTTGTGCCACATAAGATAACTCTCAATGGTCATTCCTTGTCCACTGGTCCACTGGGTGTCTGCCTTCAGCTCCGGTCATGATCCCAGGGTCCTGGGATCGAGCCCCGCATCGGGCTCCCTGCTCGGTGGGGAGTCTGCTTCTCCCTCTCCCACTCCCCCTGCTTGTGTTCCCTCTCTAGCCGTCTCTCTCTCTCTGTCAAATAAATTAATAAAATCTTAAAAAAAAAAAAAAAAGAAAGTCAATTCATGGATATTTATGTATAATGTATGAAACTGCAGCTTAGAGTAAGGTCAAAATAGGAGCTGATATACACTCCCACCGGTAAGGCATGAAAGTACCTGTTTTCCCAAATCTACCAACACTGGCTTTTAGCATCCATTTTAACCATTGCAAACTTATGCAAGAAAGGTTAAAGGTTATATCTTATTGCTGTTCAATTTTAATTGCTTTGACTACTAGTGATGTTAATAATCTTTTATGAGTTGCCTTTTCCTATTTTTGTCCATTTCCATTGGAATGTTTGTACCTTTCTTTTTTATTGGTGAGAGTGCTTTGTCATTTTATTACAACTATTTTTCTACTAAGTTTCCTGACTATTGCAATGCTAGTTATACATAAAAAGTAAGGATCCTAGTTATATTCATATTTATGCAGTTCTAATTTCTGACAGGAACTACAAATACTTCCTGCAAACCTCAAGATTATCTTTGCTAACAGAAAACCTCAGCTTAAAAACACAGATAAAACATTTTAGTTTTCTTATCTGGTCTGACATCTGGACCAGGAGTTTCTATGATGGAAAAGTATCTTGTAGTTCTGACGTTTTCTTTGGGGACTCTCACCAAATCAATAATGAACAGAACGCTACTTATTTTTACTTTACTGTGGGTTCCTTACTTATTAAGTAGGTGATTTTTCACAAAGAAATACCACTGAAAAGAGAATAAAAGAAACTCTATGCCATGAATATCAGGAGAGGTTCTACCACAAACTAGCTCTGAGGACTCAGCCATTCATTCAGGCCTTTCAGTGACCCGGTGCTCCTATGTTTACCTCTATCAAGCTCATGGAAATATGGTGGAAATTGGTAATATTATGTCAGATAACATATAAATACTCAGATAACATACAGTTTACAAGTCTAATTTGTAACCATGTACTCTGTCTTTTGCCATGTAAATTAGACCACAGTCTATAAGACAATAATGCAATTAGGAAAATGACGTTAAGAAAATTACACAGTTTGTGGATACATTTTTATCTTTAAGTTCAGGATAATTAAAGAGAAGAAAGAGAGAGCGCATGTGCTAATATGAACTGAGGGAGTAGCCTGTGCATGTTCCCGGGAGTTTCTAAGCAGTTTGGCAGGTGCTGCCAGTGAGTACTGTGAAAATAAGTAAATAAACATTGATTTTTCAGTTGCCACCAAAAGTCCACCTGACCCAAAGCAATTCTCCCATCATTCTGACATTATATCCAAAATCCCTCCATTAAAATCATTCACTCATGAAGTTATTTACTCATTCAAGAAAGATAGTTCTTACTATGTATAAGATACTATCTTAGAAACAAGAGAAAAGAAAAGAACAAGACATGACTCATGTTCTGGTGAGTGATCTATATCTATATACATGTAGATATATGTCATAATCCATTGCAACATAACAAGTGGTTTGATCAATTACTTGAAATGGAACATTGAATGTTCAGGAGCCACAAATAATCCTGGAATAAATAAGGCATATAGCCTCACTCTCAGGCATTAATACTGAACTATGGTTAATATATTACATCATAGACTGTCACCCTGTGAAGCAGAGAAGTTTCCTAAAGAATTGCACAGAGAAGTTAAATTCTGAAGAATAACAAGAAGAGTAGGTCAACAAGGATTTCTCAAAGTATTTTATACCAAACACTAGTTCTATGTTATTCTGTAAAAAAAGAAGAGGGGAGTCCATTTCTAATAAGCTTGGAAATTTTTGTGCAATTTATGAAATCACAGTGTGTATCACCATATTAAAAGCTCTGAAAAGTCCTGCAGTAAAAACTGGCTAACCCAGCATTTCCTAAACATTTTTAAGTTACAGAACCCTTTCTCATAGAAGAATTAAACCAACTGGAGATGCATTTTAGAAACACCAATCTAGAACAAGGATTCTGTCTAGGGATGGTGGTACTAAAAATGTAGGTATGATAGGGATAGGTACTACACATAGCAGTGTCCAAGCTAGAGCCTGCCCAGGAGGAGGAGGGGTTGGAGATAATTTGATGGTGAATTCAACACAGGTGGAGACAGAGCACTTGATGCTAGGTGGAAATCCAACTGAATTATACATTTTTCAGTTGAATTCCCCAGCTTGCGGACAAATATTGGCTCTGTGGTACTTTTCTCCCTGATTACTACCCCTGCTTCTGCTTATTTTCCAATAAAATTGTACATCTTTTTCTCACAGTTTACAAATAAAAGTCTTATTCAGTAACCAGTTAATACAATAACTGATGCTGCTTACTTCCAGCAATCACTAATAAGGAATTGCTTAGCTTTTACATGATAGGTTATTTTTTTTTAATTTTACATGGGATACTGTGCAAAGATAATTTTTTCCCTCCAAAACACAAGAATTACATAGACTAAAAATAGCTCTTTCCCTACCTTGGACTTTGAGTAGTCAAACCTATAAAATTAATAATTTGAGTTATTGAGGGTTTTTTTTTTTTTTTAGTTAATGACATCTAAGGAACTGTGCTAGATAGATGTTACCTATAACTGACAGATATTATTAGTGGTAAGTTTGTTTCAATAGCATAACCCAGGGATCAGCACAACACACCCATCTCATGTTTTGTAAATAAATTTTTATTGGAACACATCAATGTCCATTTGCTTGTGTATCACTGATGGCTGTTTGCACACTACCACAGCAGAGTAGATGAGTTGCATGGTCTTAAAGCCTAAGATATTTGCTGCCTTTCCCTTTATAGAAAAAGTGTGTATCTCTGACCTGTATACATAATTAAAACCAGTTATGTTCAATAGAATATCAACTATATAAAACATGCAGAGAAGGGAAAAAAAGACTAAAGAAGTACACTAATACATTTATGAGAATTTCACCAGGAAGTTACCAAGTTCATGGTCAGGCTGACAGGGTGAGGATGAAATCTAGTAAGAGCTAGCTTCTGACATTTCAAGCTTCTGTATCAGTTGTAGCTATTTTATTTATTCTTTGTTAGTGAAAGTACGTGGTGTTAATAGGCAGGAACTTTCTCATTAGGTGAATTCATATTTACCTTTGTTTCTTGATAGAAGTTACACAACCACCCAAAGAGAACTCAAAGAAATTTCTAAAAGGGTTGTGGTGATCAGCAGGTTAAAAACCACTGCTCTGCACTACATAGACAGGTACTATTCATGGTCAGGAGTCTGAAGGATCTAGGTGACACAGGAAATGTTGCACACTGACCACCACACACAAGTGGCTTAAAAATAGTCTTCAATAGGGGCACCTGGGTGGCTCAGTCGTTAAGCGTCTGCCTTCGGCTCAGGTCATGATCCCAGGACCCTGGGATCGAGCCCCGCATCAGGCTCCCTGCTCCGCGGGAAGCCTGCTTCTCCCTCTCCCACTCCCCTGCTTGTGTTCCCTCTCTCGCTGTGTCTCTCTCTGTCAAATAAATAAAATCTTTAAAAAAAAAAATAGTCTCCAATACATTGTTTATTGTTCACAGGTCACTTGGGGAACCTCACCAGAACAAGCCATAGAGTCAAAGTAACCAACTATCCAGGGAAGGTTAGGCTGGGAAGAAGAAAGGTGCCTAGCCTCTATATCAAGTTAACAACTTTGCCAGGAAATTAAAGTCAATAAGCAAAGGAGTAGTTGTTTTGGTTTTGGTTTTGGTTTTTCAGAAAGCTGTCATTTTGGCCACAAAATCTGCCATAACCTTAAAATCCTCTGTGGTGCAGAATTCAAAGCATTTACATATTTCCTAAATTGGATGTTAATCAAGCTCAGTCCACCTGGAAAGAAGGATGCACTGGCCAGCACCTGAGGCCCAACCTCAGTGGCCAGCAGCCATCTGAAGGAGCCTCTCCTTGAGAAGTCTCATACTGCACTGGGAACCATGAGCTGTCAAACCAGGTCAGTGGACCTTATCCTTATTCCAGATCAGCCACTGCAAGATGTGTTACATAAAGGAGAATCAAAATCCTCCCCGCTTCACAGACATCAGAATTAGAAACAGAACATGCAACATGTCTGGATCATAAAAGGGACTCCATAAATGGCAGCAATTATAATCAAAAGGCAGACACTGAAACCATCACAAAGACTCTGAAACTGGAACCATGTCTGCCAGAGAAACTCGTGACAAAGAAGCAGCCTGTGGTTTTCATCAGAGGTTATAGTTTTATTTTTATGAATAATAAATGACTGATTTTTTGGAGTCAGCCAAACCTTTGAATCTCTGCTTCCCCATACCTGGTCTCCCCCCATATCTGAATAATCAAAAGGAAGATGGATGCATGTCACTAGACACCTTTAACCTGAAGCTAGAAGACATTTTCATCTGATCCCAAAGGATCAGTCACAAATACAAGACCTCTTCATGAAGGAATTATGAGTGTTATGGATTATCTAACTATCTAATTAACCAAAATGACTTTTTATTTTAATGTTTTTTGAACACTTTTCCAATTTTTTTGACAGAGCAGAATGAAAAAAAATTGAATCCTTGATGACAGAGGCTCAATCAACTTATGTAGCATTAGTGGCATGTCCAATAGCCTTTCATGCAGAACCTAGCAGGATTCTGAGATTGCATGCATTACCTTAAGAAATACAATACTGAATAGAACCTAAATGGGTCCCCAAAGTTGAATGAAGAATCAAATTCATCATTCATTATGTTTAAGGTCTGTTGTAGTCCCCATACCCTTTGGCCTTTTCCCCCTTATATTCTTCATCATACTAGGACAATATCAGTGTCAAGTAGCCAGATCTGAGTTAAACTGAACAGGGCTTCTGTTTTTCATTCTTAGAAGAAAGAATAAAATGACAAGAAAGTTAGTTTGTATTTCTTTATTCAATTAATAAATATTTATTAAATTCCTACATTAGGTGCTGAGGATTCAGTAGTGAGACGGAATCTCAGCTCTTATGGGCATCATACTCTAGTAGATAGAGAAGAACAATATGCAGAATATATAAAAATATGTCAAGTGGCGATGATAAGAACTATGAGTTAAAAGAAAGCAGGTGACTTACAGGCAATACAATGGCACTAAATTCATATCTTTCAATAGTTAGCCTGAATGTAAATGGGCTAAATGCCCCAATCAAAAGACACAGGCTATCAGATTGGATAAAAAAACAAGACCCATCAATATGCTGTCTGCAAGAGACTCATTTTAGACCCAAAGACACCCCCAGATTGAAAGTGAGGGGGTGGAAAACTATTTACCGTGCTAATGGACACCAAAAGAAAGCTGGGGTGGCAATCCTTATATCAGACAAATTAGATTTTAAACCAAAGACTGTAATAAGAGATGAGGAAGGACACTATATCCTATTTAAAGGGTCTATCCAACAAGAAGATCTAACAATTATAAATATCTATGCCTCTAACATGGGAGCAGCCATTATATAAACCAATTAATAACAAAAGCAAAGAAACACATCGACAACAATACAATAATAGTGGGGGACTTTAACACCCCCCTCACTGAAATGGACAGATCATCTAAGCAAAAGATCAACAGGGAAATAAAGACTTTAAATGACACACTGGACCAAATGGACTTCACAGATATATTCAGAACATTCCATCCCAAAGCAACAGAATACACATTCTTCTCTAGCGCCCATGGAACTTCCTCCAGAATAGATCACATCCTGGGTCACAAATCAGGTCTCAACCGGTACCAAAAGATTGGGATCATTCCCTGCATATTTTCAGACCCCAATGCTTTGAAACTAAACTCAATCACAAGAGGAAAGTCGGAAAGAACTCAAATACATGGAGGCTAAAGAGCATCTTACTAAAGAATGAATGGGTCAACCAAGAAATTAAAGAATTAAAAAAATTCATGGAAACCAATGAAAATGAAAACACAACTGTTCAAAATCTTTGGGATGCAGCAAAGGCAGTCCTAAGAGGAAAGTATATAGCAATACAAGCCTTTCTCAAGAAACAAGAAAGGTCTCAAGTACACAACCTAACCCTACACCTAAAGGAGCTGGAGAAAGAACAGCAAATAAAGCCTAAACCCAGCAGGAGAAGAGAAATAATAAAGATCAGAGCAGAAATCCATGAAATAGAAACCAAAAGAGCAGTAGAACAGAACAACGAAACTAGGAGCTGGTTCTTTGAAAGAATTAACAAGATTGATAAACCCCTGGCCAGACTTATCAAAAAGAAAAGAGAAATGACCCAAATCAACAAAATCATGAATGAAAGAGGAGAGATCACAACCAACACCAAAGAAATATAAACAATTATAAGAACATATTATGAGCAACTATATGCCAGCAAATTAGATAATCTGGAAGAAATGGCTGCATTCCTGGAGATGTATCAACTACCAAAACTGAACCAGGAAGTAACAGAAAACCTGAACAGACCTGTAACCACGAAGGAAATTGAAGCAGTTATCAAAAACACAAAAGCCCAGGGCCAGATGGCTTCCCAAGGGAATTCTACCAAACATTTCAAGAAGAATTAATACCTATTCTTCTGAAACTGTTCCAAAAAATAGAAATGGAAGGAAAACTTCCAAACTCGTTTTAGGAGGCCACCATTACCTTGATCCCCAAACCAGACAAAGACCCCATCAAAAAGGAGAATTACAGACCAATATCCTTGATGAACATGGATGCAAAAATTCTCACCAAAATATTAGCCAATAGGATCCAACAGTACATTAAAAGGATTATTCACCACGACCAAGTGGGATTTATCCCTGGGCTGCAAGGTTGGTTCAACATCCACAGATCAGTCAATGTGATACAATACATTAATAAAAGAAGGAACAAGAACCATATGATCCTCTCAATAGATGCAGAAAAAGCATTTGACAAAGTACAGCATCCTTTCTTGATCAAAACTCTTCAGAGTATAGGGATAGAGGGTACATACCTCAAGATCATAAAAGTCATCTATGAAAAACCCACAGTGAATATCATTCTCAATGGGGAAAAACTGAGAGCTTTCCCCCTAAGGTCAGAAACACGGCAGGGATGTCCACTATCACCACTGCTATTCAACATAGTATTAGAAGTCCTAGCCACAGCAATCAGACAACAAAAAGAAATCAAAGGCATCTAAATCGGCAAAGAAGAAGTCAAACTCTCACTCTTTGCAGGTGATATGATACTTTATATGGAAAACCCAAAAGATTCCCCCCCCAAAACTGCTAGAACTCATACAGGAATTCAGTAAAGTGGCAGGATATAAAATCAATGCACAGAAATCAGTGGCATTCCTATACACCAACAACAAGACAGAAGAAAGAGAAATTAAGGCGTCGATCCCATTTACAATTGCACCCAAAACCATAAGATACCTAGGAATAAATCTAACCAAAGAGGCAAAGCATCTGTACTCAGAAAACTATAAACTACTCATGAAAGAAATTGAGGAAGACACAAAGAAATGGAAAAATGTTCCATGCTCATGGATTGGAAGAACAAATATCGTGAAGATGTCAATGCTACCTAGAACAATCTACACATTCAATGCAATCCCTATCAGAGTACCGTCCACTTTTTTCAAAGAAATGGAACAAATAATTCTAAAATTTGTATGGAACCAGAAAAGACCCCAAATAGCCAGAGGAATGTTGAAAAAGAAAAGCAAAGCTGGCAGCATCACAATTCCAGACTTCCAGCCCTATTACAAAGCTGTCATCATCAAGACAGTATGGTACTGGCACAAAAACAGACACATAGATCAATGGAACAGAATAGAGAGCCCAGAAATGGACCCTCAACTCTATGGTCAACTAATATTTGACAGAGCAGGAAAGAATGTCCAATGGAAAAAAGACAGTCTCTTCAACAAATGGTGCTGGGAAAATTGGACAGCCACATGCAGAAGAATGAAACTGGACCATTTCCTTACACCACACACAAAAATAGACTCAAAATGGGTTAAAAGACCTAAATGTGAGACGGGAGTCCATCAAAATCCTAAAGGAGAACACAGGCAGCAACCTCTTCGACCTCAGCCGCAACATCTTCTTCCTAGAAACATCACCAAAGGCAAGGGAAGCAAGAGCAAAAATGAACTATTGGGACTTCAACAAGATAGAAACCTTTTGCACAGCAAAAGAAACAGTCAACAAAACCAAAAGACAACCGACAGAATGGGAGAAGATATTTGCAAATGACATATCAGATAAAGGGCTAGTATCCAAAATCTATAAAGAACTTATCAAACTCAACACCCAAAGAACAAAGAATCCAATCAAGAAATGGGCAGAAGACATGAACAGACATTTTTCCAAAGAAGACATCCAAATGGCCAACAGACACATGAAAAAGTGCTCAACATCGCTCGGCATCAGGGAAATCCGAATCAAAACCTCAATGAGATACCACCTCACACCAGTCAGAATGGCTAAAATTAACAAGTCAGGAAACGACAGATGTTGGTGGGGATGTGGAGAAAGAGGAACCCTCCTACACTGCTGGTGGGAATGCGAGCTGGTGTAGCCACTCTGGAAAACAGTATGGAGGTTCCTCAAAAAGTTGAAAATAGAGCTACCCTACGACCCAGCAATTGCACTACTGGGTATTTACCCCAAAGATACAAATGTAGGGATCCGAAGGGGTACGTGCACCCCGATGTTTATAGCAACAATGTCCACAATAGCCAAACTGGGGAAAGAGCCAAGATGTCCATTGACAGATGAATGGATAAAGAAGATGTGGTATATATATACAATGGAATATTATGCAGCCATCAAAAGGAATGAGATCTTGCCATTTGCAATGACGTGGATGGAACTGGAGGGTATTATGCTGAGCAAAATAAGTCAGAGAAAGACATGTATCATATGACCTCACTGATATGAGGAATTCTTAATCTCAGGAAACAAACTGAGGGTTGCTGGAGTGGGGGGTGGGGTGGGAGGGATGGGGTGACTGGGTGATAGACACTGGGGAGGGTATGTGCTCTGGTAAGCGCTGTGAATTGTGCAAGACTGTTGAATCTCAGATCTGTACCTCTGAAACAAATAATGCAATATACGTTAAGAAAAAAAAAAAAGAAGATAGCAGGAGGGGAAGATTGAAGGGGGGGAAATCGGAGGGGGAGATGAACCATGAGAGACGATGGACTCTGAAAAACAAACTGAGGGTTCTGGGGGGGGGAGGATGGGTTAGCCTGGTGATGGGTATTAAAGAGGGCACGTTCTGCATGGAGCACTGGCTGTTATGCACAAACAATGAATCATGGAACACTACCTCTAAAACTAATGATGTAATGTATGGTGATTAACATAACATAATAAAAAAAAATAAAATAAAGCAGGTGACAAGAGATTTGGGGAATGAGGTGGAGGCTGCTATTTTATATGGAACAAGGGTTTGTAAAGATACCACTTTCACTGTGAAGCCATGCCTAACTAACAAGAACAGGTATAAAGACTTCTAACAATATTTAACGTAAACATGCAACTTATATGGGTCCACCTTTGTTATAAGATATATCGATCCTTTCTTTTGTTTGGATGTTGTACTAATATTTATTTTTAAATCATAAAGCTTGTACTACTAAAAAAATCAGCTTACTCATACTGAAAGTCTTTGTGTTTCCTTAAAATGTTTAATTATTGTCTCTGTTGTTATCATTCTTCCTAAGCTGGTACATCCAATCAAATAATGAGACTTAGCTTATCTTTTAGGTACTTTTGAAGTAAGAAAATCATCCCATGTTTGACAGATAGTAAATATAAATAGCATTAATTAAGGGCTTGCTATTATCTGCTAAATACTTTTGATTACTATCTCTTACTCCTCCATAATAACCTTATGAGACAGAAATTATCCCCATTTTCAAAAGAATAAACAGAGATTCAGCAAAGTTAGATGATTCCTAACACCACATAGTTAGCCAAGACTTAGACACAGGTCTGTCATTTCTTCCCTCCAGTACGTAGTACCTTAAAAGAAGACTAACAAAGAGCTAATTACATTTGACAACTTCCCATCAGAAGCATTCACTAGCTATCTATGGAGGTCATTCTTTCCATGTGAGTTCTTAGTTGCAAACAACAGAACATGTTTTAGTCAGGAATAACTCCCAAATTACACTGTGGGACTGCCTACAGCACTTGTCAGAGGCAGAAGTTTGAGTCTTGGATAGTGCATGGGTCACACTCTCTAGGACTCCTGCTATAACAACTCCTGAAAATTCCATGACTACACTAATCAAGACAATGTGGTATTTGCAAAAGAATAGATCATGCTATCAGTGGAGCAAAATAGAGAGCCCAGAAATAGATCCACACAAATATAGTCAACTGATATTTTACTAAAAAGCATAAAATTCATCAGAGCAAGTATAACCTTCCTATTAAGGTGAATCCATCTAAGTTCCATGTCTAGACTAGATATTGTTGGAAAAATTCTTTATATCTGTTCTAGTTAAGGATGACTGCACTGTGGAAATGGTATTTCTAGAAGCAACAATAAGGTTATATGGACTATTTCTGTTTCCTTATTATATGAACAGTTTAATGAATATTAATTCTAAAAAATTGTTTGGAAAACAGAAATGAGAAGTTAAAATTAAGTTAAAATCATCTAAAATTCTACTATCCAGAGATAACCACTCTCAGTACTTCAGTGTCATTCTTTCCAGAATATTTCCTATGCATTTAGGAGACAGGTAGGTAGGTAGGTAGGTAGATAGATAGATAGATAGGTAGATGCATAGATACATAGATACATAGATAGATACATAGATAGATGATAGATACATAGATGATAGATAGATAGATGATAGATAGATAGATAGATAGATAGATAGATAGATAGATAGATAGATAGATAGATGATAGATAGATGATAGATAGATAGATGATAGATAGATAGATGATAGATATAGATAGATAGATGATAGATAGATAGATAGATAGATAGATAGATAGATAGATAGATAGATAGGTAGATACTGGTCCTTAGCCTCTTTTCTTTTCACCTGAAATATTTATGAACATATTCTAGATCCAAATATATAGAACTTTATCATTTTTAATGGCCATGGAGAATCTCTTAAATGCATGTAATGAAATGTATCTCCTAGTGATGGACATTTAGATAATTTAATGGGGGAGGAAGGAATTATTACCAAGACTGCACGAAACGTCCTTTCTCATATATTCCTGTGCAGTTGTCAAATCATTTCTTTTTTTTTTTTTTTTAAGATTTTATTTATTTATTTGACAGAGAGAGAAAGACACAGAGAGAGAGGAAACACAAGCAGGGGGAGTGGGAGAGGGAGAAGCAGGCTTCCCGCGGAGCAGAGAGCCTGATGTGGGGCTCGATCCCAGGATCCTGGGACCATGACCTGAGCCGAAGGCAGATGCCCAACGACTGAGCCACCCAGGCGCCCTGTCAAATCATTTCTTTAGGCAAATTCCCAGAAGCACAGCTACTGGGTTAAATAAGTGATATCCATTCTCTTCTTAGTATCACCCACATCGGTGAAGGAGAATCATTGTACTCCCAGAATCCACCTCAGTGAAAAGGAGTAAAAATCTGGGATTGTTTTTTACAAAGTAGCACAAAGCCATGGGAGGAGTACTGACAGCACTAGCACCGCTGTTGAAGCCCGGAGAACAGTGGTGAGGAGGCAAATCACACCACAACTATTTTCTTAGGTTTCCTCTCGCTCCCTCCACTCCACCTCCCTGCATGCAAGCACGCATGCGCGCACGCACCACCCCACTCTAATCCACAGCCGGTCTATGTGGTTTATTGA
The DNA here is from genome assembly GCF_964656455.1 of Halichoerus grypus. Taxonomy (NCBI): domain Eukaryota; kingdom Metazoa; phylum Chordata; class Mammalia; order Carnivora; family Phocidae; genus Halichoerus; species Halichoerus grypus. The sequence goes on along the minus strand of NC_135718.1, from coordinate 98,699,751 downwards.
AAGTAACCAAAACTGCAGTGAAATTTCGTCACTGGTGGTGATGAATACTTTCAAAACCATTCGTCCTTAGACTCAGACCACCATGAGACATTCGTCAGTGGCTAAACTTAGTCACATGAAGCAAACTTTCTCCAGTCACTGCTTGCTCTAATGTCAGATAACCCAGGCTACTTTTCTCAATTTATCTTCTCTCTCCACATTTCTATAAATGCTAATGCCAGGCGACCTACGTAGAAGTTAAAAAACTTATTCAATGAAAAATTTTGCTTCTTGGGATGCCTGGGTGGTTCAGTCAGTTAAGCCTCTGCCTTCAGCTCAGGTCATGATCTGCGGGTCCTCGGATCAAGTCCCGTGCCGGTCTCCCTGCTCCTCCCTCTGCCTGGTGTTACCCCTGCTTGTGCTCTCTATCTCTCTTTGACAAATAAATAAATAAAATCTTTTTTTAAAAAAAGAGAATAGTTTTGCTTCTTTTTTAAAGATTTATTTATTTATTTGACACAGAGAGAGAGCACGCACAAGCAAAGGGAGCTGCAGAGGGGGGAGCGGCAGAGGGAGAAGCAGGCTCCCCGCTGAGCAGGGAGTCTGACATGGGACTCAGTCCCAGGACCCCCCCTCCTCATCATGACCTGAGCCGAAGGTAGATCCATAACTGACTAAGCCACCCAGGCGCCCCTGAAAAGTTTTGTTTTCTAGAAGGACAAAGGGGGAAAGAATTGGAGGATGCACCCTCCTCATTTGGCTTTCACTATAAAAGTCCTACACTTAAATCCTCCGAAAAAATGTAGCAGATCTAAAACAAAAGAAAATATTTTCCTAATTTTTACTCTTCACTGCCAAAAATTGATACAGCAAGAACATTGCACACAGAATCACCATGAGAAGTCATGAGGATAGAATTTCTATTCCAAATTTCATATGAGAGCTAATATTCTTGTAGTACCTTGTAAAAGACCAAAATTTTTCATTTGAACATATACTAGAGTCTTATGATAAGAAAATTTCTACAGACAGATTTATGCCCAAGAAAATATTTAGTTCTGGGATTGTGCATATATAACCATGCACAATCACAGAACTCAAGTATGAACTAATTATTCTTCATAGCTCAATAGGAATGGTTGAAAAAGCTGAGAGTGTTTGGAACAAAGCCTGAAGAACCTCAGGAAGGCAGACTGATCTTTACCTAACTGGGGAGGGATTACTTGTAATTTATATGCTCCACTGGATGGGAAGAAGCTACCAGAGAAGAATCAACTAGCAAACCCACTTGTTTTCTTCAGGAGTTTCTCACTTCTTCAGTAGAAGCCAACCAGATGTGCCATAACATGGCCATTTCATCAGCGAATCAAGATCAGGAAGTCTACTAAAGTTGCAAAACCAAATGTATAGTTTCAAACCCCAGAATACTCAGTTTACACTACTTTTAATGAAATATGATTTTGTTTACATATGCCTCTCTCCAAGCATTAATATATTGTAGTGGTTAAGAGTCAGCCAGACTCCGGTATTCATAGCCAGCTTGATCACTTAGTAATTGTGTGAATTTCAGCAAGTTACTTAATGCACCTACCCTCTCTGTGCTTCAGAAGTTTTCTTATATATAAAAAATAGAAGCGATAATACTAATTACTATATGGAGCTATTGCAAGAATTAAATGAGTTAGCACATGCAAAGTACTTAGAATTGTTCGTGGCATGTATTAAGCACTCAATATATATTAGTGGGTGTTATTAATATAGTGTTAATATTATGCAAAATCTTATGTACTTGAGAGTGAAAGTTCCTAAAAGAACATTTTAAAGTCCTGTTATGTGAGGATAATTACCTACTTAATTCAGTAATGACAGTAATGCTTTTGCTTAAATGATTAAACAAACAACTGAATGAAAGTTTTTCCCGATTTACCTAGGTACTTAGCCTTCCTTTTCATGTTTTGTTTTTCAGATTTTCCATTTGAACACAAAATGCTGGCCAGGCACACTCTGTTCCTGAATGATCTGTTGCTTTTTGAATAGAGAGGTTGAATGAAGTGTGGGATCTGCTCCCGCCCTGAAGAGCATGTTTCTGTATCAAGATTGGATTGAACGCTTTTGAGATCTCCTGAAACCAGAGTTGCCAGATAAAATTCAGGATTCCCAGTTACATTTGAATTGTAAATAAACAACAAATATTTCTTAGTATAAGTATATACTGAATATTGCATGGAACATACTTATACTAAAAATTATGTGTTATTTATCCAAAATTCAAATTTAACTGGGCAGCCTGTATTTTTATTTGCAACATCTGGCAGCCCTACTTCCAACTCTGAGACCATGAGGCTGTGATTGCCTTGGGTATAATTCTTAGCTGCTAGTGACAAAGAGGATATCATTTTCCTATTACATTCGGACCCCATCCAGAATCTACTCTGCTCACCTTTCTGTAACTTCCTATAATATAAGTAATTATGATCTTATTTTGTGTATCACTTTTTTTAGAGCCCACTAATAAGCATGGCAGCATTTTCTAGGGTTTTTTTTTTAAAGATTTTATTTATTTATTTGTTTGTTTGTTTATTTAAGAGAGAAAGAGAGAAGAGAGCGAGCAGGGAGAGGGATAAGGAGACTCCCAGCCGAGCATGGAGCCTGTCGCGGGGCTCAATCTCACGACCCTGAGATCATGACTTGAGCCGAAATCAAGAGTCAGACGCCCAACCAACTGAACCACCCAGGCGCCCCTAGTTTTTAAAATATAATGTAGTTGACAGAAAAAGAACAGTTCAGCTTCAGTTATCTTCCTTTTTCTCTGGTAAGGGGAATGGTTTTCAAACTGACAAGGACAGAGCAAGCAGTTAAAAGAGTTAGTTGAAGGCACGTAGTAAATAACAAGAGAAAAGCTAGACATTTCAAAAAGTTCAAGTCTCTGGACCAAGATGAATTATGTCAACCTACTTTCAATGGCTTATTCTCTGCCCTTCCCATGTCACCACAGCTGGGACCATTAATTTTCCCCTTTGTAGGCACAGTTCCACATTTGATCATTAATAAATCTGGTCATAGAGCTTGGCTGCCCAGCATCCACACAACTGTCCTGCTGGCCCAAAATCCAAGATAAAAGGAAAGAAAGTCCCTACTACCCGCTATGGAAAATGCAGGAAGACACATTTCTCTCCCAATCACCTGGAAACAAGGCAAATTTAAATCAAATGGATTCTTCTCCCCAGAATTTTGCATCTGAAGAGAGTGATGAAGTGGTTTAGGGACAAAGATTATTCATGGTAGCTGTGACAGGATCAAGAGTAGAGCAGTAAGGTCACCACAGTTGAGGGCTGGTGGTATTCAATATTTTTTTTTTTTTAGATTTTATTTATTTATTTGAGAGAGAGAGACAGAGATGGCGAGAGAGAGCACAAGCAGGGAGGAGAGGGAGAAGCAGGCTCCTCGCAGAGCAGGGAGCCCGATGCAGGACTCGATCCCAGGACCCTGGGATCATGACCTGAGCCAAAGGCAGATGCTTAATAGACTGAGCCACCCAGATGCCTAGGGAGCTGGTGGCATTCAGCATTGGGCTGGTGAGTGCTCAGTGAGGAAATAGGAAACTGTCCCTATGGCGCCATCTTGATTTTCCCTTGCTTGCCTGTTCTCTGATCTAGATTCTCCAGAATTCCTCACAGTTCAGTGATTTACCCAATAGTCTTTTTTTTTTCTTATGTTTTCTAGAGTTGGTTTCTATTTTTGCATCCTAGACTGCTGACTGGAACAGTCCCAATCCATTGCCCTCCCATACCAGAAATGCCCTAGTTTCCAGCACAGATGTGTTTTCCTGCTCTCTCACCCTCCGTAGCTCTTGCAACACCTTCTCCTATGAACAGGAGATCTGAGTGGAACCCAGCTCCTCCCCTATATTCAGACCACAGAGATATGAAATGACTTTCTGATTTCCAAAAGCGCATCTACTAAGATTCTGTGACATTCTGCATTGCCAGCCTGTTTGGATCTTACTGTGGCTGAATCATAACCAAATTTGTGCCACAACATGAATGTGGGTCCACCCAGCCTGCCCGTGGTTGAGCTGCTTCTCATTTCTTCTCTCTGTGTGTGTGCCCTTATGTTACATCAAGGAAACTTGCCAGTCTGGAATACTAAAAGCCGACAAGCAGTGTCGATAGGATCTAAATAATCATGGGAAATAAAAGGATAACAGGAGATGGAAAACAAGTAAATGTCTCTATTTGTAAATATAAAGATATGGTAGACTCCAAAATGACACAATGTTGAGTTTTACCCAGCTTCTAGAACAGATCAGTAAATAAAATATTTGTTAGTATTTAGAAAAAGAAGCCACAATTAGGAAAATCCAATTGACTAAAAAATGTCACATCAGCCTAAATATATATACTTTAAATGGAAGATTTTCATTGAAATACATGAAAATGGTTTTCTAAAAATGCCAAATAGCACTAAAAGGCAAAGATTTATAATGAAAATAATTGTTCTCTGACTCACCATCCACAGCCCCCAGGCTTGTTCCCAAGAGGGAACTATGTTTAACTCTTCTGGCCATTTCTTCTATGGATATACTCATCTCTCTATATAGATATTACTTACACACAATTTTTTAATTTATGAATTTTAGACATTATCTGTTGATTTGCTATTATAACAGATGAAGATTTCCTCTTTTTTTTACATTATTTTTCCCTCCAGTCCTTCATCTTTCCAATAAAGGAATATAAGTATATTGAATAATTAACATTATATTATTATGAATTTGTGACCATTACTAAATGCAGAAAACCACATTCAATTATGACATTTTTTTTCCTTGTTCAGGTTTTAGTTTTCCTTGGAGTTTCTAGTTGGCCTTTGTTTTAAATTGCTCTTGTCCCCTGTACAATCCACAAATCCTAATTTTTTTGCCAAATGCTGCACATGGTAGGTAGTCTAACTGACTTGTCCTTATTCCTGGAGGCTTCCTTCCTAGAGCCTTCTCCCCTCCTGCTGCCCACGTGTTGTCTGGGGTTAAATCCACTACTTCATAGGTCCACATCCTTCTCTTTCTTACTTTACTCCTTTTGTTTTTCTGGAGTATATTCTCAAAAAAAGTTTTATAAGAAAAGATCCATGATAAGGAGAAAAAAGATATGTCAAACTTTCAAGCTTTTTTCATGGAATATCTCTGGACTAGAGACTTAAGGATCTTGCCTTGGTTGACAGTGCTCTGTGTAGTCAATGATATTGTAATAACGTTGTATGAGCATAGCATAAAATATCAACCTGTCAGATCACTCTGTAGGCACCTGAAATTAATGTAACACTTTGTGTCAACTAAACTCAAATAAAAAAATGGAAAAAAAAAAAAAAACAGTGCTATATGTAAAAACAGTGGGAAAATGTGAAATGCTATGTACTGCTTAAACATAAAGTATTACTGGGATGCGTGGGTGGCTCAGTCAGTTAAGCGTCTGACTCTTAATTTCAATTAGGTCATGATCTCAGGGTGGTGAGATGGAGCCCCTCATCCAGCTCCTTGCTGGGTATGGAGCCTGTTTAAGAGTCTCTCTCTGTCTCTACCCCTCCCCCCCATAAATAAATAAATAAATAAATAAATAAATAAATAAATAAAGCGTTACCAAATTGCCAATTTCTAAGATGCCTATTTTTTTCACATTTTTAACATTTGTAAAGTTGGAATCAGTCTTAGATTGTTTACACTGAATGTGGTAGCATCATTTTCCCCGAAAATTCCTATTAAGTGTCTTACCATTGCTTTTATTTTAGAACAGAAGAAATGCAATGTTTCTCAATAAATTGCCCAAAAATGTTAACAGAGGCTTGAGATAAAACCCTTTGCTGAAAAAAGGATTTAGACTCAAAATGGAGGCAAGAAGCCTCACTCCTGAACTGGGCTGGAGATGAGAATCAGTGCTACTGGGGTTGCAATAACAGAAAACGGGGTGGAACCAGTGTAAGTGGAAATGAGGGGAGCATTATAAGGATACCAGAATAACTCACAGAAGCCATATGCAAAGACGCACCCAGGCCTAGGGAGCAATCCGGAGGCAGGCCTGGAACATTTGAGACATGCAAAGTTCTACTCTCCTCTATTACAGCAGGAGCTCCTCAGCCTCACTGATGGCCACACAGTGGATCATAGCTGCCCTTGTTTCTGTTTTCTGTTTGAGGTCCCAACTAGATGAAACCTGAAGTCACTTAGACCCACTCCCAAATTCCTGCCCAGAGTCTGAGTCAAATGCTCACTCCTGGATCGATCAGCTAGTGCCAGGGGTATGAGGACTCTATTACAAGAACATGGTTTCTCTCATGTATGGGTTGGTGGGGAGCAGTTTTCAGGAAATGGGAAGGGAAACCAAGCAGACAAATGATTGGTGTCTCAAATAACTAACGTATCAAAGACCAAATTTTTAAAAAGTAATTAATTATTTTTTTTGTTTAGAGGAAAGCCAGCAAGGAACATTGGAAATCCATAGATTCGGCAAGTAACGGAGCCACAAAGCAAACTCCTCCTTTCCTTCTCTCTGTAAGACTGAGGCAATCTGGAGATTTGTTTATTCCAGAAAGAATCAAAGAATGCAATACCTTTTTGAAATTGTATTTAAGGTGGGAGGAGAGGAAGGGTCCAGAGGCAGAGGTAGAGGTGGCTTCAAAACCTGTAAACTTAAACTCAAGCTCTGATTTTCAGGCACCACTTCTTAAAAGTTGATCCATGATTACATAGTTGCTGATTCATAAGAATAGAACTATTACATTTCTCATTTTGCTTAGAACTTCTGGTGTCATTGTCTAAATCCTATTGCTGTTTCCTCATTTATTCACATGTTAAACATTGTTCTCTTATTCCTCAGGGCCTTCTCACATGCTGTTGCCTCTGCCCAGAACACTGTTCCCTTCAGTCAAATCATGGTTAGGATGGTCTATTCCACCTATTCTGTGCGGTTTCCCTCCCCGTAGTAACAACTGAGACCATAACTCAATACCCAGACCATGACCCCTGAAGAAGTTGTCCCCTACCCCAGTTAGTTCTTAATCATGACTTAAAATATATCCTCTGTGTAGTGGTAAATGGTGTCTACAAAGCAGTAATCCGATTCCTTATGCTGCAAACTCTCTGTTGTTATTTAAGAGAAATAGCTGAGCACTCCTGTTTTGTTTTCGTTTTTTGACCCCTTATGGAAGAAAAACAAAATGAAAGTTATTTCTATTCAGTTTCCCCCACCTGGAAAGCATCCAATTACCCTCTGGGGAATAATACTGTATTTTGTCTTTCCTTTATTCAATCATTTATTCAACATTTCTGAGTCCCCAGCAGGTGCTAGGTGTTGTGCTGGTTGCAGGTTCAGAGGTATAGATGAAGAAGTCCCCATACTCAAGGATCTCCCAAGTACAATCTCCAGATCATCAATACCCCTGTGTACATCCAGACCTCAAGAGGCAATGTGTTTTTACCAGAGCTTCTCATGCTCCATTCCCTCCATTCCCTCTTCATGCTGACCAGCCGAACAACAAAGGCATTTTTTTTTGGTCTGGCAGGGGCTGAATCTTCCTCTGCTTGGTATGGTGCCTGACAGGAAGATTGGCAACTTCTCTACTGTCAGTACAGAATGTTTGTGGTAGACCACCATGAAGCTGAAGCTGGGGGCAGGTGGTGGAGCAGAGAGGAAATAGCTTCTCTTCTGAAAGCACTGTGTGGAGGAGAGGTAAAGGCAGAGGAGGAAAATTCTGATCCGCTCCCCACCCCCATCCTTCTCAGCCTCTGCTGTTTGCCAACCTGAAATCTTACTCATTAGACTTTCCATGGGAGAGAGACTCTACGGTTCTTTGGCCCCTCTTTAGAGCTAGAGATTTCCCCTAGGTGAGGGACCACCAGTGCAGCCACCTAACCAGCAGGCTGGGAAAAGGGCCATCTCAGTAAGGTGGGCTGTTCAAGAGACCACGTTGCTCTGAGTGAGCTACTGTATGAACGGAAAAGCTGATTTTTCTTCCATTCTCCACCACATAAGTGTCATATTGTGGTTCTCTCTTTGTGATGTTTCACCATGTGACTCTGGTTTACAGCATTCCAATTTAATGTGTTTTTGCGTGCTGTATTCTGTGGCAAAGGCAAATTTCCTCTGATACCCATATACCCTCATGATCCTGTTACTTTCTGTGGCCTTTACCTCATGCCTCTGGAGAAGCGCTAGCTTCTCTACGAGGGAGAGCCTCAGCACCTTCTCCGTGTGAGGTTAACTAGGATGCTCCTTGAACCCCTGAAAGTATTTTATCAATCTCAATAGTCTTGAGAAGCATGGGGACCAATATGACAATTAAAGTTATGCCCCCAGGGGGCGCCTGGGTGGCTCAGTTGGTTGGGCGACTGCCTTCGGCTCAGGTCATGATCCTGGAGTCCCGGGATCGAGGTCCGCATCGGGCTCCCTGCTCGGCAGGGAGTCTGCTTCTCCCTCTGACCTTCCCCCCTCTCATGTGCTCTCTCTCTCTCTCACTCTCTCAAATAAATGAATAAATAAAATCTTTAAAATAAATAAATAAATAAAAAATAAAGTTATGCCCCCAAATTTTCATTGTATGTGAGCTCCAGGTTTTATGTCATAGGTTACACACAACAATTAAAATTGTTTTGCAATCATTACCTCATATTCAACAACAATTCACTCATACTTTACTCATTCATGCAATAGACATTTTACTAAGCATCTAGCAGTTCCAAGCCCAGTGATAGGACTGGGAACAATGGGTGAATCAAAAAAAGAGCTGTAACCCAGAATAATTATTCAGTAACTAAAAACAACAAAGCATTCTCTGGGAGCACAGAGAAGGGACATCTCCCCTAGTGGGTAAGGGTGGGGCAGAAAAAAAGAAGTCAAAGAGGACTGATCACTCAGCTAAGTTTCAAAGGATGAGTAGGAATTTCTAATTAAGGAAGGAAGGGTGCTCCCACATTCTGGACAAAGGAAAACTCCAATGGCATGAAGAGGATGGAGAAAGCAAATATGTGGATTCTGATGGGGCAAGCTGATATGGAGTGAGATGCAAGAAGCAGAGGTAAGAAGAGGTCAGATGGCAAAGGACTTCACCTATTAAACCAACACATGTGGATCTTAACCTTAAGGTGTTTGGGGGAGCCACTGAAGTCTTTAAGCAGAGAGGTAATGGAGTCAGATACTAGGTAAGAGAATTTTGATGAGGTTGACAGCCATCCAACCAAAATCAGTGACCCAATCTTGCCTGTACCCCGCCTCAGTGTCAGTCACATGAGAGCCCCTTGAAGAAGGCTTGTTGATTGGACTGGCATTTTCTATCTCAAGGTTCATTCCTTTGTCAGGCACCCATGGACCCATGGGCATTTTATCATCCCAATGAGTGCCTATGAAAAGAGTTTAAAGACTCCTCAGTGGTTTTCCACATCTCACAGCTGGGCTTGGAGGACCTCCCCAAAGCAATAGGAGAAAGTGTATTAGAGGCTGAGGTAGCTTGAATTCTGGCCAAGAACACCAACATTGCAATGAGTAGAAACCAGTCAGTGAAATGTGGTGAGGCTCTCACCATAGGATTATTAGCATAGGAACACCAGACACTCCAAAGAGGACTGGTTAAGGCATCAGAAATAGTCTCAGCTTCACCACTAAGGGTCTGTATCACCTTGGACAAGTCACCTAAATAACCCTCAGCTTCCCCTCTAAAAAAAAATGGAAAAAATATCCTATCAATCCTGACTATCAAATATATTTCAAAATGAAGTAAAATATGAGAAAGTGCCTTATATGCAGTAAGATATTGTAAAAGATAAATTGTTGATGTTAGTGTCTCTGCATCTATATGGAGTCATTCGCCTACATGTTAAAATGATATTCTTCTCATCACAAAAATTTTTTTTCTCTTTTTTCTTTTTCTTTTTATTGTATCTATATGAGATGACAGATGCCAACTAAACTTGCCATAGTGGTCACTTCACAGTACATCTGAGTCAAACCATTATTCTGTATACTTTAAACTTACACCATGATATATGTCAATTATATCTCATTAAAACTGGAAAAAATTATTTTCTTGTTCCCATCTTCACTAACAAGTACTCTTTCTATTTCTTCCCCTCAGCGGGAAATAATGGGCAGCAATATCTGTAATGCTTGCAAAAGCTTACATGGCAAAACATTTTAATACTAGAATAGCAGTATTTATTTATAATATTTATTATAATTTATAATACCTATAATTATTTCTAATGAAGTCATATTTCTTTAGAGAAGATATCAAGCAGTGTGCAATTATGTATATAATGGACTTTCACATACCCTTCAACAGCTCAGAAGAATGTGGAATACCACTGTCTCCATTCACAGAGAGGAAACTGAGGCCCAGAGAGATTTAGTGACTGCCCGGGGTCTCTCAGTGGGTCAACAATAGAGCTGATTGCCTCCAAACGTCCCTTTGCTAGTAACAATGCAGCAAATAGCCAGTTCTGGGTGCTAAATAGGTACTCAATAAATGACTGATTAAGACATACATGTAGCTACAATTAACGCTGTCATTTTTCAGTATCTGAAAGTTCTGGTGGCTAAAGATTACAGTGGTTCTGTGGCTAAGAATGGCCAAAATCATTCACCTTGAGAGGATGAAAGCACCCTCTTTAAATATGTGTTTGGAAAGAACAGTAGTAGAATAGAATTCTCGGAAATGTTTCTTTGTCCACAATTCATTCAGTTACATTCGCTTATGCAACAAATATTTACTGAGGCCTACAACATGTCAGTCATTTTTTTCCTAAGAACTGGGGCTACAAGAGTAAACAAAACCAAATCTGTGACTTCAAAGAGCAAACATTTTGGCCAGAAAGCAAGACAATAAACAGAATTAAACAAGTAAAAATCTATTATACACCAGAAAGTGGTAAGTGCTAAAGAGAAAAAATAAAGCATGGAAAGGGAGAATGAAATATTGGAGAAGGGGTAGCTGAGATTTTAGATAGGGAAGCTGGAAAAAGCCTCACTGAGAAGACAACTTTTGAGCAAAGGGCTGAAAGAAATGGGGGAGCCAGCCGTGCAGCTAAGGGAAGAGCATTCCAGGCAGGCAGAGGAAACAGCAAGTACAAAGGCCTGAGGCGGGGGTGTGCCTGGTACATTGAAGAAGTATCCAGCAAGTCCAAAGTAGCTGGTTTGAAAACAAAGGGGAGAGGGTAGCAGATGAAGTCATAGAGGTGACAAGGAGCAAGACCAATCCAGGCCTTCAGGTTTTGTGGTTAAAGACTTTGACTTTTGGGGCACCTTGGGTGGCTCAGTCAGTTAAGCATCCACCTTCCACTAGGGTCAGGATCCTGGGATCAAGCCCTGCATCAGAATCCCTGTTCAGCGGGGAGTCTGCTTCTCCCTCTTCCTCTGCTCCTCCCTGCCCTGCTCGTTCTCTCTCTCTCTCTCTCTCTGGCAAATAAAATCTTTAAAAAATAAAAATTAAAAAATAAAGACATTGACTTTTACACTGAGTGGGAAAAGAAGACACTGGATAAATGTGTAAAAAGGTGCAATACGATCTGACCTAGGTCAACAAGTCCTCTCTGGCTGTGCTGATGATAGATCACAGGGGGCTAAGATAGATACAGAGTGGAGATGAGGCTGGACTAGACCCCTGGCAGGGGGTGGGGGAAGAAGGCTCAAAGGCTGGTTCTATTCTGAAGGTAGGACTGACATGATTTGCTGACAAACTAGGTGTGGAATGGTAGAACATGAGTAAAGTAGAGGATGATACCAAGTTGTTTTTGTTTTTGTTTTAAGATTTTATTTATTTATTTGACAGAGAGAGAGAGACACAGCGAGAGAGGAAACACAAGCAGGGGGAGTGGGAGAGGGAGAAGCAGGATTCCCGCGGAGCAGGGAGCCCGATGCGGGGCTCGATCCCAGGACCCTGGGACCATGACCTGAGCCGAAGGCAGACGCTTAACGACTGAGCCACCCAGGCGCCCCTGATACCAAGTTTTTTGATATGAGCACCTGAAAGAATGGTGTCTATTCTTATTAACGGAGATAGGGAAACACAAGAGTTGCTGGTTTGGGGAAGAATATTAAGAGTTTTGGACATGTTAAGTTTGAGATGCTTAGTAGACATCCAAATGGAAACGTCAGGTAGACAGGTAGCTAGGTCAGGAGTTCAGAGGAAACATTGGGACTTGGAGTAATCATTTGAGAGTCATCAGCATATACGTGGCATTGAAAGCCAGGATAACGGGTGAAAGCACAAACACAGTGAAAGCTAATGGAAAAGAGAAGATGCCCAATGACTGAGGCTTAGGACACCCCGAAGTCTACAGGGTGGGAAGATGAGGAGGAACCAGCAAGAGAAAATGAGAAGTAGTCAGAAAGACAGAAGGAAGAGCAGAGTCATGTGGTGTCCTGGAAACCAAGATAGGAGAATATCTGTAAGAAAATGGTGAGCAATTTCTTCAAATGCTGGATATAGGTCAGAAAATGAGGACTTAGAAATGACAGGTGGGTTTAACACAGGACAGTCATGATGACCACAAGGAGAGAAGTTTCAGTGGGTCAGTAGGAGCAAAACCTTACTGATGAAGGTTCAAGAGGGCCTGGGAGAAGAATGGGAGGCAGCCAATATATACAGTTCTTTAAGGACAGAGGTCTTAGCCTACAGTTGTCTCACAAATGTCACAATAAAGGCTTGGAAAGAAGAAGGACTGTAGCTTAAGGAGGAAATTGGATCAAGAGAGGGTGTTTTATTTATTTTTATTGTTAGATGGGAGAAATAATATCAAGTTTGCATGCTGATGGGAATGATCTAGTGAGAAGTTTAACAGTAAATGTAATACCCAAGGTATCAACCAAATATATTTACTCTCCTTCCAAAAATTTGAATTTATAAATGCATGTCCCCTAGAAACTGGTTAGGTATTCCTGACTATGCTTTCAATCTCATTACTTCTCCCAGGAACTAATCACATTAGCAATTTGATCTACAATTAAACTATTTCCTGGTATTTTCTAGAATCTATAATAATTATGCTTTTTCAATAAAGATGCTGTTTCATTAAAAGAGCTTCATAAATAAACATTAAACATAAATTATCTACTCTTATGTTTTAGCAATAAGAAAATTCACTATTGATACCAAAATTAAAAGGAAAGTCATGTCCGGGGATAGACTGAGTTGTCCCCCCCCACCACTACCCCATTTCAGCTACTACTAATTAGTATTTGCTTTAACCTCCATATTTATTCAGAGTCCCAGTGGCAATAGGGTCAACTTCTCCTAAGAGTTGGATATCTGGGGGCCATCATTCACTTCAGAGAGAATTCACAGGAGAAGCTCCCTGCCTGGCAGTCACCTTCCCAACATCAGCACCATCACTGTACACACTGTTACATTCACCAATTCCTTCAAGAGAATCTCATCTTCAAAGTTGTGGTTTCCTCCCCAACTACAGCTTAACTTTTTAATATAACACCCTTCAACCTTTCCTTCCTGTTGCTTCTGCCCTTGCCCCAAGCCAAGAGTAGTGAAAACTCTGCTAAGTACTAACCCTGAGTCTCTCTCTCAGCATCTGGATCCCTAATGTCACTCCAGATGTAATACTTAGTAACAAAATGATTCCTAATTCTCACTGCAAATCCCTTTATCTCCTTTCTATTAAGTAAGTAATATTGTATCAGCCTAGTCTTTATTCTTTTATAGTTTATTTCAGTTCTACTGAGACTATCTACCTTCCCGCATTTGACTTTTTAAGTGTTACATATTTTGAACAGAACAAAGAATAGTTTTAGACTGCAGTTGCCTTTGTGGGTACACACACACATACACACACACATACATTTTCATATGCCAGATTACAGTGAGTATAGCTTAAAATTGTTTAGCATAGTAGCTAGCATTTTATAAGCACTTACTCCAGATGTGGCACTCTGCTAAGCATTTGGCATGCATTATCTTATTTGATTCTCCATTTTATTCCTGACAAAACTAAAAATTGGGGGAGGTTGGGGCACCTGCCCCAAGTCAGACAGCTAGTAAGTGATTGATCAGGGATTTGAACACAAGTAATCTGGCTCCAGCACTCTTACACTTACCCACAAAGGCAGAAGAGAACCATCCTGCAGGGAAAATTGTATGGGCAGTGCCCCTAAATCTTTTCTAGCGCAGAGGACAGAGACATCTCCCAGGGGTATACATATATGTATACCAAGGCTCCCCATGTAGGATTTTTTAATGTTCCTATATTTTTACAGAAATCTGTTGCATTTCTATATACCAGTAATGAAGTAGCAGAAGGACAAAATAAGAAAACAATCCCATTTACAATTGTATCAAAAATAATAAGACACCTAGGAATAAACTTACCCAAGGAGGTGAAAGACCTATACTCTGAAAACTAAAACATTGGTGAAAGAAAATGAAGAGGACACAAAGAAATGGAAAGATATTCCATGCTCATGGATTGAAAGAACAAATATTGTTAAAATGTCTATACTACCCAAAATAATCTACATATTTAATGCAATCCCTATCAAAATACCAACACCAGTTTTCACAGAACTTGGACAAACAATCCTAAAATTTGTATAAAAACACAAAAGACCCCAAATAGCCAAAGCAATCTTGAAAAAGAAAAGCAAAGCTGAGGCATCACAATTCCAGACTTCAAATTATATTACAAAGCTGTAGTAATCAAAACAGTATGGTACTGGCACAAAAATAGACACATAGATCAATAGAAGAGAATAGAGAGCCCAGAAATAAACTCACGATTATACGGTCAATTAATCTTCAACAAAGGAGGGCAGAATATGCCATGGGAAAAAGTCTCTTAACAAATGGTGTTGGGAAAACTGGACAGCTACATGCAAAAGAATGAAACTGGACCACTTTCTTACACCATAAACTCAAAATGGATTAAAGACCTAAATGTGAGACCTGAAACCATAAAAATCCTGGAAGAGAGGATAGGCAGTAATTTCTCTGACATCAGCCATAGCAACATTTTTCTAGATATGTCTCCTAAGGCAAGGGAAACAAAAGCAAACATAAATTATTAGGACTACATCCAAAAAAAAAAAAAAAAAAAACTTCTGCACAGCCAAGGAAACAAGCAACAATACTAAAAGAAAACCTACTGAATGGGAGAGCAAATGGGAGAAACCTACTGAATGGGAAAGCATATTTGCAAATGACATATCTGATAAAGGGTTAATATCCAAAATATATAAAGAACTTATACAGTTCAACATTAAGAAAATAAATAATCTAATTTTAAAATGAGCAGAAGACCTGAACAGACATTTCTCCAAAGACATACAGGTGGCCAGCAGACATATGAAAAGATGCTCAATGTCACTAATCATCAGGAAAATGCAAATCAAAACTACAATGAGCTATCACCTCACATTTGTCAGAATGGCTAAAATCAACAACACCAGGAACAAATGTTGGTGAGAATGTGGAGAAAAAGGAACCCTCATGCACGGTTGGTGGGAATGCAAACTGGTGCAGCTATTGTAGAAAACAGTATGGAGGTTCCTCAAAAAATCAAAAAGAGAATCCAGTAATTCCACTATCGAGTATTTACCCAAAGAAAACAAAAACACTAATTTGAAAAGATATATACTGCCTTATGTTTATTGTAGCACTATTTACAATAGCCAAGATATGGAAGCAACTCAAGTGTCCATTGATAGATGAATGGATAAATAAAATATAATAAGATATGTATTACTTAGCCATAAAAAAAGAATGAAACCTTGCCATTTGAAACAACATGAATGGATCTAGAGAGTATAATGCTAAGTGAAATAAATCAGTCAGAGAAAGACAAATACCATATGACTTCACTCATATGTGGAATTTAAGAAACAAAACAAATCAACACACGCACAAAAAGAGAGACAAACCAGAAAACAGACTCTTAACTATTGAGAACAAACTGATGGTTACCAGAGGGGAGGTGGGCGGGGGGGGGGGTAAAACAGGTGAAGGGAATTAAGGGTAAACTTAATCATGGTGAGCACTGAGTAATGTATAGAATTGTTGAATCACTATATTGTACACTGTATGATATAACACTGTATATTAACTGTACTGGAATTAAAATTTTTAAAAATATTTTTAACATCCCTATATTTTGTAGATCCCACTGCTATCTGTCTGTCTGGGATTCTCTTTCCTTACCACCATGCACATTCTACTGAAACTTCCCCAAATGTAAGCCTTGAAGGATATCTATAACACTGTTTATTAGAGGAACATTATGGTTTGTTCCAAGCCTGAAACTCTGATTTAATCTCTGTAGACATCGTGGATCTATTATGACAGCGTCTCTTGACTGCATCATGTAGGGCAGGTCTATTTAAGTAGAGAGATAATACATTTAGGATATAGCTAAGACCAAAGAATTGAAAACATAGGGAAGCAGATTTCAGCTTAACACTATAAATTATTTTCTCCGAGTTGCAGTTGTCCAGAAATGGAATGTGCTACCTTGAGATCCAGTAAATGATGCATCACTGAATATGTTGAGAAGAGTCTGGAGGACCACTTAAGAGAGGGAGAGAGAAAAGGTGGGAAGGAATGATTTCCATCCATCCCTGAGTTCTAAGATCTTTGACCCACTTCTTCTTACATCCACCTCATCTTCACAGGACCTTTTATCCTACCAAGAATATGCATTGAGTGCCATGATGCCAAGAGTGGTGATGAACACTGTGAATTATCATTACTTTCAACATGTGATAAATGACACCAAAAATTAAAGGAAGCATGCACAGCAAAGCAAGCATTCTGTAGGGCATTTACTTGGGCTCTAGAGGACAAAAATACATTGTCAGAGAAACATACTCATCATGGGTACTAGATGATCAGGAGTTGCATTCCCACACTCATAGCAGCTAGAGCCCTGTGGGAAGCTGAGGATGCACATCATGTTCCTCCAGCTTGCAGGAGGGTCCTCCTTTCCCCAGCCCCAGTGCTCATTGCCAGGAATCCCCAGGAGAGCCACAGGACTGTTCAACAGACAATCCAAGCACTTCCGTGCCCCTACCTTGTTTAATCCTCCCAGGAGCCTTGTAAGAGAAAATAGAGCAGGTATGATGATGTCCATTTTATTCATGAAGAGACAGGTGCACACAGGATAAAAAGATTTGCCTAAGTCATCCCACTATGTGGCAAAGCCAGGGCTCAAAATAGTCCATCAGAACCCCTCATCTCATACAGTCCCTTCTAGAACTCAGATCCTGTCAGGTTCCCCAGCCAAGGTCCTGTCTACGTCAGACAGAGGAACTCCAAGAGGAATGGTTACTTGTGCCCTGTTCGCTCTGTGAAGAAGGGCAGCACCCCAGAGTTCTCTGAAATTTCAAAGAAATGGTAACACCAAGGCTAGATACAATTCCTTCCAGAACAGCTGTCCCCTAGAGGCGCACCATCGTCACAGGTAAGAATCGTCCAGGACATGACCAACACAGAGTGAGACTGAGATGTTTAGCTGACGCCCTCCTCTTGCCCTAGATCAAGGAGTGGAGATGACATCTGAAGAGAAAGTGATTTTTCTCAACTTTTGCTGTTGGATTACATGTGAAAGTGCAGTCACACCAACCACAGTTCCTGTGCCAGACTCAGAAGTGGGACAGGATATGGAGAAATCTGAGAGAAAACAGAATGGCTGCTTGAAGAGAGCTTCGGAGGGGATGCACACAGACTGAAACGTGCCCTAACTGTCCAGTACCAGCGGGGCATCACACGGAGAAGACAGGACTAGAAATCAGGGTTTGGTGGCAGAGCCCAGGTCCCCTGCCTTTGAATTAGAAAACTATTTTGATGCCACATGACTTGTATCGGTGGCCTGCATTCTAGACTCACTCTGCCACTAACCAGCTGTGCAGCCGTGGATATAGTAGAATTGAAGGCACACTGCACCAGGAGCTTGAAGACCTGTAAGACTGTGATTCCTAGTTGCTGTACCTCTCTGGACGCTGATTTCTTCATCAAAGAAGTGAGGAAGATAAACAATGATTCCCAGCTTTCCATTAAATTCTAAAAATCAAAGTCACTTTCTACACAGAGAAAATTATGGTTTAAACATCATGTTTTCTAAAATCCTTCTAGTCCCAACATTTTAAAGTTTCAGAAATATATTCTCTGAGTCATTTCTTTCTTGAGATAAAGATATGGTCCCTAGTATTTCAAGTGGTACCTCTGCAGGAAACATATGTAAGTTCTGTGGGTTGTACTCAATTGGGGAAATGTTATGGTCAGCAAGGTTACCTGCAAGCCTATCCACCTCCTTCATGCAAATTATAAAAAGGCATCTCCTCTGGACAAATTAGAAAAGGATGTCCTTGTGAAGAAGCAGCTCCACAAATCCAGTGCGGAAGGAGGAGTGTTTGGGCTGAGTTTCAGTTTCCTCTTGCCTCCTTCGTTGGACACTCTCGTATAGTGTACAAACCGCTCAGCTGAACACAGCAGCCCTGATGTTGAAGACATTTGTTTCAAGCCAAACTCAAACCTTAGGGAAATTCTGAAAGGTTATTATAGATGGCACCGTATACAACCTGTAGGCTGTCTGAGCTACACAGAGATTATACTAAGGACTAAAACTTTCGTGTTTGCAATGTTGATCTTACTATTTATTCTCCGAAAGGTAAATACAGCACCTCTGTAACAGGGATCAAAACTCAATCTCAAATGATCCATGATTGAAACATTACTCTGATTAACTAACCTACAGAGGAAATAGGCCACCCTATACTCGAAGCTTCTCTTTCAAATAGATTATAAGTTCCTCAAGACAACTGTTTGTTCATTCTTATACCTTCAGAATTGACTACAGCGCCTGGCACCAAATAGTTGTTCAATAAACAATTACTGAAGGAACTTACTCTCTGGAGTTCATTAGAGTCAAGACGGGATATTATGGACATAAACGAAACGTGATGGAAACAAAGTCAAATTGAGAAAAGTCAACTTGGAGAAGTGGCTTTCAACCCGCATGTGCCATCTTCACATGCCTGCTGGTCCTAACACATCTCCCACTCTGCCCCTGCCCAACTTTGAGAACCCCTAAAGGGTTGAGATATTCTGGGACACTCATTGTGAAGGTCTCCCAAGATAGCTTACACAAACCTAACCAGAGTGCAGAGGTACAGTTCTCAACCTTGAAGGGCAAGGGTGTTTATCAGAATCAGCCCCCGCCACTCCCATTAAGGACTTTAATGACAACTTGCATTGGAATGAGGCCCCTGGGGATTTATATTGTGGCTAATGACTATTTACTGGCTGGTGCCTTCCCTTAAGAAAAGTAAATTTCATAATCATGTCTTTCTTTACACACCCTTTTTTCAAATAAAAAATACTTTCAACTTAAAGAAAGTACAGATAATAAAATAACAATTAGCAGTGTACTTGCTACTCAGAATTAACAAGTAACACTGTGCCTTATTTCCTCCAGATATATTTTTTTTTAAACTAACACAGTGCAGTCTCTTTAGTATCCTCCCCGCCCCCATTTATCTCCCATCCCCCTCAGCAAGGGCAAGCACTACCCTGCAGCTGAGCAGTATTTTTATTGTCCATGTTTAACGTTTTGCTCCCAATGGAAGAGTATGGGAATTATTTCCCCTTATTCTCCTAAAACGTGGTATTATCGGTCTGTAGTTTTGCCAATCTGATGGCTATGAAATAGCACTGAAACTTGCATTTCTCTGATTCCTAGAAAGTCTGAGCATTTATCATACATTTGTGAGCCTTCCAAACTCCCTTTTCTCTGAATGGCCAGTTAATATGTTTTGCCCATTTTTCTACTAGGTTGTTAGATTTTTCCTATTGGTCTTCAAAAATTCCTTTAATATTCTGGATACGAATCCTGCAAATATATTTTCCCAGTCATACAGAAGTAATTGGGGAGTTTTAAATTGAAGTTGTCAAACTAATCAATATTTTCCTTTGTCATTTTCCCTTTTGTAACTTAAGAATATTTCCTTCAAAACTTAAATCATATTTTCATCTGGAAGGTTTTTCACACTTAGTCTTCTAATCTCTCTGGAATCTGGTTTTGAGTATAATGTGAGGTCGGTATGTAGTTTTATATTTTTCAATACAAAAAGCTACTTTTCCCCCATACATTTATTAGCTAATATAACATTTTTCAGATTCTAGATTTGCAATCTGTTAATGAAACATGAAAACAATTTAGTGGGTCCTAGCCACCATTTTTCAGAAAATTAAATAATATGGAAAATATTAGGCTACATTGCATTTAATAAGAGTAAATGGTGTTTCATAAAACACATAGACAAACATATATATTAGGTGGTTACTAGGTTATGGGATAAACTATATTTTTTCTGTGGATTATGGCCAGAAACTGTATGAAATAGACTAAAAAATGTGGATCCTTCCTCCCAGTGATTTGTAGCACTATCTTTATCATGATCTCTTATGTGACTGACTTTGTTTCTGGGCTGTCTGCTCTGTTTTTGTGGATTCTTTGCTTAATCTCATGCTTATATCACATTTTACTTGTGTGGTCTATTAAGTCTGTTTTCCATGTTAATTTTTAAAATGGTCTTGATAATTCTTGACCATTTATTATTACATGTGAATTTTAGACTCCGCTTGGCCAAATAAAACAAACAAAACACGTACAGTATTTTTTCATTAGAACTACTTTGAATGCCTTCATTGGTTTGAGGAGAACTGGCATATTTATAATAGAATTGGCATATTTATAATAGAATTGGCATATTTATAATGTTGAATCTTGGTCTGCTCTCCTCAATTTAGGTTTGCTTTTATGTTCTTCAATATTTCTTCCACAAGTTTTTCTCATGTTTAGGTTTTCACTTAACAAACATGTATATATACCACACCACTATTCTAAGTCCTTTATAAAATATTCACTAATTTTCATAAGACCTGTATGAGATGGAACTGTTATTTCCCCCATTCTTCACTATGTTACACATGAGAACTCAAGTACAGAGAGATTAGCTAATTTTATCAAGGTCACTGTTGGTTCACAACCATGAGAGGTCCCCCAGGTGAAATTCGAAACCGGTTCCCATACATGGAGGGCAGAGGAGACCAAAGAAAGAAGCAGACCACTCCAGATTGGTAGGTGGCAGTTTTAACAAGCAAGGGACCTTATGTACAAGGCTGTCTTGGATGGCCAAAAGACAAGTCCACACGCTCTCACCAGAATCTTAAAAGTTTACACAGAGGTCTTAACCACATTCAGTCCCATATTCAGTATATATGGTCTCAATAACACGTTGTTCTCTCAAGGCTGGGACCTTGAAACAGCTTCTACTATGAGAACTGTGGGCGGAACATACATTCCAAGGTCAGGGGAGGGAGTAAGGAGTCTTCCATTGCCCGAGCCCAGCTCGTGGGTCAATGAACAGTCGCCTCCTCTCAATGACTTCCTTTAACAATCACACATATAGAAATACAGCAGCCAGGATCTGACTGCAGACAACCTGGTCCCAGAGTCTTTGTGCTTACCCACTATGCCATGCTGACTCTCCAAACATTTCGTCAGATTTGTTTCCCAGTATCTCCCTGGGGTTTTTTGGTCAACTCGATTAGAATATCATCATCATCTTTATCTTCATATTTCTTTCTGCTCTTGTAGGCATATGAGAATATTAGTAATTGTTTCTATTATATCTTTCTCTTGTACTGTGGTCAATTTTTATAAGTGTCCTATATGTAGTTGAAAGGGATACATATTTCTTATACATTGGCTTCAAAATTAAATATATGAAATCAAAACTGTTATTTGTATCGATATGTCTTCACATGTACTTCTTCCTAGTGCTTTACTGCATGAACTGGAAGAGAAATCTTGAAATTTCTTACTAAGATTCTGCATTTGTCAATTGCTCCATGTTATTCTCTCCCTGTGTCTGCCTATGTGTGGGTGTAGCTTTGGGTGTTTGTCTGTGCTGATGTTATTAGATGCATATTGGTTCATAGTTGTTATTTTTTAGGAGTTTTTCACTCCTTTTATTCAGTAAAATCACTTTTTCCTCAAATTCAATTTTGTCTGGCAGTTAAGATACAGTGGTGTTTAGGAATATGGGTTTTGAAGACACCCATCTTGGGTTGGATCCCAACTCAGCACTTCCTAAACATATGACTGCTGGGCACTTAGATTAATCTCTGGATCTGTAAATGTTGGTTTTTCTAGATTGCTATTGTCTTCTTGACTTTTATTTACTATGATAATGGCATATCTTTGCCATTACTTTTCTTTTAACCTGTCTTTACCATGTTTTAAGTGCATTTATAAATGACATGGAGCTGAATATTATAGTCTACCTTTTAAATAGATAGGTTTCCTTCCTTTACATTGTAATTACTGACAAATTTGAATTTATTATACAAGGGCTTGGCAAATTATGGCCTTTGGGATAAATCTAACCCAACACGTGCTCTTGTATATAAAGTTGTATTGGAACACAGCATGCTCCATTGCTTATGCATTATTATAGTTGCTTTTGTGTTTCAGTGGAAGACTTGATTAAGTGCATCAGAGGCCATGTGGCCTGAAAAGGAAAAGAAATTACTATTTCGCCTTTTACCAAAAAAAAAGTTTGCTATTCCCGTCTTTTCTTCTATCCATATTTTTGTCTACTTTTTTTTTTTTCCTCATCCAATAGAAGAATTCATTTCTTTTCCACGACTAATTTGAAAGTTACATATTTTATCCCTTTTCTTTTAGTGGTCATTCTTAAATTCTGAAATGTCCATTTTTTGTTTCAAAAAATTATGTAATGTGGGGCACCTGGGTGGCTCAGGCGTTAAGCGTCTGCCTTCGGCTCAGGTCATGATCCCAGGGTCCTGGGATCGAGCCCCGCATCGGGCTCCCTGCTCCGTGGGAAGCCTGCTTCTCCCTCTCCCACTCCCCCTGCTTGTGTTCCCTCTCTCACTATGTCTCTCTCTGTCAAATAAATAAATAAAATCTTTAAAAAAAAAATTATGTAATGTATTAATTGGGGTATAATTAACATACAACAAAACTGCCCATATTTAAAGTGTACAATTTAATAAGTTTGACATATTCAGGTAGCCATGAAGTGACAATCAAGAAAATGAACATATCCATCACTCCTAAAGGCTCATTCATACATAATTTTTCCCTCTCTTGCTTCCCTGATTCCACATCCCCAAACTACTTTGGGATTCACCCATGTTCTAGTTCATATCAATAGTTTATTCCTCTCCCGGGGCGCCTGGGTGGCTCAGTCGTTAAGCATCTGCCTTCGGCTCAGGTCATGATCCCAGGGTCCTGGGATCGAGCCCCACATCAGGCTCCCTGCTCGGCGGGAAGCCTGCTTCTCCTTCTCCCACTCCCCCTGCTTGTGTTCCCTCTCTCGCTGTGTCTCTCTCTGTCAAATAAATAAAATCTTTAAAAAAAAAAAATAGTTTATTCCTCTTTATTGCTAAGTAGCATTCCACTATATGGATATGCCACAGTTTATTTAACCCTCATCTGCTGATGCACATTTGAGTTGTTTCCAGTTTGGACTTATTATAAATAAAGCTTCTATAAATACTCATGTATGAGTATTTATAAAAACATATATTTATTTGTCTCTTGGGTAACCATAAAGAAGTGGAATGGAATATATTCAATTCCATGGCTGGATAATATTATATTATAGGTATATTCTTAACTTTTGAGAAATTGCTAAGCTACCATTTTACATTCTCACCATCAGCGTATGAGAGTTTCAATTTGTCCACATCCTTGCCAATATGGGATGTGATGATTCTTTGTAATATTGGCCACTCTAATAGGTATGTAGTAATATTTCATTCCAGTGTTAATTTGCATTTCCTTAGCAGCCTATGATCAAGCTTCTTTTAATGTGCTTGTCATCCTTATATCTTATTTTGTGACATGTCTGTTTAAATCTTTTACCCATGGGGGAAGGGAAGCTTGTTTGTTTGTTTCATTTAACATGCGTATTTTCTTTAAGACAATCTAAATTTTAGCAATTTCCCTATAGTCTGCCCTCCTAACACAAAAATTTTAGAATTCTTTAATTCAAATCTTAAAACTCCTATCTCCTATGCTACCATTGTGTAACATTTTAGTTCCATCTAGTTTTTCACCATTCCTCCCCAAAATAATTAATCTGTTTTTACATCTATACTTATTTTGGAATCACCAGC
Source organism: Halichoerus grypus (assembly GCF_964656455.1). NCBI lineage: Eukaryota > Metazoa > Chordata > Mammalia > Carnivora > Phocidae > Halichoerus > Halichoerus grypus. Next base: position 98,675,583 of record NC_135718.1, on the reverse strand, counting down.
ATATCACCAATTTCCTTTTTTGTTTTAAGATTTTATTTATTTATTTGACAGAGAGAGATAGCGAGAGAGGAAACACAAGCGGGGGGAGGGAGAGGGAGAAGCAGGCCCCCCACTGAGCAGGGAGCCAGATGCGGGGCTCGATCCCAGGACCCTGGGATCATGACCTGACCAAAGGCAGACGCTTAACGACTGGGCCACCCAGGGGCCCCACCAATTTCTTTATTCTCAGTTAACTCTTGCATCCCAGTCCTTCCCTCTGGTTTAATTTTCTTTCCCCAGAAGTACATACTTATTATTTCTTTTACTGATCTAAATAGGAAACTAAGTCCTTGTATATCTGAAAATGTCATTATTTTGCCTCAAATTTTTGTGTAACTAACTGCGGAATTTCAGACTGACATACACTTTTTCTTAACACTTTGAAGACATCATTCCATGCTATCATCTGGTGTTTATTGTTGTTATAAAAAGTCTGTTGTTTGGAAATTGTTTGGGTACCTTCTAATTTGTCTTTTCTCTCTGATAGCTTTTAAGAATTTTTGGACTTTGGGGTGCCCCTCCCCCCGCCCCCCTGCTTGTGTGCATTCTCTCTCTATCTCTCAAATAAATACATTTTTTTAGAAAAAAGAATTTTTGGTCCTTGATGTTTTTCAGTTCCACCACAATGTGTCTGGGTATATATAATTTTTTAATTTATTCTGCTTCAACTTAATACATTCTTTCAATCTGAAAATTCATCTCTCTCATCAGTTCTGCTAAATTCTCAGACATCATCATTTTGGATACATCCTGTAATGCTTCTGGTTCCTCTGTTGGAGCTCCTGTGAGAAGTATGCCCGACCGCCTCATTCTATCCTCCGTGTCTCTTATCCTCTCTTCTGCATTTCCCACATTTTTCTTCCCCATGTTGCATTCAAATTACTCTCTTTTAAACTAAGTTCCTATTTGCTGATTTTCTTCTCAGATGTGTCTGATTTAATGTTTAATCTGTCTATTAAGAGGTTGTAATTATTATCCTCAATTTTTTATTTGAATCATCCTTTATTTCTTTTACTATTTTAATCATTGTTGTTTTAAGAATAACTCCTTCTAAGATTGCTCTATTTTCTGCATTTCCTTGAGTTTTGGTTCTCTCATTTGTTGTCTGTTATCTCTCTCTCTCTCCCTCTCCCTCCTGCTTTCTCTCTGTCTCATGGCCATGGGATTCCTTCGATATTTCGTGGTGTATGAATGGAAATGAAGCTTCTGGCAGAAGTTTTCTTCTGAAGGAGCATCCTCTCTTGCTCCTCCCAGAGCAGTGTTGCATTGGCCTTTCCTGGGATCTCACTGGTTTCACTATTTTTGGATTGGTGGGGGTGTTTTGTCTGATTATTGGCTTCCTTGCTTAAAGTTTCAACACTCTGCAGATGGTGTAAATTAGGGTTGTACACCTTCTCTCAATTCAAGTTTGGGATCCTCATTTCTCTTAGTTTACCCTTTTCCAACCCATAGTCCAGAATATGTGACTACTCACATGCTTGTTCCCAGACTGTCAGGCAGAGATTTTCCAATCTATCTCATGGATGGCACCATGTGATACCTGGCTTTGTGCAAGGAGGTCAGTTTCAACTCTTCACTTCGTAGGAGCTTGAGACGTCATCTTCTCTTTGAAAATCCCAACCTTCCTCCGCACCAAAGGTTTACATCCTGCTTCTATAGGCACTGTGCACAGACTTCCCCTCCATGTTTTTAAATTAAGAAATTAATTTTTCTCATGCCATATCATATCATATTATATTCTAGTCTTCTTGGCACTTCTATGTGGTTGGAGTGAAGTTTATCTGTATATGTCAGTTCTCTCTTGCCATATTGATTGGAAGTAATCTACACATTGGTTCTTAAACTTAATGTATATATGAATCTCTAACTACACAATATTCAAAATGAAATTTGCACAGGAGTTTCTCTCACAAGTAAAGTATACCTTGATTTGTTGAAGGCCACTGGCTCTGGTTTTCAGAGATAGCACATTGTCTTGTGTATAGATTCACCGCTACCAAAATATTTATTTGGTTTTCTGAGATCAAGGGTTTCCCTGAGCCCTGAGTCTTGGACATCCTTAAACATCCAATGTTTAGATGGATGTAGCTCACATGAGCTCTGACAGCACCAATTGTCAAAAGTTGCAAGAGTCGGTAAGCAAATGATATAGCACAGAAGGGCCACAGGTTCCATCTAGCTGTTGTGAAGAGGCCAGGTAGTATTCTGCCAGATAAGGAGCTTTGCAGTACTTCACGAGGAACCAAGTCACTTTCCCGAGGCAGCCCTGCAGTCACAAGGGGCCTCTCTGTCCCTTTGACATGGAAGTCAAGGTTGAAGACTCAAATTCCATGGCTTTTATAAACTCAAAACTCTCCCCACAGTTTCTTCAAATTCCTGGAGACTTGTTTTCTTGTGGTATTTTCTGCCTCTGGCATCTGCCTTTGTGCATACTGTTTCTGTGTCGGCCCCACGTCAGTGCTGACAAGAAATGCAGCTCCTCAGATTCCAGCATTCTACTCACATGGAGCAGGCATGAGATCAGCAAGCTCATGGATTTTGTTGGGGGCGTCAGGGATGGTGGGATGGCAATGCATTGCACATCACAGTCTCTGGTCAAGTCACTCTTGCCCCTCTTCCTCTCTCTCAGCACCCCCTTCCTGTCAAGAACAAAATATACTCTATCTCATGCAGCTAGAGAACGAATTTTACTGCTTGAGAGCATGCCCCGAAGTCTCACACTTCAACCCAACCAATTGATCAAAGGATTTCTTCCAGACAAACACAGTGCTTTGCGTAAACGAAAACTTGGTGAATAAAATATTTTTCTTCACTTCATCGCACCCATAGCTGGGATTGGTACGTAAACAGAATCTGAACGCACCCTGGAAGAATTCTCAATGGAGGATGGCACCCAGCTGGCTGCAGATTTGATTTCATTTCCATCTGCCTCCCCTTTTTGGGTGTTAATATGAAGGAAAGAACAAAAAAGAGAGAGAGAGAGACTTCCATACCATTTTATGTGGGAAATTAAGTAGAATATTTTATGAAGAAATGTGTTTCTTTCAGGCAAAATATGCTGGACTTCAGCAATGTGATTTTTAGTCCCTCTGAAAGTGGAGGGGGGAGGGGCCCTGCATCACCCATCCAACCCCCATAAATGAAAGCCTTGCCACAGGATGTCCTAAAAAGGTCACAGAAGAGAATGAAGGGGAGGCAGGGGAGAACATAGTGACATTTGCAAGGGACCCAAGAGCTGGGGCTACATAGATTAAAATAGAAGAGGTCGGGTGGAGCGAGAGGGAAACCCACCACAATGATCGTAGAGAATTATTGTTCTTTTCCCACCATGATGACATATACTCACACATACAAGTACCCATTCACTTGGTCACACCCACAGGGGCCACCGGGGAAAGCCACAGGGTCTTTCACTGCGGCACCACTCCCCGTGTCTACTGTCAGCAATGAGGAAAGAGTAGGAGGAGCTGTGACCCAGCCTCTGCTCGCCTACAAGCTTGTGAAACATTTGAAGGGGAGGACCTGTACAGGAGCGAAGGGTGGAGGAGGGCACAGCAGGGACATTTGCAAGGTCTCAAAAGTGACATTCATTTCTCCGTCTCCAGTAACTCATCTTGTACCCTTTCCCTAGGATTAGCATTTCTCCCATTCCTTAAGGCCCCACATGTAATCGCCAAACCTGCTTTGTCCAAGAAGCAGAACACAAAACTGAGCAGCCACAGGAAGTTACACAGTTAAGGTATGCTCCCGTGCCGACACTTTCAGCCTGAGGGTTTTGAGCCCATTTTACAGATCAGCTCAGACAGCACATGCATTGAGATCACGAATAGACAAGCAACATAGCGCCCAAAGAGTAAGCAGAATGATCAAAAAGAGAGGGAAAAAAATCCCTACTTCTAGAAATTACTGAAGGCAGTTTTCTTTTCTCTAGTACCATTTCTACTCACTGGGTGATTTTCCAAAACTCTAAAGACAAAGAGTAATTGAGAAGGGGAGAGAAGTGATACGTTCACTTTGGCTTTTGGCTGGCTACATGCACACACTTCTAATTAGAAACCAAGTGCCAAAAGTAGACAAGACTACTGCATTAGATGGAGAAAGGTAAGAAGGAAGAGATAGAGACGTACCATAGAAGATGGAGATTAACCCTTGGTTTAAACGTAGGTAATTAAGACAGTGGGCTGATGGGGAAGGAATAGACAAAGTGACCCACTGAGCAGAACAAAGAGCCTAGAAATGGACTCACTTTATCTGTGACTGACAAGGCATTGCAGATCAGTGGGGAAAGAATGGACAATTTAATAAATTATTCTAAAACTATTGCTTAACCAGGTCACAAAAATGAAATAAAATCCCTATTTCATAACAATAAAAATTCCAGATGGATTAAAAATTTAAATGTGAGGGGCACCTGGGTGGCTCAGTCGGTTAAGTATCCAACTCTTGATTTCAGCTCAGGTCATGATCTCAAGGTTGTGTGATGGAACCCAACATGTGCTGGGCATGGAGCCTGCTTAAGATTCTCTCCTTCCTCTCCCTCTGCCCCTCCCCCATCTTGCTCTCTCTCTCCCTCTCTAAAAAAGTAAATGTGAAAAAAATAGTGTAAAACTTTTAGAATAAAATAAAGATCTTCATACCTAAAACAAGCACAAAAGCTGAAACCCTAAAAAAATTGATAAGTTTAATTACATTAAAATTAAGAACTTTTGTTCATGTAAAGACATATAAAGAAGACAAAAACACAAACCACCATTTGGGAGAAATATTTGCTACACATATAACAAACAAAGATTATTATGCAGAAAAATATATCTCCTACAGGAAAAAGCCTCCTCCAACCAAAAAAAAATAGAAAAATGGGCAAAACCTATGATTGGGTATTTCGTAGAAGAGGAAATGTAAAGAACCCATAAATTAAATGAAAACATGTTCAGCCTTAACCTTATTAGTAAATAAGATGAAGCAGATTGAAACTAAATGATATACCAAGTCTCTCCTTCCAGATAGGTAAAAATAAAAAAAGTTGAACAATACCAAGTGCTGGTAAATATAAAGAGGAAAGGAGAACTCTCATTCACTGTTTCTAGATGTATAAATTTAAACAAGTACTTTGGAAAGTAGTTTGGTATGACTTAGTAAAGTTAAACATGCACATATCCTATGAGTCAGAATTTTACTCCCAAGTTTATACCTAGAGAAACTCTTGGACATGTGTTCTAGGAGTTGTATTCAGGAATACTCATAGCAGCCTTGTTTATAACAGCAAACACTGGAAATAACACAAATGTCATCAATCATAGAATGGATGAGTAAATAATGGTACACCCATACACAGAATATTTTACAGCAGTGAAAAATAACAAACTCCAGCTACATAGATCAATTAAAATTGTGAGAAAGAAGCACATCAGAAAAACACATCCAGTATAGTTCCATTTATGTAAACCATCCAGTATAGTTCCTTTATATATATGAACAATATATTGAGTACATGTGTTAAGTGATAACACTATAAATAAAACAAAGGAGTGATTAACACAAATTCAGAAGAGTAGTTATCTCGGGACTAAAAGGCAAAAGACTGGGGAAAAGTTCAGGAAAGCTTCTAATTCACTGTAAACTTGTATTTCTTAACCTACATGTGTATGATTGCTCATTTTGTTAGTATTCTTTAAATTGAACTATTATATTTAGGATTTTTCTTAGTAATTTAAAAATAAAAATGAGACTATACAATTTACAAGCTAGTTCACAAGCTAGCTGACAACAACCCAACACAACCTGCTCTATTATTCTTGAACTCTTCTAACTCCATAATATAAATTTTTAACAGATGATCTTTTAAAAATTGAGGCCCAGTTCAGAAAAATACCAAGAGGAGAGGGGAAATAAACACATGCATATTCACGGCGTCTTTTTTTTGAGATTCTCATGCATTAGATCTCAAGATTTCCATCACAGAGTCAACAGCAAAGGAGAACAGGAGCAGAGATTTTAAGTCTGACTCCATGGGTTTAGAGTCAATTTGAATTTTGACTTTTAGATTTTTGACTAGTTGATCCATATGGGGTTTGGTCAACCCTTTCTCTACAATATATTGAAACCTCAAAATACCTTTAGTACTTTCTCAAACAATATTCAGACTTAAACTATTATTTCTAGTAACTGAAAGAGGGACTTCAAAAATGTTACCAGTCTAGGATGAGAAAAAGAAATGATATGTTAACAATAAAGCCTCACAAAGCCAGATTAATAATAGCTAAATGTACAGTCTGCATTACCCAGAGGTCTACTGTATTAAATATTATTGTGGAGTGGCCCCCTACCCATTATATAAAGGCAAACGAGGTGCTATCAACTAGTAGCCCTAATGAACTCGTCTTAATGAGCAAAGATAATACTGTCACCAAGAACCACAAAAGTGTGTTTTCTCAGGCCAGGGATTACCAACCTCAGAGAGTTGACTTCCAAATGCACACTTTTAGCTTTCCTAGAGTTGGAGAGAATGTGTAGGACTAGCAAAATCAATCCTTTACCATACTTGCCCAAACTCGAAGGGAGTATCCTACTTCAATGAGCCTGGGATGCAATCACTTTAGAAGTAGATAAGAAGTTATTTTTTATGATGGTAAAACAATAAATATTCATGATTAGTATTTTAGGAAAGCTATAAAATATTTAAAAAATTTAAATTGCCCATAATCCTACCACCTAGAAATCACTACTATTCATGTTTTGGGGGATTTTCTTTCAGTATTTTTCTTCCCAAAACATACACTTGTGTTTACATATTTGAGACCCTACAGTTGGCATCTTTTTTTCTTTTTCTGTTAGTATTATATTGTAAGCACTTTCCCAGGCCATTAAATATCCTTTGAAAATCATTTCTATAGGTATATAATATTCCCCATATAAGTATGACATAATTTTTTTAAATTTTCTGTTGGGGGACATTTTGGTGGTGGTGTCATCATTTTAAATCAAAAAGAGTCTATATCGTCCTTTTCTTTTTTTTTTTTTTTTTCAATATCTTATGTTTATCTCTCATGACTGCCAGTGGGTACCACTCTTGGACATCAGGAAATCTTTGAAAAATGTGTCATCGATCTCATTTTGTAAGGCTAGAAATCAATTTGTGGGTTCTTTCAATAAATATGTATCACAGGCTGTGACTGTTTTAGGTGCTGGGGATAAAGCCTAGAACAAAGGAAGATAAAGTCCCTGTCTTCGTGAACAGATCTTATAGCAGAACAGACAGAAAACAAATAGATGGTGTCATGTGGTTTTAAGTATCCCAGATTAAATAAAACTGGGTGAGGCAGAACAGAGAGTGCCTGAAGGGCAGTAATGGTGGTGGTGGTGGCTTTATTGAGCAGAGTGAGAGCTGTCAGGAAAGGTGAAAAGGCAACACTTGAACAGAGACAGGAGGATGTGAGACCACAAGGAAACCCAAGAGAAGAGAGTTCTGGCCAGAGGGAACAGCAGATGCAAAGACGGCGAGGTGGCATGGGCGCATGCTCAGTGCGCGCGAAGCCCCGGGAGGCCGCGGTGGCTGCGGTCGAGTGGGAGGCTATGAGCCGAGAGAGAGCAGGACGTATTACTGAGGGTCTCACGGGCCATCACAGGAATCACCCAGGCTGTGTCTCTGTGGCCTTTAGACTGTGAATGACGCGAGGGGCAAGGTAGAGGCAGGAAGACTGGTTGGCAGGTGACCAAAATAAAGAAGGTAAAATACAATGGGGGGCTAGACCACAGAAAAAGTAGTAACGATGGAGAGTAAACGACTCTATTTTGGACATATTTTGAATTTAAGGCTGACAGATTTACTGATGGATTAGATTGGAGCTATGAGAGAGAGAGAGAGGAGGCAAGGATGGTCAGGATTTGGAGGATTTGGGCCCAAGGAGGTGAAAGCCGGCTGTCGTTTACTGAGATGGAGATGAGGTCTAGGGAGAAAACGGGGAGCAGAGGTCGGTGTGTCTGTGAGAAATCCAAATGGAGACTGCGTTGGAGTTCAGAGGATGGTCCAGGCACCAAATATATAATTCTGGCCATCAATACCAGCAAATTTTAAAAATTGAATGAGGTCATCCAAAGCCTGAAAATAGAACAGAGGTTCAAGGACCCCCATAGAGACTGAAAAACAGTCTCCAGAGAGTTGAGAGAAGAAAGAATAGTGCCCTGGGGTTGGGGAAGGCAGCATTTCCAGAACGAGGGTGAGATAAGCTGGTCAGGGGAGTAAAAATGGGAACTCACCATTGGATTGGGACATGAAAGGTTTTGGTAGGTAAAATGACCATATAATCTTTGCCCAAATCAGAACATTTCTAAGAGCAAAGGAAGAAGTTCTTAATAATTAAAATATGTCAAGACAACAGGCATAAACCAGAACTGATGTGAACAAAGTAAGATAAATCATCATCCCAGTCATTGCTGACCTTGACACAAGTAGGCTTTAGTGTAGTTGTTTGAATGGTGAAGGAAAAACAAACTTGACTGTAATGTGTTCAAGAGAAGTGAGAAAAGGAAGTGGAGGTAATTAGTAGAAATAATTCTTTTGAGGAGTTTAGCCATAAGGGGCACAAAGAAATGGGCCAGTAGTTCAAGAGAAATTTGGTTTTGGTTATTTATTTATTTATTTAGAGAGGGAGGAACAGAGAGAGAGAGGGAGAGAGAGAACAGAGCCCAACTCGGCACTTGATCTCACAACTCTGAGATCATGACCTGCAAGGAAATCAAGAGTTGGATGCTTAACTGACTGAGCCACCTAGGCACCTGCAGAAATTTGTTTTTAGGCAGGAAATAGCACAGCATATTTTTGTGTTGATTGGAAAGTCCAGAAGAGAAGGAAAGATGCAAGAGAGAGTAGAACTAAAGCTGGAGTGACATCCTTGATTAGACAGAAGGGGATGGGGTCCAGGGCCCTGGAGGGAGGCTTGCGTTGGTAGGAATAGAGATGTTTCGTCCAAAGGAGGAAAGGTAGGTTGGGAGAAAAAGTCTCATCTGGTTGTCTGTATTCTCTTGGTGGCTATAGGAAACCAAGTCAGAAACCCAGCCACATAGAGAGCAGGCTTCTTTATTATAGACTGAGAAGTAGACAAGCTAAGTCACCATCTCCATTCTGGCTTCTTTGACTCCCTTGGGACAAGTGTTCCTATCACCACATAATATTAACAGAATCATTGGCAATGAGGTCCCCCTGCCCATCATGCGAGGGGAAGAGACTCTACCTCCAATCAAGGCAGTAGAGGGCTTTGGGGGTAGAATGTGACCAAGACCAAGCTTTGTGGGAATGGGATCACTTATCTGATGGAAGAAAGAGAAGCAACAACAGGGAATGATATTCTTGATCAGGCAAGAAGGGGAGATGCAGTGCTCTAGAGGAAGACTTCTTTTAATTTTAAGTTTATATTTAAATTCCAGATAGTTAACATACAGTGCTATATTAGTTCCAGGTATACAATATAGTGATTCAACACTTTTTTACATTACCCAGTGCTCATCACAACAAGTGTGCTCCTTCATCCCCATCACCCGTTTAACCCTTCCCTGCATTCCCCTCCCCTCTGGTAGCCATCAGTTTGTTCTCTATAGTTAAGAGTCTTTCCTTGGCTTGCCTCTCTCTCTCTCTCTTTTTTTTCCTTTGCTTATTTGTTTTGTTTCATAAATTCCACATATGAGTGAAATCATATGGCATTTGTCTTTCTCTGACTGACTTATTTCACTTAGCATAACTCTCTAGCTCCATCTATGTTGTTGCAAATGGCAAGATATCATTCTTTTTTGTGGTTGAATAATATTCCATTGTGCATATATATACATACCACATCTTCTTTATCCATTCATCAGTTGATGGACACTTGTGTTGGTTCCATAATTTGGCTATTGTAGATAATGTTGCTGTAAACATCAGTGTGTATGTATCCCTTTTAGTTAGTATTTTTGTATTCTTTGGGTAAATACCAAGTAGTGCAACTTCTGAGTCATAGGGTAGTTCTATTTTTAACTTTTTGAGGACTCCAAACTGTTTTCCAGAGTAGCTGCACCAGTTTGCATTCCCACCAACAGTGCAAGACAGTTCCCCTTTCATCATATCCTTACCAACACCTATTGTTTCTTGTGTTTTTTATTTTAGCCGTTCTGACAGGTGTGAGGTGATATCTCACTGTGGTTTTGATTTGCATTTCCCTGATGATAAATGATGTTGAGCATCTTTTCATGTATCTGTTAGCCATCTAGATGTCTTCTTTGGAGAAATGTCTGTTCATGTCTTCTGCCCATTTTAAAATTGGATTATTTGGTTTTGGGGTGTTGAGCTGAATAAGTTCTTTATATATTTTGGATACTAACCCTTTATTAGATATGTCATTTGCAAATATCTTCTTCCATTCAATAAGTTGCCTTTTAGTTTTGTTGGTTATTTCTTTCACTGTGCAGAAGCTTTTTATTTTGATGTAGTCCCAAAGAGACTTTTTCCCATTACATATTCCTCCCTGCTTTGTTGAAGATTAATTGACCATATAGTTGTGGGTTCATTTCTGAGTCTTCTATTCTGTTCTGTTGATCTATGTGTCTGTTTTTGTGCCAGTACCCTAGTGTTTTGATTACTACAGCTTTGTAATATAACTAAAAACCTGGAATTGTGATGCCTCTTGCTTTGCTTTTCTTTTTCAAGATTGCTTTGGCTTTGCAAGGTCTTTGCAGTTCCGTACAAATTTTAGGATTGTTTGTTCTAGTTCTGTGAAAAATACTATTGGTATTTTGATTGGGATTGCATTAAATGTGTAGATTGCTTTGGGTAGTATAGACGTTTTAACACTATTTGTTCTTCCAATCCATGAGCATGGAATGTCTTTCCAGTTCTTTGTGTCATCTTCAATTTCTTTTATCAGTGTTCTATAGTTTTCAGAGTACAGGTCTTTCTCCTCTTTGGTTAGGTTTATTACTAGGTATTTTATGGGTTTTGGTGCAATTGTAACTGGAATTAATCCCTTAATTTTTCTTTCTTCATCATTGGTGTATAGAAATGCAACAGATTTCTGTAGATTGATTTTGTATCCTGTCACTTTACTAAATTCACGTGTCAGTTCTAGCAATTTTTGGGTAGTCTTTCAGGTTTTCTATATATAGTATCATGTCATCTGCAAATAGTGAAAGTTTTACTTGTTCTTTACTGATTTGGATGTCTTTTATTTCTTTTTGTTGTCTGATTGCTGTGGCTAGGACTTCCAGTACTATGTTGAATAACAGTGGTGAGAGTGGACATCTCTGTCTTGTTTCTGACCTTAGGGGAAAAGCTCTCAGTTTTTCCCCATTTAGCATGATGTTAGCTATGGGTTTTTCATAGATGGCCTTTATTATGTTGAGATATGTTCCCTCTAAACCTACTTTGTTGAGGGTTTTTATCATGAATGGATGTTGTACTTTGTGAAATGCTTTTTCTGCATCTATTGAAATGATCCTATGGTTCTTATCCTTTCTCTATTTAATGTGATGTATCAGGTTGATTGATTTGCAAATACTGAACCACCCTATTCCTTGCAATAGAGGAAAGTTTCTTCATTCAAGACAATTCTTGAGGGCTCCATGCTGGCTAGCTAGGTCCTGGAAACCTAGTGAGAGTAACAGTCCATGCCTCTAGGAAGCAGTCTGATGATGAAGACGGAGAAAGAAAGTAAGCAGTAAAGGGCTTGTTGTTGTTTTTTTGTTTTTTTGTTTTGCTTTGCTTTGTTTTGTTTTCAGCAAATGGGTAGGATTTTGTTAAATGATGCGCTGAGAGAAGAACTTTACAAGTAGAGGTCAGGATGCTGAGGCGGCAAGTCTTTGCCCACAGTGCTCTTCTGTGTCAAGAAGCAACCTCCACAAGACCTTTCGTCTTCCCTGTGTGTGACAGACATCAAACCGGCCTCCGTACTGCATACCCTTTGCTCAGTCCCTCTTTAAACTCTCCAGGGCGTGACAGAAAATGGCCCTTCCCCACAAGTGCACTCCATTCTTGGGGAGCTTTGAAGTCCCTTTAGTGTTCAACAGTACTTTTATTTTTAACATAAGCACAGAGGCATCGGGTTGCTATCACAAACTCTGGTAGCTCTCACAGCTATCACAACGTCCATTTATTCTTGACTGAGGACAGACCCACCTCAGCAATTTGCCCTGCTGAAGACAGCGTAGCCTCTTCAGTTAACTGCTGACCTCCAAATGCCATGGACTTTATATGGTGCCACAAACCCCACACAGCAGGTGAACTTTTGACAGTGCTGGGGGCCCTTTCATGACAATTTACCTCCCTCCCTTCCTTCTAGATAATCAAACCCTCACGATTTTTTGGACATGGGACATGACATTAAATGACACATCATGTCCACTTTAGTTAAGCCACCTGCAAAGCCTCAGAGAGAGCACTGGAAATGGAATCCCAGAAATCACAGCTGCCAACAGAGAATCTCACAGGAGGCAGTCTGAAACTGGAAGTGGGGACTAGAGGACAAATTGAGGGTTTGTGGCATGAGGTTTTGCAAGTGTTTGAGATAAAATGGCAGGATTTCCCACACTTTTCTAAACTTCATAAACTAGACCAGGAAAGCACCTTGAAAATAAACAATGCCGCAGTTTTCCACCCCAGGGGTTGAAACAGAGTAATATCAAGAACGTACTGACCTAATGGGCTGTTTCCACTTCTTAGTAATGTCTCTCATTATCAACCATATTAAAACTTTCCATCGCCTGTCCTAAGCTCTGGACCCACATATTGGTTAACAGGGTGGACAGCCTGCTTGGGTTCACACCGTGGTTAATGTCCTTAGCACCTGATGCCTCGGTTTCCTCATCTTTAAAATGGGAGTAAAACCACAAGGTACTCCATAAAGCATTTGAAGGATCGCAAAAGGCAACATAAGTGTGCCCTGGGCCTGGCCCTGAGGCAGCACAGAATACACATTAGCTAACTTTATTATTGCTCATATGTCCTGAAGTTCATGCAACGTCTCTACCTCAAATTCAGCATGTTCAAAACTCAACTCAAGTTACAATTAGAGTTGATAAATCACAAGCTGTGAGTTGCCTCCTTTATTTCAGAATGATGCTGAAAGCATTCTCTTGAAATAAAAAACCTTTATTCAAGTTAACAGAATTCTTGATATGAACTGAAAGCTATGACAGGTCCTTATTAGGAAGGACAGCCTTCCCTAAGTCTTTAAAATTATACTAACTCTTTAATGTAAGAGAAAGGAACTGCCCAACTTTCAGCTCTGTCACAAGACATAGATGCCAGCTTCAGCTCGGCCATTGGCTTCTGTACTAGGATGCTTTCCCTATGAAACAGCTTCCAAACCATTTTGAAAGACCTGGAAGACCATAGCTAAGCTATTAAGAGCACAGCCCTTGGATCATCCAAGACCCAGATTAAGTCCCATCGGTAGCAATGTGAATTTAGATAAGTTGCTCATCCTCCCAAGGCCAATTTCCCCAACTAGACAGAATATAGAACCAGCTTCAAAGGATTCACCCTGTGGGGCAGATGCCCTGTGCTTAATAGCCAAAAGCCTGTTTCTAGCTAATCCCTCTCACATTAAGCAGCTCTGCATCTGTGCAAAGCTCAACTTCATCTCTCTGGGCCTCTATTTCTTTATCTATAAAATAAGGGGCTTGGGCTACATGATCTACATTTCCTCCTAGAATGTTGCCTGATATTCTTGGTGCTGCGATTCCCACATCCTGGAACGTTCAACAGCCATGATTTTACTAATGTCCTGTCCTCTTTGGATGTCTCTTTCCATTCCTTCCACCAATTCCTGTCCATTTTCCCTCATTCCTCAAGATCTATCTCAAAACGAATGAGAAATCAGTGTCCTGGAGGGAAATCTGACACCATCACCTTGTGCAAATCTCAGATCATCTCTGATTATTGGTTTACCCTTCTGTAAAAAGGAAATTATAAAGCTCCCCGTGGGTCCTCACAGCCTGGTTGCAAAGATTGATGAGTTGGCTTATTCACAGTCTTTGTAACTGACCATTGTAAACAAGAGGTACTAATTGCCATCCTCTCCTGAGAACTCCTTGTTCCTGTCCTGGGGCTCATTCCCACTGTGCCTGCCTTATTCCTGACATCACTCCACTACCTGCCTGCGAGCCACCTGCAGGGTGAGCCAGTGGCCGACACACCAGGTCATCTCCTCAAAGCAGTCACGTTGGCCTCGGCACACCGTTGGTGCTCAGTGAGCACTTATCTATGTATTCATTCATTCAACAAATAATTATTAGGGCCACACCAGGCTTTGAGAGACAGTGCTGAATGGGATAGATATGCAGAGGAGGGATAGAGGATAAACAGATGGATGCAGAATTGACTGATTATAGCCATAAGGGAAATTACAGCTGTTCATAGCGTCCAGAATACTTAATTTGCTGTGAGGAGTGAGGGGAAGACTCCTTGAGGAAGTGACAGTGAAGCTGAGATCATCAGAACCAAAATCTGAGTCAGTCCTTTGAGTCTCCCCCTGCAGGCCCCCCTGGGTCAGGTGGGTAAATTCAGTGAGTCACCCAAGACTGTGGGCCAAGACAGATTCCACGTGTGTGGCTTGGCGACACCCCTGTTCCTCTGTGAGCTCGCTGTGCATCAGAGCCCTTCCATGATGCCCTCCTCATCCAGCTGCACACTCAGCATACAGCCCAGCTTCCTCCTCTCTCCCCATCACCCAGCGGCTCCCTGCCAAGTGGAGGGAGAGCCGTCCCTCCAGAAAACCACCTCAAACCACCAGATAACACTCCTCCTTCTGCTTGACCAGCCTGTACTGCCTTCCTTCCATTTCCTCAGCCATCAGCCCCAATACTTCACCTGCCAGCCCCTCTGACAGGGAGTTTGGACCTTCACCCTCTGCTTCTTGTCAGCAGCCTCCCCCCCACCCCACACACACACACACACATGCCTCTGGCCCAGCTCTCAATCCTATACAGACACCTGGTAAGGCAAGGGAACTTCTGTTCTGCTGCAGTAGTTTCTGTCTGGGCTATTTGAGGTGATGGGTATTTCCCCCGCACACCCCCTGCCCCAAAGCTATCTTATCACAGATTTTGGAAACCCATCTGTCTCCCCATCTTCAGGATGGAACACAGGCCTGGGCACCCAGACAGCAGGCCACATGGGGTCACCGAGTGGCCCTGCTGTCAAGCCCAGCTCTGTTGCAGTCTTTGCTGACAGAGACCTCTGAAGTTCACAGGCTACTCTGATGCGATGAAGCTGTGGGATTTACCTCTTTTCTGACCACAGCAACACTTGAGATGTGGACTTTCCCTGCGATGACTCAGCTCCATTATGCACTGCTTCCGGGAGGACATTAGGCTATTTTAAGTGTTCAGATTAACTTATTCACTGGTTTCTGAGCAATGTAAAAACCAATGAGATTGTCCTCCAGGGCCAAAATAAGACCTTGTGGCTAAGTTTGTAGAAACTATATAAGCATCACATAGCAAAAATGAACATTTAAATTATACTCACCCAAAACAATAAGTCCCTGATCAGATTAGATGTAAAGTAGGAATACAGATATCATGGAGACTTCAATATTAGGTACAATATAATAGTTTACAGCACCTAATACACAGTTACTAAATTTAGAAGATTCACAACAAGTTCCTACTAATTGATGAATTGAAGATTAAAGGAAGTTTTCATGAAAAAACACCCCATGTAGGAGTACTTCTCTCAGGAAAAAAGACCCAGAAAAATGATAGTTGGCTGGCCTGAGAGTCCTCGGACATCTATCCACTCACCAGAGACCATGGATATACATCCCTTGCCTCCAATGTCTCTGCAGGTGTAGGACCCAGAGAAGGGAAGATGAAGGGAAAAGGGGTTGGTATGGGCTTCCCCTAACTGAAGGCAGGGCAGAACAAGAAGGTGAAGTGAGTGCTGAACCCCCACCCTTGGGAATAAAAGCAGATGGCAGAACTGCAGAAGGGCTATCTATCAGTTAGCATATCAGACAGGGATAAGCAAACACCAGCTAAGAATTAGTGAGATTCTAGGGGTAACCCGCTCCAGCCATGAAGAGACAAGGTCATGAGTGCCTTGGAAGGATAGAACATGATGGCCTGGAGGTGAAATAGACTGAAGCATGTATGACTTTACTGACCACTGTTTCACTGTCCAGATCAGAAACCACAGATCAGAAACCAGCTCTGGGCGAAGACTCCTCTCAATGTCGTATTGGAATGTGTGGGGTGATCTGAACATCTGGCATCAGAATCCCCTTAGAAATGGAGCCATCTTAAATAAAAACTTTTTTAAAAAAAGAAAAGAAACCAAAAAAAGAAAGAAAGAAGTGGAACTATGTTTGGGGAATCACCGGTAAAAAAGATGGAACCCTGAGTATATGAGGAGCTGGAGCAAACAAACCAAAAAATAAATAGGAAGCAAGGGGAGAGAGGGGATGGCCAACTATGAGGGTGGACGGAGGGAGTCCAAGGGGACTTTCATTCAATACAAGGGCATTTCATAATGAATCTGAAGTTGTTATGTTGCTCGAAATGTCACACTTTTTTGCCTTTTCTCCCAGCCTTCAGTCCCTCAGTGAAGTCTGCTAGACGCACAAAAACTGTGTGTGTGTGTGTGTGTGTGTGCGTGCGTGCGCGTGCACATGCACGTGTGTGGTCAAAGAAGTCAGTTGAGTTCCCTTAGCCATGCTGCCCAGTGTGGAACAGAAACCGTACACACGGCATGATCTAGAAACTAAACTCATTCACTGGCAGCAGAAGCTCAGAGCTAGAAATAGTGACAAAACATAAGCCTTCCGTGAAATTGCAGAAATCTTAGGAGAGGCACTGGATTTCCTGGTAAATTGTTGGAGGTAAGTCATGTCTGAACTCAGAGCTAACACTTGGGTTCCATACACATGATGAGCACACTGACAAGCCATGCATCCATAGGTTCTGGGAGCAACCACCGCCCCCAAACTTTTTATTCTTTAGAAGAGCCACCTGAGGACTCCTTTGTACCTCTCAAGGTTTAAGGACCAAACAAGAATCATCCTAGGGAGTGTTTTCTCAGTCAGACAGACAAGAAAACTGCACCTGCTTAGACCCACTGACCCTATGGCCCCAAAAGCCAATGTGTACAGTGCTGTCTGACCCTGCTCGGGAGGACTGTAAGAGCCCCTGAAAAACTCTAACTGCATGGAACCTGTGACAGTGGTCCCCAATATCCCCCACAGTGCTCTCTGTCCATTCGGGGGGTGCCCACCTGTGACACGGCCAGGGCAGCCCAATTACCACAATTGCTTCTTGGAGGAAACTGAGACAAGTGCTCCTGGAATTGCCCTGGGGAGGGAGCTCGGGGTGACACAAGTCAGTGCCATGGGCCTCCCTGGCTAGTCACCTCTTCTGTGCCCTAACACAAGGACAAAAACCACTATGCCCTCACCATGTGTCAAAGTGTAGCCCTGACTTCTTTGCGGGCCATTTGACCCCAGAGTGGAGGAAATTCTTACCATAAATGACTCTAGGGCCCCATGGGCTATGTGTGTTTCACTGCACTTGTTTCTTTGATGTCTTATTTCTGTTTTATAGGAAGTTAGTGCACATGGACTAATTTTCACATAGTCCATTCCCCTAGATTAACATAGGTCCATGGACTAATTGTCAGAGCCTTAAGAATGGTGGTTCAGTATTGCTAACACAGCAAAGCAGATGGCCCAAGAGCACAGCTTTGGAGTCAGACTAGGTGTCTCACGTTCACTTTCTAACACTCTGGACCCCACCGGAGCTAGGAAACAAGAGATAGTGGGCAGCAACAGAGACCCACCGAGGCCTCTGGCTTCTCTGAAGTAAGCTGTCAGTGTTGAACTGTGTGCCTGGGAAACCCAGGGTCGTAATGCCACCTGCCCGGGTGAGGATGTGAAGTTCAAGCTGACAGGACCCTTATTTCAGTGGCTCAATCTGCTGAGAAAAATGTGAGTGATCAAAGGCAGGAATGGTAGCAACCCAGGCCCCCCCACTACTCACCAACATGCCAAGCAGCCATCAGGATCAGAGTCCAGACTCAACCTCTTCCTGGAGCCAGAGATGCTGAGTGGGAACAAAGAATGGCAGGCTTCATAGTTGGAAAGGACCACAGAGTTCATCTCACCTGACCCTTTGGTTTTGCAGATTAGGGAAGGAAGGGCACGACCCCTTATTTGAAGGGCCCAAGATTCCAGCCTCATAACGACGGAATCAGAACTAACATCCAGGACTTTGCGTTCAGATCGAATGATAGGAATTCCACAACATGGTGCTGCAGCAAATTAGCAAAGCAAGGAAAGCCTCTCCCTAATTCTGATTCATACGTTGGACGTAAAATTGTGTTTCAGATGAACCTTCCCCAGGCTGAAAGAGAACCCTTGGGTTGTCAATGTTATCCCTCATAGTAACAGCCAGCTAACAATTACCGGCACTTTTACAATATGCCAGGCATTGTGCCAAGCATTTTGCATGCACTATTTCATTGAACCTTCATAATAATCTGATAAAGTAGGTACCCCTACTACCTACACTCTGCTGAAAAGAACCCTGAGACGTGAACATACAAAGTAATTTGCCCACATTGGCACAGACAAGATTCAAATCCAGATCATCTCCCTTGAGGACCTAGTGTCCAGTCACCCTGCCACACTGACAACAGGCTAACAGTAAAACGTAGCATTAAAAAAATGCGTACATTGAGCTGAGATATGTGAAAACAGCTAGCTACCGTTCAATAAACCTTTCATGTCTTTGTTCATGGTTTACTTTGTCTCCTGGGACGCAAAACATCAAAAATGCCGGCACCTTCCCTGCATGAGAACCACTGTCGAGGAAGCTCCGCAATCTTGTCCTCCATTAGCAATCCCCTCACGCCTCCAACTGCGATTCTGGAGCAGTCTGGGAGATCCTAGTGTCCTGAAACCTCAGTCCCAGTGTGCTTCTGTGTGGCTCCTGTTTGGGATTCAGGGCACATCAGGGAGCCAGGATGAAATTAGCCTCTGCTCTCCTCCCACTCTCTCTACTTGGTCTGAAAATAAGAGCTTCAGGGACAAAGACGTGAGCAATCCTGACTGTTCTCTAGAGACAAGCAGGAGAGATCAGAGAACAGGAGAGAGAAACAAACAGGCCTGTGTGAAGCTGGTAATGGGATCGAGTCGGGGATACAGAGGGAATGTTGGTGCGCCCGTTGCTCAGTTTAAAGTTCATTGGCTTGGGGCGCCTGGGCGGATCAGTCGGTTAAGAGTCTGCCTTTGGCTCAGGTCATGGTCCCAGGGTCCTGGGATCAAGCCCCACCTCGGGCTCCTTGCTCAGCGGGAAGTCTGCTTCTCCCTCTCCCACTCCCCCTGCTTGTGTTCCCTCTCTCGCTGTGTCTCCCTCTGTCAAATAAATAAACAAAATCTTTAAAAAATAAAAATAAATAAAGTTCATTGGCTTATTTTAGGGTCTGGTAAAGATATGATTATCAAAATATCATGTATCTATCTATCCAGGAGAATATGTTTCACCCCTGTAGGGTCCATTTTCAGATCTGCCTTATGCCTCAGAAGAAGCAAGTACTTTGTGATCCAGGAATGCATCCACATTTCCCAAATAGCTACCACATATGTTCAGTAACGCCGGAGCTACCTCCAACAGCAGAGAAAGGCTGCTAATCCACAATTAGAAAGAAGGAAAAGCTCAAAGTCTCAAATGACTGAGATCGACTTCTTTCCAGAAACAGAATCTCTTTGAGGGAGGGGGAAGAGGAAGGAGAAGGAAGGGTGGCTCAGGGCTCCCGAAGTGGGGTAGAGCTGGGGCACAGCACCCACAGAGGAGACATGGGACTCCAGTGACAAACTGCTGCTGATCTGGTGTGGCCCAGGACTTTTCCACAGTATGGGATGGATAGAGGGCTTGGGGTTGGTGGGGCTGGAGGTGGTCAGGGGAAGGTAGACATATAGTCTAGATGGCATGGTATTATTTGAGCTTGGGTCACCAAAAAGTAAAGCAATTTCACACCCTGCTTTCTGCATGCTCTTTATCCACATGACCTCCTTTAGCCTTCATGCCAACCATGTGAGGGAAGTCCTTTGAAAGCTGCCTTGAGGGGCACCTGGCTGGTTCAGTCAGTAGAGCATGTGACTTTTGATCTTGGGGTCATGAGTTTGAGCCCCACATTGGGGTAGAGATTACATTTAAAAATTGAAAAAATTAAATCTTTAAAAAAAAAAAAGCTTCCTTGAATGGTTTGCAGGTGTACCAGCCAAGGGAGCAATTAGAGGCTGAAATCCAGCCCACACTCAGCTCACCAAGCTCAGGGCACACAGGCCTCAGGGGGTTCCCTTCTCTAATCCACACACCTGCTGTATGGGCTCTCAGCAGCTCTGGCTACCCACTGCCCCATTTCACAACTGTAAAATGAGGCTTGGAGATGGTGATGCACATGCCCAGGGTCAGGGCAGGAGTAAATGGCAGAATCACGATTCTAAAGCAGGTCTGTCTGCTCCCAACCTCACTTCTCTTCGACTCTGCTGGACTGCCTTGGTATTTGGAGAGAAAAATTAAAAGGAGGTCAAGGAAACTCCTTAGGACCAATGGCCCAAATGCCTTCAGTGATTTCCCAGACAGGAGTAAGTTCTGGAATGATACTGATCTGTGCAAAGGCACAAAAACAGGCAGGCATGTACAACCATTCAATTCAACAATCACATATCAGAAATTGGTAAGTACTGAGCAAGGGTCTAGCCACTTAACAAAGAAAGGAATAAGACAATGATCCTGCCCTCAAGGAGCTCACTGTTAATCCTCTGAGACAGTCAGTTAAACACCGAAGTTCAAGTAGAACAAAGAGAGTTTAATCAAAGAAACTGGCAATTGTTTGTGTTGGGTAGAACTAGGAAACTCAACAGTCAAGGTGTAACTTTAGCTCGGCCTTAAGGGATAAGAAAAGTCTCTGTAGAGGCAGTAAAACCCAAAGAGGTAAACTTCCAGTCACAGGCCTCACAACCACTGACCACTGTGCTGAGCAGTACAGTTGAGGCCAGGGTGGAAACATCAGTGACCCACCTTGATCTCTACTGAGATTCCCAGATGAAAAAACCCACGTCACAGGCTCTTGCCCACAATCCATCTGCTGCAGGGACCATAAGTGCCATAGACAGAAAGAAAGAAAAATAGCCCCAGGGAAAGTGAAACAGCGTTCTGTACTTTAACTTGACGTATCTGGGTTTTCCAGGCACTGCAGCTTACTTCCTTGAAAATCGTTGTTAAAAGAAAGAAGCCAGTTCCTCCTCTGCAGTGACTTGGGCACAGCTGTGGTGGTGTGATAAGGAGCCCCAGCTCCTTGCTGGGTGCAGCTTCAGAAGGCTGGGTTTTTTTTGGGCAGGGGGGTGGTGGCTTGTCTGGAAGATGGCAACCTGACTGCATGCCCAAGGCTGAGCACAGGTCTCAGAAGGAATGCAACAATCCCTTCTAGAGGTCCTTCCACTCCTCTGTTAAAGGGGAAAGAGAAATGGACGTGAGTGGAGAGCATACTATTCACGCACAGGGCACTGTTTTTCATTCTGTCCTGGTGGTACCAAATCAAAGAAGGGTTGGTTTACCCTGTCTATAAGATAATGAACTGAGGTTCTGGCAGTTTACACAACTTGGCCGAGGTCACACAAGCCTTAAGGAATAAAGAGAGCAATTTAACCCAAATTCACATAGACTTTCAAAAGTAAAGTTCTTTTTGTTTAATCAAGGCAGCTTAGTGGAATGGCTGAGAGTACAGACCTGGCTATCTGTGACACCAGCAGGTGAGTCCAGGGACCTGGAGGGGTTCCCACAGGACCAGCGAGAGGATCCTGCTGCAGGCAGGGTAGAAATCAAACTCAAGTCAGCATCCAGGAGGTGAGAACAGAGCTTATTGAAGGTAGAGAGAGAGACAGGGTGCCTGGGAGACTCTGGAAAGGAAAGCAGAGAGAGTCTTTTCTTTGTTTAGGGCCTGGGGTTTTTAATTGAGGTTTGTAGTCTAGTGTACATTTCCTCACAGACATACAGAAACCAGTTAGAACAAAGACAAGGGCCCAGGTGTTATTGTTTGGAGCCAGGGGGTCTTGGTACCTAGATGTCCAGCACTGGTGTTCTGGAATGCACGCATGATGGCTTCATCTGCTCATTTTCACCTGATCCTTTCTTAGAAATCATTAACTCCTTGTCCCTTACAAGGAGGACATGTGCTATCCGTATTATGAGGCATGTGTAAAGTGGGGGTCAGGTCCTATCAAGAATAGAAGCAGGAAAAGGAGCAAAAAGATTTTTTTATGAAGTCCTTCAGTTTCCCTATTTCATATGGATGCCAAGGTTTGAAACCCAGGTCAACCACTAACCAGCTGAGAGGCCCCAGAAAGTTCACAAAACATCTCTTTGCTTCAGTTTCTTCATATGTAAAATGGGTTAATAATAGTGAGGATCACAGTGTTAATAGATACAACACACATAGAATTGTACCTGACATACAGGAAGTGTTATATACCGAGGATGATGACTTCATGTAGGAAAAGAAGTAAAAAGGCACTCTGAAAACTGGGGAAGAAAAAAAGGACTAGGAAGCACTAGGGGAGGGGGGCTAATAAGAAGCGGGGGAGGGAGAAGACAGCAATGTCAAAAAAGGCATCAATTTGCATTTTAGCCATGCCTGGGATCTTCCACCTTACCTACTCTTCCTTCCCCACTACAAAAAGTAGGCCACAGCCACACTCAGTCTGCAGAGCTGTTAGAAACTGGGCCACAGATAGATGATTTGGGGTGAGGGCTAGGGGAGGGGGATTAGATGGATAGACTAGATAGATAGATAGATAGATAGACAGCTTTTCAATAACAAATGCTCTAATCTTGAATGGAGATTCTCCTACGGACAAAAGACACAAAAATTGAACATTTATGACTCTTTTGCTCCACTGCTCCCCATGGCTCAACAAAGAGGGCAGCTCTGGATTGTATCTCACCTTCAAAGTCTGCAAAACTGTGTGTACAATGGGCCTCCTGGTCAATGGGCTGCCAACTTCACACTTTCTGTATCGATGGGCCCCAGACGAAAGGAGGAGGAGCTCTTGATAACCACTGGGAACAGTGATTATGGTTTCCAAGGGAACATTCAGGTCACATTCAGCTACTCAAGGAGTTTGAAGGATAAAATGACAATGATAATGCAAAATTACCCTTTCTGTAAGGGAGCCATCACAGTGCAGTGGAAAGACACTTGAAGTGTCTTTTGGGAATTTTTTGGTGTTTGGGATTGGAGTTCTGGCTCCATTACTATGCAGCTTTATGACATTAGTCATGTCATTTCTTCCTCAATGCCACTTGTAATATTGGATAGAAGATAATATTCTATTTCCTACTTTTGTATAATAAAGAATTTTTCTGGTCTTTGTCCCAGGTTGCTGGGACAAAGCATTCTAAGCCCTTGGAATTTCCCGATTGACAAGAGTGTCTGTTATCCATGGGCCTCCTGGACCTTTTCTGAGTATCTGCTAAGGAAATAACTCAGGCTGGGGGCTGATCATGCCAGAAAGACCAACCATGTGATTAGAGGGTTAGGACTTTGAGCCACATATTATCAGCCCAACCTTCCAGCCACTGGAGAAAGAAGGGAGCTGGAGATTGAGTCTAATCACATGCCTTATGATTTAATTGGTTGTGTCTACCTAGTGAAGCCTCAATAAAAACTCTGAATTCAGAAGAGCCTCCTGACTGGTGATACACATCAGTGTGCTGAGGGGAATATGCCCTGACTCCTGAGAGAGGACAACCCCATGTTTGAAACCCTATCAGACTTCACTCTATGTGTCTTCATTTGGCTGGTCCTGATTTGTATCCTTTATAATGAAACTGCAATTGTAATTATGGCAATTTCTTGAATTCTATAAGTCATTTTAGTGAATGTCAAACCTGAGGGGGTCACAGGATCATCAATTTGTAGCCTGTTACTTACAAGTGAAGGTGGCCTGGGGCTCCCAAACTTTCAGCTAGCAACTTAAGTGAAGGCAGTCTTGTTGGAAACTGTGATCTTAACTTCTGAAGTCTGAGCTAACTCCAGGTGGCTAATATCAAAATTATATTGCAGTATATGTACCCACATATGCTGCCTTAGGAAAGAGATATAATCATATACGAAAAAAGAACATAAATTGTGAAAGGTTAAGTAAACATTATGTACTTAATTTTCTTAAAGGCTGTAGTATTAATGAAAGACTAACAGGGCGATTTCTTTAAGTTATTTTTCCAGCAATTCAGATGGATCTTTGTTGTTCCACCAATAGTCTCTTGACATTAAGGCTAAATTTATTTATTTATTTATTCAACAAAATTCAATGGAAATACAATATGCACAAGATTCTGTGCTAGATTTGGAACTCGTGGGGAAATATCAAAATGGAAAAGAAGACATGCTTATCCCCAAGAAAAACACAAACTAGCAGAGGAGATAAGATAACAAATACAAAAACAAAGTCGAGAGTGTGTGCCACAAGAGAGGCATAGTTAAGCTAAAGAGAAGGGATTCTTTCTAAGGGAATCAAAGAAAATTTGCAAAGGAAATGGCATTTGAACCAGGCCTTAAGAAATGCATAGCATGTAGAAGTGTAGGGGAAAGAACAGGGACATTCCATGCTGGGGGGACAATGAAGCGAAGGCACAAAGGCAGAAAACCATGGGCGTGCATGGAAAGGTACATTCATGAAGGGAGTAATGTCAAAGCAGCATAGAAGGATAAATCAGAACCAGGTTATAATGTCAAGTGGAAGAATTTGTAACATCCTGTAGGCAAAAGAGAACTCGTGAACAATTTGGTACCATCAGATACAGCAATTTTATCCAGATGTTTTTACTCTTTTCTATTAAAGGTAATTTGGTTGAAAAAGCTGAGAAGCACTAACCAGCTTCCTCATTTTAGAGAAGAGCAAACAAGGACCTAGAGGTTCTGTGATAGGCCTGCGTTCACACAAACACATACACAATGGTCAAACCAGAGGGAGGGCAGGATCACAAACTTCTAGCCCAGGGCTCTTCTCACAAATACGTTCCCTCTTGCCTAAAGCTACATTTTCGAATTCAAATCATTAATAATTTATGGGCCTGCCCTTTGGGCTAAAGAAGACATTCCTTGCTTCTCTTCTGGAGACAAGTAGTACTCCAGCTTTTTCCCCTTAGGAGTAACAGCACAAATGCATGAAGGCCCTGAGCAGGCTTGAGGGTCTTGCCCACTGAAAAGAGTCAAGTTCTTCATGCAAAGTCAATGAAGCAGAACTGAACCCACAAGATTGACCTCATTAACATCAGCCAGCTGTAGAGTGGAGTGATGCCTGCAAGGGGATACAGTGCTGCTCAATATCACCTAGAAATAGCAACAGGACTGTTCAATGGAAAGCATGAGTGGTATATTCCAGAAACAGCTGGACCGTGTGACAGGTAAAGTCAAACACTACAGTCCTCTGTGGCCAAGGAGAGGGAGAGCTTGGACAGTTTGCTAAGAGCAACCCAAGTGAACCTACCCATTCTCTACCTCTGTACCTCCACTGCCTTTTCTCTTACATGTTCTCAGTCTCTCTATGACACTTAACAAAATTCATCAGTCCTACAGCATTGGAAAATTTCCCAAGAGTCTTTCATTTGTTTCAGTCTGTAAAGGACATCCAGAGAGTCAAAAGACCCTAGCTCCTGCTTTACCAACATATAAAACACCCTGAACAAAAACCACTGAAACCATCCTGCTCCAGTTTCAGTGAGGTGCTGAGGTCATGGTTTCTGGGCTTTATGAACTACCAAAATTACCTAATTTTTTAAATTCCAGGAATAAAATTAAATTTGGTGTTTATCCATAACTGCATGAAAATAAAAGAAAGGATCCAGTCCTAGAACCCACTTTCAAATCCAGTGATGTGGCCCCGAAATACAGTCAGCAAGTTGCCGGCCTTGTTCTAAGAAGAATGGCGTGCTGGCACATGTGGTAAGTCTTGCAACCCAGAGGGGCTGGGGAATCTCCTTTGAAGGAATCCGTTCCACTCACTTGCTCTCAGCTGATAATAAGCCTTCCTATCTTTCCTTCCAAACCACTACCTGTTTTGTAGGTTTCCTCCTTAGATGCCTCTCTAAACCCCTATGGACAGACCAATCAGTGCATATTACTAGGGTGTGGGGGGGTTGAGTTGGCAGACCCAACCATGTATTTTTTTGTTACCCCATCTCAAACTCTGTCTTAAGTATCCTAAAGAGGGTTAATTCTTAAAATTAAGAATTTTCCCTCATCGCTGCTTGGCCACTACCCAGAATTTCTCACCCATCCTTAAGAGGTGAGCAAGTATGCATAATAATTTATCTTCTTGGGGGTTCTGGTCAAAATTTTCTATGCTTTCAGAAAATAAAAAGTTTGTTTTCCCTGAACATGTACTACATACACCATTCATTTCTTTGTTCAACAAATATTTATTGTACCAGCTACTGTTTTAGACATCTAGGATATAATAATTAATAGCCAAAAGCCTCATAAAATGGAAACCTAGTAGAGTGGAAAAGCAATAAACAAATAACAGAACACAAACAAACAGACATAAATTGCCAGGTAGTGGTGAGTTCCATGTAAAAAAAAGATAAAACAGGGAAAAGGGATAAAGTATGTATTGGTATTACTTGATTTAGAGTGGTCAGTGATAGCCTCTTTAAGGGTTGACACGTGAGCTGTAACAAAATGAAGTAAGGAAGCAGCCCTTCCATGGTTAGATTTCTCTATATATGACTTGTATCTCCAAGTAGACTGTAGACCCTTTAAAATGAGACCCAAATCTCTTTTTTTTTTAATT
This sequence comes from Halichoerus grypus, assembly GCF_964656455.1. Classification (NCBI taxonomy): domain Eukaryota; kingdom Metazoa; phylum Chordata; class Mammalia; order Carnivora; family Phocidae; genus Halichoerus; species Halichoerus grypus. Next base: position 98,648,728 of record NC_135718.1, on the reverse strand, counting down.
TTATTTATTTATTTATTTGAGAGAAAGAGTGAGTGAGAGAGAGAGAGAGAGAAGGAGCAGGGGGAAGGGCAGAGGGAGAGGGTGAAGCAGACTCCCCAGTGAGCAGGGAGCCCAATGCAGGGCTAGATCCCAGAACCCTGGGATCATGACCTGAGCCAAAGGCAGATGCTTAATAGACTGAGCCACCCAGGCGCCCCCCAAATCTGTTATTTTAATATAATGACTCTAGCACAAGCACTGAACATTAAAAGCACTCAGTAAGCACTTAGGTGTTTGAAAAGTCATTTTATAGTAGTTCATTCAACCCTTTCATATTATGCCACCAAACTGATAATTCAGCTCTTTTTGAAACTGTACTGCCTTAGTGCAAAAGGAGCAGACAGACATGATGAAGATGAGAAGCCAGATACTCTTGTCTAGTCATCTGTCTGCAAACCTCAGCGAGGTTAATGAGGACCACACGGTAGCAGACTCTGAGACCACCAGTGGATGTGAGGAGGAAAGGGACCACATCGAGAATCCTCTCAACCCATCAGAAGGCATCCTAAATTAATCAGATTAACAAATGGAGTGATGCATAGAGAAAGAAGCCGCTTGCTCGCAGTTGTGTAGCTAGTCAGTGAATGCACAGAACAGTACCAGGTATCTAACCCGCCACTGAATGGAGTGCTCTTGCTGTAGCAAAGATCTGCATTTCTGGAAGAACTGTTGCTTGAAAAAAACAACTAACGGATTTAGTTATACTGGCACTACAATGTCACGGTAGCTGGATATAAAATCTTGTGGCTATTGGCAATACTGCCTTTCTAGGACGGCCTTTCTCTCCAAAAGGAATCCTGCCCTCAGTGCCCCTGATAGATGACCACGCAACCCCTGCCCGGGCCTTCCCTCTGATTGCACTGCTGGACAGCTCTCTTTACCCATTAGAAAGGTGAAAAGTTAATCTAAACGATTTTCTTCATTGTCTACAAAGGCATACACCGTGGTGAAATCAGATGATTTTATAATAGATATTTTAATAGAAAGAGTATTTCTATTCAATACTTGGCCAGTAAAGTTATAATTAAAAAATATATCCGCTAGAAATGTTAAATAAATGATCTGTCTGGATTTGTTATTTCTGATGCCTCAGAAACTACCATCCTCAGAAACAGAAAGATCTAAAAGGTTGGATTTATTTTTTTTTTTCAGTTTTAAATTTCATTTTTATTTTTAGTTTATGATTAACATACAATAAAATTTACCCATTTAAAGTATATAATTTAGTGGCTTTTACTATGTTCATAAAGTTCTGTTACCATCACCACTATCTAATTCTAAAATATTTTCATGACCCCCAGAAGAAAACCAGTACTCATTAGTTGTCATTCTCCACTCTCCCTTTGCCTCTGCCTCTGCTAACTACTAATCTACTTTCAGGGTTTTATTATGTTATGTTAATCCCCATACATTACATCATTAGTTTTTGATGTAGTGTTCCATGATTCATTGTTTGTGCATAACACCCAGTGCTCCATGCAGAACCTGCCCTCTTTAATACCCATCACCAGGCTAACCCATCCTCCCACCCCCCTCCCCTCTAGAACCCTCAGTTTGTTTTTCAGAGTCCATCGTCTCTCATGGTTCGTCTCCCCCTCTGATTTCCCCCCCTTCATGCTTCCCCTCCTCCTATCTTCTTCTTCTTCTTTTTTTTCTTAACATATATTGCATTATTTGTTTCAGAGGTACAGATCTGTGATTCAACAGTCTTGCACAATTCACAGTGCTCACCATAGCACATACCCTCCCCAGTGTCTATCACCCAGCCACCCCATCCCTCCCACCCCACCCCCCACTCCAGCAATCCTCAGTTTGTTTCCTGAGAGTAAGAATTCCTCATATCAGTGAGGTCATATGATACATGTCTTTCTCTGTTTGACTTATTTCACTCAGCATAACACCCTCCAGTTCCATCCACGTCATTGCAAATGGCAAGATCTCATTCCTTTTGATGGCTGCATAATATTCCATTGTGTATATATACCACATCTTCTTTATCCATTCATCTGTCGATGGACATCTTGGCTCTTTCCATAGTTTGGCTATTGTGGACATTGCTGCTATAAACATCGGGGTGCATGTACCCCTTCGGATCCCTACATTTGTATCTTTGGGGTAAATACCCAGTAGTGCAATTGATGAATCATATGGTAGCTCTATTTTCAACTTTTTGAGGAACCTCCATACTGTTTTCCAGAGTGGTTGCACCAGCTTGCATTCACACCAACAGTGTAAGAGGGTTCCCCTTTCTCCACATCCCCACCAACATCTGTCGTTTCCTGACTTGTTAATTTTAGCCATTCTGACTGGTGTGAGGTGGTATCTCATTGAGGTTTTGATTTGGATTTCCCTGATGCCGAGCAATGTTGAGCACTTTTTCATGTGTCTGTTGGCCATTTGGATGTCTTCTTTGGAAAAATGTCTGTTCATGTCTTCTGCCCATTTCTTGATTGGATTCTTTGTTCTTTGGGTGTTGAGTTTGATAAGTTCTTTATAGATTTTGGATACTAGCCCTTTATCTGATATGTCATTTGCAAATATCTTCTCCCATTCTGTCGGTTGTCTTTTGGTTTTGTTGACTGTTTCTTTTGCTGTGCAAAAGCTTTTTATCTTGATGAAGTCCCAATAGTTCATTTTTGCCCTTGCTTCCCTTGCCTTTGGTGATGTTTCTAAGAAGAAGTTGCTGCGGCTGAGGTCGAAGAGGTTGCTGCCTGTGTTCTCCTTTAGGATTTCGATGGACTCCTGTCTCACACTGAGGTCTTTCAACCATTTGGAGTCTATTTTTGTGTATGATGTAAGGAAATGGTCCAGTTTCATTCTTCTGCATGTGGCTGTCCAATTTTCCCAACACCATTGGTTGAAGAGACTGTCTTTTTTCCATTGACATTCTTTCCTGCTTTGTCAAAGATTAGTTGACCATAGAGTTGAGGGTCCATTTCTGGGCTCTCTATTCTGTTCCATTGATCTATTCTGTTCCATTGATCTGTTTTGTGCCAGTACCATACTGTCTTGATGATGACAGCTTTGTAATAGAGCTGGAAGTCTGGAATTGTGATGCCGCCAGCTTTGCTTTTCTTTTTCAACATTCCTCTGGCTATTTGGGGTCTTTTCTGGTTCCATACAAATTTTAGGATTATTTGTTCCATTTCTTTGAAAAAAGTGGATGGTATTTTGATGGGGATTGCATTGAGTGTGTAGATTGTTCTAGGTAGCATTGGCATCTTCACAGTATTTGTTCTTCCAATCCATGAGCATGGAACATTTTTCCATTTCTTTGTGTCTTCCTCAATTTCTTTCATGAGTAGTTTATAGTTTTCTGAGTACAGATGCTTTGCCTCTTTGGTTAGATTTATTCCTAGGTATCTTATGGTTTTGGGTGCAATTGTAAATGGGATCGACGCCTTAATTTCTCTTTCTTCTGTCTTGTTGTTGGTGTATAGGAATGCCACTGACTTCTGTGCATTGATTTTATATCCTGCCACTTTACTGAATTCCTGTATGAGTTCTAGCAGTTTTGGGGGGGGAATCTTTTGGGTTTTCCACATAAAGTATCATATCATCTGCAAAGAGTGAGAGTTTGATTTCTTCTTCACCGACTTGGATGCCTTTTATTTCTTTTTGTTGTCTGATTGCTGTGGCTAGGACTTCTAATACTATGTTGAATAGCAGTGGTGATAGTGAACATCCCTGCCGTGTTCCTGACCTTAGGGGGAAAGCTCTCAGTTTTTCCCCATTGAGAATGATATTCGCTGTAGGTTTTTCATAGATGGCTTTTATGTTATTGAGGTATGTACCCTCGATCTCTATACTCTGAAGAGTTTTGATCAAGAAAGGATGCTGTACTTTGTCAAATGCTTTTTCTGCATCTACTGAGAGGATCATATGATTCTTGTTCTTTCTTTTGTTAATGTGTTGTAGGCTGGTCCGAGTGCAGTGGTGTTTACAATTAATTGTTAATGTATTGTATCACGTTGATTGATTTGCGGATGCTGAACCAAACTTGCAGCCCAGGGATAAATCGCACTTGGTAGTGGTGAATAATCCTTTTAATGTACTGTTGGATCTTATTGGCTAGTATTTTGGTGAGAATTTTTACATCCATGTTCATCAAGGATATTGGTCTATAATTCTCCTTTTTGATGGGGTCTTTGTTTGGCTTGGGGATCCAGGTAATGGTGGCCTCATAAAATGAGTTTGGAAGTTTTCCTTCCATTTCTATTTTTTTGGAACAGTTTCAGAAGAGTAGGTATTAATTCTTCTTTAAATGTTTGGTAGAATTCCCCTGGGAAGCCATCTGGCCCTGGGCTTTTGTTTGTTGGGAGATTTTTGATGACTGCTTCAATTTCCTTAGTGGTTATAGGTCTGTTCAGGTTTTCTATTTCTTCCTGGTTCAGTTTTGGTAGTTGATACATCTCTAGGAATGCATTCGTTTCTTCCAGGTTATCTAATTTGCTGGCATAGAGTTGCTCATAATATGTTCTTATAATTGTTTGTATTTCTTTGGTGTTGGTTGTGATCTCTCCTCTTTCATTCATGATTTTGTTGATTTGGGTCATTTCTCTTTTCTTTTTGATAAGTCTGGCCAGGGGTTTATCAATCTTGTTAATTCTTTCAAAGAACCAGCTCCTAGTTTCGTTGTTCTGTTCTACTGCTCTTTTGGTTTCTATTTCATGGATTTCTGCTCTGATCTTTATTATTTCTCTTCTCCTGCTGGGTTTAGGCTTTATTTGCTGTTCTTTCTCCAGCTCCTTTAGGTGTAGGGTTAGGTTGTGTACTTGAGACCTTTCTTGTTTCTTGAGAAAGGCTTGTATTGCTATATACTTTCCTCTTAGGACTGCCTTTGCTGCATCCCAAAGATTTTGAACAGTTGTGTTTTCATTTTCATTGGTTTCCATGAATTTTTTTAATTCTTCTTTAATTTCCTGGTTGACCCATTCGTTTTTTAGTAGGATGCTCTTTAGCCTCCATATGTTTGAGTTCTTTCCAACTTTCCTCTTGTGATTGAGTTCTAGTTTCAAAGCACTGTGGTCTGAAAATAGGCAGGGAATGATCTAAAAGGTTGGATTTAAACAACTTTGCCATAGCCATGACACTAAACTTGGGCTCTGTTTTTTTTTTAAAAAAAAAAGTTATGCCATAAAGAATAAGAATAAATGTAGGCTTTCAAAGACAAATTGTGTGTAATTTTTCATCTTTTTCGAGCAAATTATTAAAAGGCAGGAATCTGGAGTTAAAAGACACGATGAGTGAAGTGAGTGAAGAAAATTGTCACCAAACATATGGTATTAGATTTAAATTAAGCAGAAGCTAGAGAGGAAATAAACTATATTTCTCTTCCCCAAGCCTGCAGCTACATGTACATTGGTGCCATCAAGGATGTTGACTCTTTTTCTGCAAATGTTTAATTTTTCCTGGACACCACAGAAACTAAAATGATTGAGCAGTGTTTCTTCATGAACAAGGATATTCACCCTGGTCTAATCTCCAAAATGCACAAAACCAAAAGACCCACCTGGTTAGCAACAAGCCTGTGTGACAAATTATTTTTTTAAAGAAATACAGTTTCATTATTTTCACATACATAGAAAAGAGTATATGAGATTGATAAAGTATAATCTACGAACAGTTCTTTTAGAAATTGCTTTAAGGAATAAGTAAAGATGATTTGCAATCGGCAAATCATTATTAGCCTACAAGGACCTTGAGAATTTATTTTTCTCTTAAAATCACCGTTTTCCTGGGGTGTCTGGATGGCTCATCAGTCAAGCGTCTTCTTTTGGCTCAGGTCATAATCTCTGGGTCCTGGGATGGAGCCTCGTATCGGGCTTCCTGCTCAGCACAAAGTCTGCTTTTCTCACTCTCTCTCTCTCTCTCAAATAAATAAATAAAATCTTTTTAAAAAGTCACCATTTTCCCAGATCTTTTTTCTAATTTACTTAATCTATTAATAAGTAAACAGAAAATAATTCTTGCTCCAAAGCCTCAAATTTTTAATCACTACCTTTTTAATTCTTATTTACCTGATTTTCACAAATACACTAAAATGATAAAACACAGGAGTATCCAACTTAGTTGACTGCATTCCATCAAGACAGGTGGTCAAATGCAGAACTTTCAAACACATTAAATTAGGTCAAGGAAAAAAAATAATTAGCACATAAAATATGTGAAATCACCCACTCAAGTACTGAAATAAGACCAAGTAATAACATTCCCTCCCCCCAATTTTTAGAACATTCTCAACCCTTTTTTGATAATTTAATAATAATTTTAAGAACATTTTTGACCCTATTTGAATAATTAGAATTTCAATACTTATAGCCCAAACCTAAATTTTCCACAATCATTGGCAATGGATTTCTGTAACATTTCAACATTAAATTAAATATAGAAATGAAATTTATGTTACCACATGGCTCAGTTTTCAATTTCCCATTATCACTAAACTTTAAAACCACTCTAAATTCCTCTTAATTTTTTATGAGTAGCATTTAGTGCCTGAGTACTGTTTTACATATTTATACAGCAGACCTGACCTATATTTTGGAACTAATTCAGCAGAACTTACCAAGAGTATTCTTCCAAAGAGCCACCTTGAGTGTTTAGAATTTTCTACTCCCTTTGGATTCATAAAGATAGTTAAGTTTGGGGATAATATTGTTATCAAAGGAATGGAAGAATATTAGAGAGAATAAAATTCATGTCTAAAAAGTCCCTCTGTCCTTCATTTTCAAAAAAAAAAAAATGTTGGTAAACATAGTAGAGATAATTGGGAGTTTGAAAGATGAATGAGGATAATAATAAAAGTTGTGTCTGGAGGGTGAACCTAGGATTCACACCCTCAAAGCTGGTGTCCGGCCTCAGACAAGCAGAGTCCCACTGCCGCTTCCACCTGGGTGGTCTCGCCAAGGAAGATGAGCACTGGGACTTTACCCCAGAAGACTTCCAGGTCTACCGGAGGGGATGAGAATTGACACACACAGACCAGGTAGGAGAAGTCTCCACAGGACAGATGAGGGCACCTTGGCATTGGTAATACAGAAGTTCTAAAGGGTCAAAAAAAAAAGGACAAGATTTAATGAGGTTTTAGAGGTGAACTCTATGGGATCATTTCAGTGATGGAAGCCCAGAACTGCTGTCCTTGCAAATGGCCCCTGTGACAGAACTAACTGCCAGCTGAGGTGCCTTCCACACCTAAGAAGGACTCTATGGAGGACCTGGAAACTCAAGACCTGTGTGTCTCCCTTCCATACTCACCAGCAGGGGGAAACGGAAGGGCAGCTTTCCCAAACACATCAATGCAAACAGTTGACTAGAGTCAAGACACATGGATTCAAATCTCACTTTTGCCTCCTCCTCACTCGACCATGTTGTCTGGTCCTCTATCTACAATAGACTCCCTTCCCCACCCCCATCTCATCCTCACCCTAATCCCTACCCTGTCACCCGGCTACTTTTCCTTTTAGCACTGATCACTCCCTGCTGCTGTATGTTCACTTGCATGTGTGTTTCTTTCTTTGTTCTTATTTTCTGTCACCACGTCTAACATGTGAACTCCATAGGGTAAGAATTTTCCTTTCCACATGGAATCCTGGTAGCTAGAACACGTGTGTAGAGGCAGTGCAGATCATAACAGGAGATTCTCTGTGAAAGGGGGGAAGGAAAGGAGCCCATGTCAACTGAACACCCACCCCTTGCTCTGAATCAGGCAGCTTCTGGACCTCTCCAAGCACTGTCCCTCCATCTTCGCAATATAATAAGCTTATGGGTGGGTTTGCCACCTTGCAAAGATGAAAGAAAGTAGGTTCAGAGAGGTGATGCAAGGTGCTCAGAGTTTCAAAGCCTGTAAATATTGAAGGTGAGTTTCAAATCTGTATCTGTCTGCTCCAAACCCATGACCTTCCCACAAATTATAAACTGTAAAGTGCTGTATAAGCATATGAATTGTCTATTATTACTATTTCATGCTTAAATTATACTAGAGCTATTTGAAAAAATAGTTATAAGAATAAAGTAGGGCCTCGAGAACCACCTGATTTGGACTCTCAAAGACTTTCAAAACTGCACTTCAAACAATATTTTTAATGAATTGCTACAGGATAGGGGGCCATGGGTAAGGAATTAGCTTCAAAATGCAAAGAAAATAATAAAGATACTCAAATATTTCTGTGGATACAGAGCTGCAAAGTGCTGTCTTTTGGGGATCAGGGTCAGGGGAAGGACTAGTTCATATTTTTATAAATGCTATAGAAGAGGGAATACACATTGAAATTTCCCAGTTGCCAACTAAGTATTTCTCACAATACAATGCCAAATTGGTGGAAAGAAACTGCAGAATGTTCTTTCCTAGCTGTGTGAAGAAGCAGAAAAGCAGCTGACAGAAACATAAAGTGTACTACATTTACAGATTAATGGGTCCAGCCATCAGTTAGAATCTGAGAAAGGTATCTAGGACCTGAGCAAACAGATGCTGGACACTATAAGCCCATGCAGCCTTGGCCAGTTTCACCAGAGTCTTAGGCATTGTTGGAGAGATTAGTATATGGACCAGAGAAATCATGAGCTTTATAAAAATGACCAGGCACCCACATCTGGAACCTTCACCCCCATGGAAAACAAGGGAGGTCCCAGAAAGTTTTCATCAAAATGACAATCAGTATAGAGTTGAAATCAGAGGAAAGTTTGACAAGATAATGACTTTTCAGACCAAAAAACAGAAAACTGGAGAAAAAGGAATCTTAAAAACCCTTAAAATCATGAAGACAGCATGACCCTGAAGTCTGAGAAAACGTTATTGTTATATGGACCGCCCTGAGTCCTGTTTCGCAAATCCTGTCGGTGCTGTGCCTGCAGAGAACCAACTGGTAAAAATTCGGCAGCCATTACCCCATTCATTCAAGGGCCATTAATTGAGGCCATCCAGTGAGCAGGGCACTGTTCTCGGGATGCAAGGGATATATTAGTACACAAAGACAAAAAATCCCTGCCTTCCCAAAGCCTACATTCCAATGAGGAGACAGATAACAGGAAATAAACATGATGTATAAGAAAATTGTGCAGCAGTTGTAAGTTGATAAAGATATGGAGGGAAATGGAGCTGAGTAAGAGAGTGAGAAGTTCAGCAAAGTTGCAATATTAAATACGGTGGATACTGAGAAGGTGATATTTGAGCAAAAACTTGAAGGAAATGAGAGTACAGCCATGGAGCTATCTGGAGAAAAACTTCTAGGAAGAGCAAAGAGTCAGCGCACAAGCGTGGAGGCAGGTGCCGCATCTCCTTGTGCTTGAAGAACCTGTGCCGGCCTGATGAAGGGAGTGCAGAGAAGTCACTTGGGGGTGGATGGACATAGGGGAAGGGAGGTGTGGGTGGACTGTGAAGAGCCTTGCAAGCTATTGGAAGGACTTGGGCTTTTAGTCAGAAAGAGAAGGATTTGGGGACAGAGGAGGAACATATTCTAGCATGTGATTTTAAAGATCACTGCTAAGTTTGCAAAAGGCTAAATGGGACAAGTGAGGAAGCCAAGAGGCTCTTGCAATAATAACGATGCTGACTAGACCAGTCTGGCAGCAGGTGCAAGTGATGAAAAGTGGTCCAATTCTAGACACATTCTGAAAATGGAGCCAACAGGATTTCTTAATGGATCAAATATGGGGTGTGAGAGAACGAAGTGACCCTAAAGTTTCTTGGTCCACCACTGGAAAGAGAGAGCTGACATTAGCAGAGAGGATCACTTGATAAGCATGTCATGGGAACAGAGATAATACGGAAACTGAAAGTCTCATAGTCGTTGCAAGCTGCTTACTGCAGAAAGTGATTAATAACACTTTGGAGGTTGGTGGAGGGTGGGTAGAGATGGGGAACCCAAGAAAACTCTTCCCATGAGGTTTCCAGTACCAGCCTCTGCTGAGCTAAAGTAAGTAGTTAAAAGAATTACCTATAAGATCAGACATATCTGAATATGAATCCTGGGTCTGTCACTTACCAACCTGAAATCTTATGCAAGTTACCTAACCTCCGCGAATTTTAGTTTCCTTGCATGTGAGATGGAGAGACGACTGAGCTGACAGTGTCTTATGAAGACTACATGAAATAATGCATGGAAAGTGCTCAGCACAGTGCTCGGCACAAAGTAATAATAAATACTTTAGTTGTTAATAGCTGCAGTGGCAGTAACATTTATAGTATTATAATTATTATAGCTGTCAATCCAAGGCGTGATTAAGATACAGATCACAAATAAAGAATACAGGAAAACACTGCCATTAATCAAATACTGGCATGATACTCTTAGTGCTTCTGAGCTGAGACAGAAAGCAACTGCCTAAGCCAATATCCAGAGTGGTTAAGATACTTCTTCAAGCTCACAGTATACTTTATAGTAAGAACAGGACTGCAGCTAGAATACTGTCTAGGGTACAGAAAATGTCCTTGAAGCATGAAAGGGGTAAATTGGGGACAAATAAAAATACATGAAAACTTACCAACTCCAAAAGATGGAAGGATGTTGGATGCAGGATAAAAAGATAAAAAGATTAAGAAGTGGGGTAACCGGGTGATGGGTATTAAGGAGGGCCTGTGTGGTGATGAGCACTGGGTGTTATACGCAACTAATGAATCGTTGAACACTACATCAAAAACTAATGATGTAATGTATGGTGATTAACATAACAATAAAAATTTTAAAAAACTAATGATGTACTATATGTTGGCTAATTGAATATAATAAAAAATAAGTAAATAAATAAAAATAAAAAGATTAAGAAAGAATAAGGTGAACTCATTACTGACAGATACATGAGGAGAAATCAAGGAAAGTAGAGGGTTGTTGGACTTACAGCCACTTACTCATTCTGGGCTTATTGTCAGGGAAGACAAAACAGTTAGTTCGCGCACAGAATGACTTGGGTCCAAGACAATTAGTGGCAGTCCAGCACACAACCGTGCCTATTTCCTGGGGACCTTAGTCCCTGAGGGCAGAGAGGATGCAGCTGTAGGAATAAGGTTTGCTTGGAACATTCCCAGGAAGGCATCTTGGAGGAGTGGAATTGGCCTGGATTTGCAAGTTCATGCACATGCCTTCGTGGAGAGAGGGAGAACATTTTGGGCCATCTGTCTCTGGAAGAGATTCAGGCTCTGTGGGGACATGGGATAGAGTGGTGTAAGTCCAGAAACACAATCTGAGGTCTGATGGGCAAGCTGCTTAACTGACATCTCATTTGATGGATGAACAAGGCAGCGCCAGCCCAGCAAGTTCCATGAAGAGGGGCAACAGGTTTTGAACTGAGCAGGGGTCAGCCCAACTCAATCACATTTGATACATTTATTGACTGTCTGCTCTGTTGCCTGCCAGGAGCTCCATAATTAGCCAGACAGACATCGCTGCTGCCTTCACCTGACTTACACCCCGTCTAGAGAGCGATATAGACAAACAGGCAACGTCTATATGGCAAGGTAAGTACTGTCATAAAGAGGAAAACTCAGGTCCAGTAAAACTTATACAGAAACTTTTTACTGTTAAGAGATGAGAGAGAGAGACAAACTGTGATAAACAAAGGGAACAGAGACCCCGGGAAAGACAGCCATAGAAGGGTGCTGTGGGGCCTCCAAGAAAGGCAGATAGCCCAGTCTTACAGAAATCTTCCTGGAGGAAGTGACAGCAGAGCTGAGATTCAAAACAAACACTAGAGGCTGTTGCCACAGCACTTTGTTAGGGTATCCATTATTGGTTATTGGATTTGTATTGGCTACGCACAGTTGTTGCCAAGGATTACAAGAGGTTAGAAAAGAAAAGGCAGCAGGGTGAAGGAATGTAAGAAACAAAATCCAACCGATTTTATTTCTTTTTTTTTTTTTAAAGATTTTATTTATTCATTTGAGGCACAGATATATATAGAGAGAGAGAGCATGAGCAGGGGGAGAGGCAGAGGGAGAGGGAGAAGCAGGCTCCCCGCTGAGCCAGGAGCCTGATGTGGCACTCGATCCCAGGACCCCAGGATCATGACTTGAGCCGAAGGCAGACGATCAACCATCTGAGCCACCCAGGCGCCCCCAACCTGTTTTATTTCTAATCTTCCCAGAGAGACTGACTTGACAACACCGGAGACGTATTACTCAGCCTGCTCCCCAAACACCATTTCCAGATTACATTTATATCACTGCCACAATGCAGAATTTTAAGCAGGGTTGTAACAACAACAAAAAAACAAAAATCATATATGTATATAATACATATTATATATATTATGTAATATATTATATGTATCATATATGCCATATATATCAAATATACAAGGCAACCTACCGGCGACATAGATAATAAATTCAGTAAAAGACTATGCAAAGATGTGTTACATTGCAGTCATTCTGAACTAAATAAGATTTCAAGAAAAAAGGACAGATACGTCATCTGACTGCCCCAAGGCATGATTTGTGATGTTGATATTGATGAAATCTCAAGAAAGAAGTGATACAATATTCACTATTACTCTAATTCCCATCAGAATGGACTGGTTTTTATATTCAGAGTTTCAGCCTGCATTGATTGGCAACTGGGAGCACTTCCTCAAATATGTATTTGCTCTGAAATCTTATACCTTCTGGGTTATTTCTTGTGCCAAGCAGATTGATTAATTGGAGCAAAACAGGAAGCAATTGTTTGTTATATCTCCAAATGACTTCATTTCTGGTTAATAATCAAAGTCCCCAAAATTATATTAATTATTGCTTCATCATTCTACATATGTGATGAGGAAAAGTTGTTAATTTGTTACTGTTAATTCCTGTCATAACTGATTATTACTGTTAATTATTACTGATTCCAACCGCGGTTTGGAACTACACTGAAACCTCCATTAGCGGAGACTTTTGAGAATATGCTCTCTTGGCTAGTGGAGCTTTCTGGTTAGCTGAGAAATGGCTAAAACACTGTTTAGAGCTTCCTAAACAATGTCCTATAGAACTTGAGAGTTCTGTGAGATGTAAAAAATGTTCTGCTAGAAAAAGTAGGGAGGAGAAAGAAGAATAGGAGAGGGAGGAGGGAGGAGAAGGTAGAGAAGGAGAAGAGGGGGAAAGGGGGCAGAGGAGTAAAGGAAAGATGGGAAGAGGGTTGGGTCAAAGGATGATGTCCATGCTCAAATTTGAGAAGCACTTTTTTTTTTAACTGCAGAGCTTCTGTACATTGTACATTGTAAATCTCCAAGAAAAAATTATGCATCATTTCCTAACCTTATATCACCAAGAATTTTTTCCCGAGACCTCTAATATTATAGATCAGAAAATTTTATAAAGTTTAAGAAATACTGTTCTAGGCTATTTCTTGTGTGAGAAATAGTGGGATACTCTATTTTCCGTAGCTCTTTGAAAAATAGCTTACTGCCCTTTAATTATTTGTATGTAATCTCTCCTATTACTCCCTATTCTGCTTGAGAACTATTATCCATCCCCTGGCAGAAAGGAGGTAATCAATAGATGTTTGCTTGAAACATAGTGGGTATTCAATAAATATTTGTTGAACTAGGGAACAAATCCTTTGCACAGTACATTAAATATATTTTAATGAGGGCCTTTATGAGCCCCAGTTTCATCTTCTGTAGAGGAGAGAGGTCTGTCTAGTAATCTCTAGGGGGTCCCCGCAGCCTTGATCTTCTTGATTCTGTGACTTCTCAACTCAGGACCATCGTGCCGAATAGTATCACCCTATAGAATTACAAGTAGACTTTTGAAGAGGTTGATAATTAGGATTCATCACACTTTAAAGAGCTTGCCCCAAAAATGTCTCCTCAAAATAGTTATCTGATATCAGTTTGGTCTTTTGCCTCTTCTTCTCAAAAACCAAATGTAGAAGTATACTTGGTTACCAAGGGTTATAGTTTATTTCATGTTAAGTCATCAGTTTTGGCTATAAAATACATTCCATTTTGATAATCAAAGTCTGGAGGCTTTCTCATAATGATTTCATGTTTCCACCCTAAGAAGTGGGCTGTGGAACTCATTGAGGAGAGTGCTTGATGCTTAGTTACTCACAGGGATTTTCTGCTAGGAATGATCAACTGAATAGCTTTTCTAATTTTTTTCTAATAAAATTTTTCTCTCCAACCCCCTTATTATTTCATATATTTTGTCAATCTTATTTATCATTATTATATCACTGGTTGAGGATTTATATTTTTATTCTTCAAACAATACAACAGCATGGCTTCTGAGAATTTAAAAAAAAAAAAATGCCCATCCAATTTAATCCCAGTTGTGCTAGAGAGATCTAATTTGCAAAATATAAAACAATAATATGAATATTTTGTATGCAGACAACATATCACCCAGAGGTCTCATGATTTGTAAGATTTTCTATTATTTCCTTGAATAGAACATCTTCTCTAAAGCAACCAAAGTACTCTGTAAACATCCTTCCCATTAGTCATATTCCCCCAAGGACAGAAACGAGTTGAACACACCATTGCTCTAATTTCACAAAGATAGAGAGAGAAGCTGCAGAAGCAAAATGATTTTTCAAGGTTATCCACAGTCCCACTGTGCTAGTGGTTTAGAAAGAAAGAGAGGCCTGGCTTCTAGCCAGCCTAGAGAATTTGTTCTCTCCAAGTCATAGTTTCATTCAAAGTACAAGAGAGCAAGAAATTTAATATCTGGTGTCACTGATACATCAGCCATATGAGGGATGGTATAGCAGCATTAATATGCAAATAGCTAAATATAAAGTGTCTTTTCTTACCAAGCACAGTGCTCCCAACTGCTCAGAAAAATTTATGTCTATATGAAAAGAGAACGAAATTGCAAAGTATAGCATGTTGCTCATTAATTTATTTTCATTAAAATTGAAGGGGGAAATGGAGCTGTATTCCACTCTTAGGACGAATCCTTGGAGTTTGGGGAAAGGGAAGAGAACAAATGTCCCTACAGGCATATTGTACCAATATACTTGCCCCAAATGCTCTCTTTCCAAAGGATTTAAACTTCTGAGGAAAATGACGATAAAGGGCTAAAAGGTAATCCCACAAAACCTCAGTAATTAGCCCTGCATCATTTTCTTCTCTCTTCGACCAAAAGCATTAGTTGTTAGAATCAAGCATGGAGGTCTTTCCAGAAGCTGGCAAGCTGGCAAGTGGAAATGGAGGCATGATAACGTTATAATTAGCTGACCACCTCAGAAGCCACTCCCCACGTAGAGAGAGGACTGGAACCCAAACCCTTCCTTTCCCCAGTGATCTTTGTGGATTTTGTTGCTCCATTCTGCACAATGAACGAAAATATTACCAGAAAACATTCCCTTGAGCCTCTGGAATAGGTGAGGAAAGTAGGAAAAGAGAGAAACAAAGCGCACTCATCCAGACAAGAGCAGAGATGGAATAACTGTTTATCATTCCCTTATAAGAATAATGAGAACTATAACCCACACCTGTTTAGTGCTCCACCACTTGTAAAACATTTTCCATTATTTTCTCATGTGATCCTCATAGCAATCCTGTGTGTTAAGTAAGATGGATATTTTTTTTGTTAAGTAAGATGGGTATTTTTTCTTCTAGTTACAGAAAATTTTAAACACAGAGAGAAGTAGTGTTATTAACCTGAATAACCATCTCTTGGCTTTCACAGTATAAGTATCTTGTAATACATCTACCTTTTTTCACTGAAGTATTTTAGTAAATTATGAGCACCATGGCATTTATCCTTATCACACCGAACAAAATTTATAATAATTCTCCAATGCCATCTCATATCATAATCGAAGAGCCTCAGGTATAAAATGAGTACTATTTTCTTATTTTACAGATGCAACTCTTTTGATGTAACAAGGTGAACCAACAGGCTTGAGGACACACAGATAAAAAACGAATCTAAGAACTCAAGTTTAAAAATTCTGATTTCTGGGTCCCGATTCTTCTCACTTCGAAGCAAAGTTCCATAGAAATGCTCTCAATTGGAATACAACAGAAAAGCCACACAGACCTCTGTGTAATATTTGAGCAGGAGTGATCTTAGTAAATGTGAACTGAATACATGAAATGTATCTACAACTAGCTCTTATATTGTTTTTAGGGCCTTTCTCATTCACTGTAGCGCTATGCTTTGCCCTCCCTCAACCCATTCTCCATTGTTCCTAGCCCAGACCCTGGTCAATACCACTCTGATCTGCTGGCTGCCCAAGTGCCTCATCCATATCTCCCTGTCCCCATCCACAGAGCCAACGCCATCTTGCAGCCAGCAAACATCTTAAGAAGCCCTAATGGACTCATCTCCCCGAGATGAGTTGTTACTCATTGTTACTGGCATCATGAACCCCTCTGGGTATTCCTGGACTAATACAGAAATAGTAGTATTTTGTTGCCTCATGGAATCTTAAGAAATTATACTGATGTCATGACTCTTGCAACATCATGAGCATTGGCAATTTATTCCCGTATAGCTCAAAGGTGAACATTCAATTTATACAACATCCCATCTTTCCCAGAAAAAAAAGTTCCTCTCCCATTTAAATCTTTTATAATCTTCTCCCAGTTTCAGCCCTCTCCCCTTACAACTATCACACATGCCGTCAAGGCTGGATTCAGTGTGCTATCCGAGCTTCACGTCTAGGCCAGAAATGCTTGCATTTTCTTCTTCTGGATTCTTGACATCTTTTGACAATACCTACCAGTGACTACTGAAAATGTTCTAGATGGATGCTGGTATGTTCCAAATCTGAACATCAAAGGCATCTCTTCGATCTACTCACTTGTTTCACCTAAATGCATCAGACAAATACAAAAATTATATAAATTTTATGTCACCCAAGGGAAAAAATGCAAAACATTCTAGATAAAAGGAAGTTCTGGTCATTATCAGGCAATTCTGGAAATGTGATAAGACAAGGCCATGTCACATGCCCAGTTTTGGAGAACTAGAGAGGAGCAAATTTGAGCAGAACAGATCTGATTCCAGGCCCAAGATGCTCAGGCAGGAATCCAAGTTAGCTCCCCTAGATCCATAGAAGGCACATTACACAATACTAATAATATTATTAATAACTGAAGACTTTATGTATGATATCTCCCTTCCAGGATTTGTATGTGTTGACATACAATGTGTAAGAGAATATCTTTAAGGAATGAATATCCCTGATGCTGGAATATCGAACACAAAAAACAGCCCAGGAGGCACCCCCGGCACCCTTGAAGCCATGCCACGGTTACATCAGCCACAGTTCTTGACTACAAACAACAGAATCCACTTGGTTAGCTTAGGAGGAAAAAAAGAATTTATTAAAAAGATATTTTAGTTCACATAATCATTGAACTAGCTGAAAAAAAAAACATATTAAGAGTTGAAGCTTCCAGGAATAATGCCCAAAACCACAGAGAACTGATCAGTGGAGAAACCACCTGCTGAGTATAAATGCCTGGAACTGGGATTTACTGTAAGTGCCTCTACCACCAATTCCGCTTGGATCTTTGACGAGGGAAAAGCTGTATGCCTATGTAGCATGTGCCAGCAACTCTGAGCCCCACAGCCCCACAGCTGCTGTCTTGTGGTGTCCACATCTGAACTGAAGTTTTATGCTGATGTCTGATGGGCAGAGTCCAGGCCCTATCCTAACACTTCCTGAGCACTCGCTGTATGCCAGACACTGTTCTAGGCTCTTGACAAGAACTAACCCATTGAAGCTTCGCAACAACCCTACGGGATTATTTTCTGATTATTCCTTCTTCTGGATGAGGGAACTGTAGCACATAAAAATTCTATCACTAGTCTAAAGTCATAATCTGTCAGTGACAGAGTTGAGATTTGAACTTGGACAGTCTGGCTCCAGAGCTCAAACTTTCTTAATCTGTTTGTTTTGCGGTTTTTTTTAAGTGATACCTTCACATGCTCGCATTCTAGCTGCGAGAAAACATGAGTTCTCTTATACATTGGCTCATCCACCCAAATCTAGAAAGTTGTTCAAAAGATGATGGGTAAGCATAAACATAAGAGACAACTACTGCAGATTTCTAAAATAGGTAAGGCTGTTCTTTTTCATGTTAGTATCCCCTGAAAGTTGCTCTCATGGTCATCACTAGAAGCCCATGAATGTGGATATGTCCCTATGTGTATGTACTGTTTTTTACACACTGTGACAATCTCTAAAGACAGGTGCCACTCTTGTCCCCACCCCATGCATTATGTTGCTCCTCTCATCAAAAGGTAGAACATTCTCCCAAGCCCTTTGCATCTGGGCTGACCTTGTGATCATCACTGATCAATGGAATGCAGCAGAGTGAAAATATGCCTAGCCTTTAAAAGGCTGGCACCTTCTACTTTCGCTCTGGGGGAAACCAGTTGCCATGTAAAAAGCTCAACTACCCCTAACCCACCATACAGTGAGGAAGCCCAGACTAGCCACATGGAAAGGGCACATGGGGAACTAAGGAGCCCAGTGGAGAGCATTAAGACCCTGGATATATGTTACCCACAGAACCATCCCATATAGCCCCCCAATCATTCAAACAATCTCTTTGAGACTCCAGACATCCTTGCTCTGACCTGTCCAAATTCTTGATCCAAAGAATCATGAGCAGGTAAAACGGTTAGGGTCTTAAGCCACTAATTCTGGGACAGTTACTCAGTAATAGATAATAGTAATAGATAACTTAGACACTAGCACTGTATCCTCTACTAACTATGTATATAAAGAAACTTTTGCATCTCATTAAGTATTCTTCCATAGCAGTGGTCAGCAAACTCTTTCTTAAAGGGCTATATACTATTTTAGGCTTTGCAGGCCAAGAAGCAAAATTGAGACTATTACGTAAGTGCTTATATAACCATTTAAAGTGTAAAAGCATTCCCAGCTGAAGGACCATAAAAAATCAGGCAGTGCCCCAGATTTGGCCTGTGGGCTACAGTTTGCTGACCCCTGTTCTAAAGCACGATTTTTGATGTTTGCTTTGTACTTCCTCATAGGAACTTCTTGTAACTTATTTAATCAAATCCCTGTTCTTAAGCATTTAGTTTATAACTTTTCACTATTTAGAAGTAAAGCTTCCACATGTGAGGGAAACAAGATGTCCCAGAATGAAGCATGTAGCTATACGGGGGGGTCGGCGGGGGGGGGGGGGCTGCCCGAAAAACATCATCTATGGGAATGACAGCAGGAAAGGTTTTTATGTGCCTTTTTGTTTTTATAAAAAGAAAAACTTGGAAAGGCTAAAAGAATACATTTTATATCTGGATTTTTACAAATAAAAATGGTTATTATAGTAGGAAAAAAAGTAATGCTTGAATAAACATTGTGAATAATGCATCAATAAATTTTTGTCCATATCCATGGTTATTACCTTCGAATGAATCCCCCAAGCTGGAATTGTTAGGTCAAAAAGGACACACATGATGCCAAAATACCCTCTCAAACCATTAGACTATGTGCAATCCTATCAGCAACACGTAAGAGAGTTCTGCAGCAGGTCATGACTATCTGAAGGGATTGTTTTTAGAAAAACTGTTTGGATTTCATATCCTTGTTTGAGTGTGAGCCTAATAAGTCCCTCCTCCTCCGTCTGGAATGATCTCTTTCTCCTCGGGCTTTGTTAGAATGACCTCATTTGAGTTCTGACTATCACTGAAGGCACGCCCACTGCATCCCTAATAGAGTTTCACACTCCCAGTGCCCGAGAAGGTGCCGGGAGGAGGAGGGCTGCTGGGGATGCTTGCCCCAGCCATTCCCTACCCAAGCACCTCACCCCCCTTCCTCCTTCCACCTCCCAGCAAGAGGTGGCTGACATGGAGCTGTAGCTCCAAGCTCGACAAACAGCCATCTAAGAGCACCTGCTCCTTCCTGCCACTGGGCCAGTGTCTGTCTCTTTTTCTGTCCCCTGGCTTCCCTGTGCTCCCTCTCTTGGCACGTGTTCTCTCAACTCTCAGCCTCCAATGGGCCCCCATGCTGAGCACAGCAGGACAGAGGACACGCGGAACCCTGCTGATGTGGGGCCCCAGACAGGGCAATCAGTCTGAATAGACTCGGCAGGCCTGCAGGCTCTAATCTTGTAACCTGGCTGTCTCACAAAAATTCGCGGGTGCTGACGCCCGTGGCCTCCAGTTATTTTTAAACCATGATAACTGCCATTACCTTTACCTCAAGGGCATGAAAAACAGAGATTTGGCAGAGCTGCCGCTTCTCTACTTCTCCTATCCGTCTCCTCTTCTGGACTGCCCCCTCCGCCCTCCCCGCAAACCAGATCCTATACAGTCCGCGAGATACTGTTCTCACGCCACCTTCTCCAGGAAGCCCAGCCTCACCTTCCCCCATCCGTTCAGCTCCTTGGAAGAGCAGGCCTTACAGTCTGTCCATGGCCTTCTCGTCACCTTGGGTTCCCTGGCTTGTCCCGTTCGCTATCATTTTACAGATGTCAGTCTTGTCAGTGCAACCAGATAGTCTCCTTATTGAGAGCATGGAAAAGGATTTCATACTTACCTGTGGCCCTTAAAGCAACTCCAGGCAATGCTGGGCGAATAGCAAGGGGCCCCATCAATGATGCTGACCGATGGGCCATCATTTTAGGATTCCACTGAGATAAACTCCAAACCGCCCGCCCCAGAAGTCCAGAGGTATGATCCATATCCAGCTGCTTGCAACTGGACACCAGTTTTCACTAAGCCTGGAAACAAAGTGGGGAGATGGTAAAATAAGAAAAGTATCAGATTAGGAAGCAAAAAGTCTGACGTCCAGTGTGGATCTCACTCGGGCACATGTGAATTTGAGCTACATCTGTAAAGGGAGGAAAATAATAATACCTTCCATTTCAATAAAGGTTTTTTTCTGACACTCAAATGAAGCACCCTGCTTTATATACATTACTTATCCAATCCACAAACAAATCTGAAAGATAAGCATTATAGTCCCCATTTTACAGATAAGATGATGATGACCTCAAAGTTAAGTAATTTGTCCAACATCACAAACCTAGAAAGTAAGAATTTGAACCCAGGTTTCCTTGATGCAAATTAAAAGAAAATAAGAGGAGAGATATATTTTTCTATTTTTTGTTGAAGTATAATTAACATATAGTGTTATATTAGTTTCAGGTGTACAATATAATGATTCAACAATTCCATACGTTTCTCAGTATTCATCAAGATAAGTGTACTCTTAATATCCCTCACCTATTTCACCCATCTCCCACCCACCCACCTCCCCTCAGGTAACCATCAGTTTGTTCTCTGTATTTAAGTGTCTGGGGGGTTTTTTTGTCTCTTTTTTCTTTATTTCTTCATTTGTACTGTTTCTTAACTTCCACATAGGATTGAAATCAAATGTTATTGTCTTTCTCTGACTGATTTATTTCACTCAGCATTACACTCTCTAGCTCTATCCATGCTGCTGCAAATGACAAGATTTCATTCTTTTCTATGGCCATATGCCATATTTTTTTAACTATTCATTTATCAATGGACACTTGGGTTGCTTCCGTATCTTGGCTATTATAAATAACACTGCAATAAACATAGGGTTGCATATATTTTTGAATCAGTGTTTTCATTTTCTTTGAGTAAATATCCAGTAATGGGATTACTGGATCATATGGTAATTCTAGTTTTGATTATTTGAGGAACCTCCATACTGTTTTCCACAGTGGCTTCACCAGTTTGCATTCCCACCAACAGTGCAAGAGGATTCCTTTCTCTGACATCCTCTCCAACACTTGTTGTTTCTTGCCATTTTGATTTTAGCCATTCTGACAGGTGGGAGGTGATATCTGGTTTTGATTTGCATTTCCCTGAGGATAAGTGATGTTGAGCATCTTTTCATGTGTCTGTTGGCCATCTGGATGTCTTCTTTGGAAAATGTCTTTTCAGATTCTCTGCCCCTTTTTAAATTGGATCTCTCCTAGATTATTGTAATCACCTCCTAACTTCTATCCTTGCCCTTCAGGATTGAATTGTAAAATAGTAGCCTTTCAAATATAAGTCAGAACAGGACAGACCTTGGCTCAAAACTCTCCAGTAGCCCCTGACAACGGCCTTCAAGGCTCCACCCAACCTGCCCATTCCTCCTCCCCCTGCCCCTACAATATCCCTCCGACCTCATTTCCTACTACTCTCCCCCTCGCTTGCTCAGATCCAGACACAGGGACCTCCTTGTCCTTCCTCAAGTGCTCCAAACATCACCCTGCCTGGGGTGCTTGCACATCCTCTCACTACTCCCTGATGGCTCTTCTCCCACATGGATCCACACGACTCACTCCCTTGCCTCCTTCTGGGCTTCAAATGTCTGCTTCTCAGAGGATCTTTCTCTTACTACCCTACTTAAAGTTGCAACAAGCCACTCCTGTTTCCCTGAACTCCCCATACAGCTTCTCTACTTTATTTCTGGCTATTTCACTTAGTATCATCTGACATATAGATTTTTTTTTTCATTTTGAGTATGCCCACATCCCACTCCTGCTCTGCCCTTGAAGGTAAGCATGAGGGCATGGATCTTTTGCCTGTTTTGTCCACTGTATCCCTAATGCCTAGAATGTGCTTGGCATGTAGTAGGTGTTGAATTGATATTTATGGGGTGATTGAAGGAGGCAAAATGCTATTGTCCCCCTAAATCCATTCTTTCCTTCCTTCTGGGCACATGGCCACTCAACTAGTGACTACGTTTTCAGCCACCTTTGCACCTATATGTGGCCATGTTCTTACTAGTGGACTATGAGCAAAAGTTACATGTACCCCAGTCCCAAGAAACACTATAGGAAAGCCATGCAGGCCCCAAGGAGCAAATATGCTCATACACCATTTCCGGTACAGCCATGGCAAACACAGACATCCCCTTGCAGTCCAAGCCAGGAGAAAAGAACAACTACCCACTAATCCTTACTTTCTCCCCATGTGTTTGAAATGCCATCTTTATCTACATGAATAATGCCCATTATACACTTGGGTTTATTTCTAGACTTCCTTTGTTGCTGCATTGATTTGTCTTCATATTCATGTACCAGTGCTAAAACTGTTTCATTATCTGCTATGACTAAGTTCTCCATGCCCTTCATTACACCTTTGTCAAGAGATTCATAACAACGTTTTCCTAAGAAATGCACTTTAGAAACATTCCTTGGGCAGCAGTTTGGAGATGGAGTGGAGGAGGACAAGATTAAAGCTATTACATTAATCCAGATGAGGGATGAGGAGAGGAGTGGTGGCTCCAGGGTAAGAGATTATCCTCCCCCACCTGACCCCCACCCCTCACACCCTGACCCTCACCCCAATAATCTCAGCAATGCTTCCCCAACCCCCAGGCTTTGACACTGTGAAAGTCACTTAGTATGAAGAGGCTGGGACAGATTCAAGAGGTATTCAGACATGCAAATGACTTCGCTCCTCCTTGGATGGCAGTGACTAGTGAAACAGAGATGATTCTCAGATTTCTAGCTTTGGCAACTGGTGTCATTCCTGGTATCCACGGAAGGGAAGCAGATTTAGAGAATAACTATAGTGAACTGAGTCTGAGAGTTTGCGGGCTATCCAACAGGCATAGTATCTAGTTGGGGAGAAAATCTGGGGCTTGAGAGTTGGACCTGCCAGTTCTCTCTTGATAATGGAGCATGAATTACAGCTGCCAAAAGAAGATCATTAGAGGAAGGCCTCGAGCACTGTCACCAACTCCCTGGGCTCTGACTGACCAGTAGCATTTCTAACTAGCCCAGAGAGAAAAGCTAGACTGGGTTGCATTGTGTACTCTGAAGCTGGACAAAATATGGAATCTGAATTCAATTATATCGGTAAATCAAATGGAAAGCCTGGAGTCAGCCATGCAAAGCTTAAATTTTATTCTCATTCATATCATGTTCTTATTGTTCCAATGCTCCCAAGCTGGTCCCAAATTTGTTATTGATTTAGTCTATGTGAAAGCTGCTCAGAGTCTTGAAATGAGGCTTGGTTCTTGGGTCATTTCAGCATAAATGACCTTGGAATATTTTTCTGCCTAAAACAGCTAAAGACTTTCTCAACATGTACTGATACAGGAAATCATCATTCATTCCAAGGCTCTGGCCCCAAAATCTTCACAGTTAATCCTTCAACCTAACTTTAGTTTTGGACATATATGTCTCCGTTTCCTCCTTTTTTGCAGGAAACAACATTATCCTATTCAAGTCTAGCATGATGCCTGGTACATGGAAGATAGTCCAAAAATGTTTGTTGGAATGGGCTAAATAAAATATAGATATCAATTCTTATAGTGAAGGGAATGGGAAATAATGGGGCATCAGGGTTGGCGATGACATTTTAATCACAGTATAAGTGGTAAGTAATAGGAATCCCATATGACTCTAATCTATGCCATCCACTATTATGACGATGTATGAATCAAAATACATGGATTATTAGGGTTGTTTTCTCTCTGGCTATAGAACTCTTCATGGTAGGGCAGCTGGCGCCCACTGTAGAAGGTATGTATGGTCAGAAGAAGGAAGTACAGCTCTAATTACTTTGTGATTTCTTTTTTGGAAGAAAAGTATGTTAGGGAAAGATATTGGATTGTCTGGCTGAAACAAACTGTATTGTTTGCTTGTGGGTGTTCATCTGCTATGTTATTCTTCCTTTCTATTATCACAGGTCATTATAAGTTGCCTACCACTCTGGAAAATAGTTGTCCTACCAAGTTCCTCAAATCAGAGCCTCAAAAGACTGAACTGAAGGTATAAGCCCATGCAGAGTAATAATATCAAACACTTAGTGATCACTTACCAAATGTGCCACGCATTGTTCTAAGTGTTTAACATGTATTAGCTTGTTTAATCCTCACAACACCCAATACGGTAGGTGCTGTTACCCTCCTCGCCCCCCATCTTTTACAGATGAGAAACTGAGAGACAGAGCAGTTGAGTAGTTTGTCCAGGCAGCCTGGCTCCAAAGCATGTACTCTCCACCATTATACAGCATGCATCTCCACAAGCAAGGTGCCAAGATGAGGTTTGGATAGGGTTTGGAGTGACTCATACTCACTCCATTTGTCACCGCAAATTCCTCCTCACTCTTCCCAGCCAAGAGTAACATTGGAGAACTGGCTTCCTGCTGGATCAGGAGGCACTTTTGATGCTTGTGTGCTGGGGATTCTGTAAGCCCCTGAGTCCCCTTTTGAATCAATATGGATTATTTGAGTTATTAAGAGCTCGAGGAGGAAACTCCATAGCTTAATGACAGACGAGGACAGAAATAATTTGTTAAAATGCTGAGTCTTCTACCATTTACTTGCCCAGGAAGTTTGTTCTTGTTCCAAGTGCCATCATTTGCAAGGGTTTCGTTTTTTTCTCAATATAATGGGACTTTCTGGTAGCAGCTTATTACAGAAGACATCCTCCAACTCTAAACTTTCACATTAGTTGTGTAAGAGGTGGGATATAAATATGGGTCAACTTGGCTTTACAGAAGGGAAACAGATCCTCTTTTCTCTAGATTATTTGACTTTCCTGAAGCTCTTCCAACAGAAAGCAGGAAGCAAAGGTCACAAATTTGATTTCTATTCTGCATGTGTCACCACCAGGATATCTTTGTTCTGAAGAAGAGCTTTCCACCTTCCCAGAAAGAAGACAAACATGTAAGGATTAGGTTGACTTACTGCAAATGGAATTCTTTACCTCTAAACTTGTGGTTCCCCACCTTTCCATTAAAACAGGTTGGTTAATAATCAAGGTCAACCAGGTCATCTCTTACTCTACAGGCACCAGCATAGCCCCCCAGCTTCTCTCCACAGCTCAAAGCATGGCTGATGGGAGGGGATCCTGCTACTACAGATTCAGACCAGCATTCTTTCCTCCCACCACCCCTTCTCATCAATTTCAAGTTAGACACCATCCCTTCTTAGTTACTCTATTCCCGAGAAGATTGAAGTCAAATGATCTCTTGGGAAATTCCTGACCTGTTAGCTAAGAAGCTGAGGGAGGCCCAGGCCTAAACCCAGAGAGGACAGTGACTCCATACCCTTTGTCACATGTTCTATGCATTCTATTGTAATATCCAAGTATGGCAGTGGGCATCCCACAGTTCTGCTTTAACCTCTAATTGTTCGATTTATTCTCAAAATATATGTTAAGTATCTACTACTATATGGCAGCTGCTATGCTAGGTGCTGAAGAATTGAGGGTGAGAAGACCTGACCCCTGTCCCCACGGAACCAATGGTTGTTCCTTATCTTTCCTCCCATCTCAGTATCCCACCCCCTTCTGCCTGAGAGATACCATCATTATTGTCCATCAACTGTCCACTGTGAGGATCTATTATCTGGAACCTGAAACGAAACAAGAAATGGCTTGGCCAGGTGCAGGGGCACAATTCTAGGACATGACTCTAATTAATGACTTAATTCAATATTTGATATTGGTAGAGTCTTCCTGCTTTGCAAAGATGATCTCTTGTGTCTCTCTTAATGCTTTAATCCTTAGCCAGTAGGTAACATCAGAATAAACCCCCTTGTGGGTTTTTTTGTTTGTTTTTCAGAACATACCATTCTTCGAACTTAACCAAGACAGAGAATCATATTCTGGACATTCTTCCCAGGATTGGCACCCAGTTAGGAATGCTGTTAGGCTTCTATCTTCTTTCATTTAATAAAGGCTCCTGCAGATCTAAGCTACAAGTCTGACCCCACTGGATTAAGAAGAGTGGATTGTATTTTCTGTAGCTCATTTAAGAGAACTGGAACTTGAATCTTTGACCTTCTCTAAGACTACAAGATTGAATTGGATGACTTTATGGAGGTGACTGGGATGAAACTTGACTAAAAGGCTTGTCCCCCACCCCCAACATTGCCTAGAAAATCACACAGCATGTATAGGTTTCCTTCTTTAGACAGAGCTAGTACCATGCAAATTTCTAAAGCTGGAAAAGCTAGCTACCATACACCTAATACTCAAATTCTCTTTTTTTTAAATTACCCCTGCTTTCAATAACATCCCCACTGCCCAAGTTTCATGCAACTAAATGGTGGTACGCCATACAATAGAGTACTATGCAGCCATTAAAAATCACATGTAGAAAGGCATTTATCAAGCATGGAAAAATGTTCGGGTATTTCCCCCAGCTCTCCAGTTCTCAATTTTATACTAAGAGTATAAAATTTGCCAAATATTTCGTTCTGGTCACTGTTTCCTGAGCATGTAAACCACACCATTTCCTGTACTGAGTCAAGGTTTATGGTCCTAGTTCTAAGAACTGGTTCATAAGTAATGAACCAGACTATTTCCTGTCAGACCAACAATAAGGAAATAGACTATAATAGTCCATTTCTTTGAGAAGCAGTGAAATGGATGTTTATCCATCTGATGGTCTCAAAGATGCAAACTTCACACTGGCATTTAGAAGACATCTTTTGGGAGGTGACTATTAGTTAATAACTTTGTTTTAGGGCAAGATATAAGCCCTGGCCCATCACTGTACAGCTGGGGTATCCTGAACATGTAACTCAACTCAACCTCTCTGAGGCTCAGTTTCTGCATTGGTAAAATGGGACTATCATAATACTTGCCTCATAGGGTTAGTGGAAAGAGTAAACAAATAGTATGTGAAGAATTTAGTATAGTACTTGCTACTCAGGAAGTTCTCCATAAATGTCAGGTATTATTCAAGCCTCTCTAACTCAATTTTCTCCTCCAGCCTATACTTAAGAAGGGGAAGGGGACAGGGGAGTTGGGAATCTCACCCTCATGAGTAAGAACAGAGCATTGTCACTGTCTGCAAGGAAGTCAAGAGTTAAAGGTCAGCTTTGTGTGATCCTCTGACTTATTTCTCTCATTTAGACCAGCATTCTGTCCTCCCACCACCCCTTCTCATCAATTTCAAGTTATACACCATCCCTTCTTAGTCACTCTATTCCTGAGAAGATTGAAGTAAAATGATCTCTTGGAGATCATTTTAGTTAAAAGTTCTTTCTCTTTTAAAAAGAGAAAGAAAAGAATACCAAGGATGAAGTTTACTCTTTCCACTAACCCTATGAGGCAAGTATTATGATAGTCCCATTTTACCAATGCAGAAACTGAGCCTCAGAGAGGTTGAGTTGAGTTACATGTTCAGGATACCCCAGCTGTACAGTGATGGGCCAGGGCTTATATCTTGCCCTAAAACAAAGTTATTAACTAATAGTCACCTCCCAAAAGATGTCTCCTAAATGCCAGTGAGAGGGGTTGTCACTTCTCTGTGAGATGTAGTGAGGAAGGGACATCTGGGGGCACTGTTACCTGCTCTGTGCCAAGTCTTAGAGGACTTTTAACTAAAGAATACCAAGGATGGGGGCACCTGAGTGGCTCAGTCAGTTAAGCATCTGACTCTTGGTTTCGGGTCAGGTCATGATCTTAGGGTTGTGGGATCAAATCCCACATTGGGCTCCATGCTCAGCATAGAGTCTGCTTGTCCCTCTCGCTCTGCCCCTCCCCTGCTCGCTCTCTCTTTCTATCTCTACCTCAAATGAATAAATAAATAAATAAAATCTTTTAAAAAGAGAAAGAAAAGAATACCAAGGATGAAGTAAGAGGGAAAGAAGAGAGAACAGCCAGTAGAGACCACAGGGCCTTGGCAGTGGCAGAAAGATATGGGCAATCTGAAGAGGCAGAGATGGGCCTGAGCAGTTGGCCTGGCAATCAGTGGGAGGAGGCCAAAGTAGGCTATCTGGTGCAACTTTTTCCCACTGGGAAGCCAAAACTACTCTTGGACTTGGTAAAATTCCTTGTCCATCGGGCACTTCGGCCAAAAGGGCAAATTTAATTCAAAGAAGTAACAATATAGGGAGAGTCTTTTTTTTGAAGGAAAGTTGTCTGCAGGCGCTGATGCAGAAATGCAGATGGGAGAGAAAATCCAGTGTGTCTGCTCTGAGAGAAAAAGACAGCTGCACCCATAACTCCTCCAAGTCAGACTGAGATCCCTGCTCTAATGGATTACAGAGTGCTCTGGGGCACAAGGGAGGCAGCTCAGGAGTACTCACCAAGAAATGTGAGCCTGTGTAAGGGGCTTCTGCAATCCAGAGCATGATACTGCAGAAGGGAGTGGGAAAGGAGGGGCAAAAATCAACACAAGATTTACAGCAAGAGCATCTCCTTTCCAGCACTGCTGACATGTCCTGGGCTTTTTGCCAGCTCTGACCATCACCTATTCAGAAACCAGAGAGAAAAGCAATTTCCCTCCCTTGGATTCTTGTTGACTTGTTCCTCCTTCTCTCAAAGGAAGGTTTTGCCTTCCTTTGCACTTTCCAAGAAATTACTATCCTGGGCTCAACTGAAAATGAGGATCATCTTATTTCAGCTTGTTTACAAGGAATTTGGGAAAGTCTGAATGATGACAACCCACCCATGACCTGACGGTATGTGGTGTGTATCTCTCTGCCCTGCCCTGTTCTGTGATCTGACTGGGCACCCACTGTGAGTGGCTAAAGGATTAGACTTCCTTCCAGCTGCTCTTAGGTCCACCCTTCTCCTTAAAAGCCCTACATTTCTACTCATGAGATCAAACTCTTTTTCAATTTTTTTTTATTTATTTGAGAGAGAGGGAGAGGGAGGGAGAGAGCACGCTCATGGGGGAGGGAGGTGGTGAGAGGCAGAGGGAGAGGGAGAAGCACACTCCCCGTTGAGCGTGGAGCCAAACATGGGGCTCCATCCAAGGACCCTGAGATCATGACCTGAGTGGAAGTCAGACACTTAACCAACTGAGCCACCCAGGTGTGCCAAGATCAGATCTTTTGAAGTCACAAAGATAAAACACTGTCTCATCATGGCCAATTTATATACTTATTCTGAGAATGGAGTCTGGGGAAGGTTCTGCAGGTGCTAGCTGAGCTCTATGCCCACTCACATATTGGACACCAGAGAAGAATATCCTGGGGAAATGGGACATGAGCCCGGTGAGCCTCAGGAGATGGGGAAGAGGGTAAATGGGTGCCAGGTCTACGTGGCAGGATTCATTCATTCAGTCAACATTCAACATATATCAACAGAGCATCCACTACATGCCAAAGGATACAACAAGGAAAAGACGCAGTCCCTCCTGCCAGGACACCACAGTCCACTGAGAGGGAAAGGCAATCAAAAGGTCATTACAATACAGCATGCTCATTGCCACCATGGGAGAAAGCCAATGTGGAATAAAATAACACAGGGGCAGGAAATGACTCCGAGTTGTGGGGTTGAGAGAGGACTTCTGGAAGGAAGGCAGAGCCAGAATTAAGAGATCCATGGCCATCCATAGTGTTTCCCTGGGCTGGATGGCAGAGGATGGAGGGGAAGGGCTGGAAATCAATACCTAAGGTAGCCAGAACTTTATTGGCATGCCACCAAGAACATCCACCTCTCGTTCTTAGCTTTTCTATTCCCTCCAGCTTGCTTGATCTGCCTTCTCCCATCAGATTTGTACACCAAAGAAATAAGCACTATAGACCTCAACGAGAACAGACCAAAGGGCTTTTTAGAGAAGCAACCTCAGTAAAATGTGCTGGTTAGTCCCCACGACTCTGAAGAAGCTCCCTGGAAGAGGACAGTGTTCCCCCAGCCGCACCCAGGAGGGAAATTAGGTACAACCGCACATAGACGCTCTTCCCCCCACTTCCCTCTTCTCTCCCCTTTTGTTTTGACCCTTGGGAGAAAAGAGGAAGAGAATTGAGTAGAGGGAGGTAGAGAAAGTATACAAGGGTGAAAATGAAGATAAAGAAATGGTGAGACATGAGCAGTGCTGAGCTATATCCTGCTCACATGCTCACTGAAAATGATCCTCGGGAACTTTCTTAACAGGAATATTTCTCCCTGCTCTCCCAGACCAGAGATAAGGAAGGAAGGTAAAGGCAACACACCTGACCCCAAAGCACTGTGAAGGAGGAGGTGGTTGGTCAAGAAGGTGGCCATGGTCAGCTGTCTCTCTCAAAACCACACATCCTCTCCCCTCCCGCCCCCATCCCTCCTCCTCCCTCCTGCCCTGGTCCAGCTATCTCAGGGGCCTGGAGTTCCCTGCAGTTGCCTCCTTCTCTGACTCTCTTCTGTTCTCTGAGGATGCCTGCAAAGCTGGAGCTGCTCCCCTCCAGCTCCTGCAGAGAGCTAATGGACTTCCTCCTGAGCCTGGGTGGGGCCCGGATGCAGAATCTTGGCCACAGTCCATTTCTCAAAGGCAGCAGGCTCCAGGCTGTCCATTAACAACAGCAGCTAAGATTTCAGAAAGGAGGCTGGTCAGTGTTGTGTGAGACAGAGAAATAAAAGACACACATGATCTCCTTTCTCTTAGCAACAAAAGAGCAACAACAACAATAATCCTCATCCATGAATTCTTTCCCGACAGCCTTCAGCCTCTCTCTGCCTCTGAGTTTCCTTCACACAATTGGTCAACATTTCACAGACACCCTTGTAATATTATCACCCTTTTAAAATAATGATAATGTCTACTAGAAGCCAAACCTTTACACCTAGTGTTTCTATATTTCAAAACCACACAATAAGATTACTATCTCCACTTTACAGATTATAAAACTGAAGCTCAAGTTCATCAAATTGCAAAGCCCGCACTCTTTCTTCTGCTCCGGAATGGCTTATTTCCCCAAGTGTAAGCACACTGAGGGCTTCTTTGAATCCTCTTTAGCATTAGTAGTGCCCTGGATATAGGAGGTCCTCAAAGCTTTCTGTAGCTCATGAAGAAGTTTGGTTGTAGAGGAAGATGTGATGAGGGTGTAAGTCACAGACACACATCTGCTTTATTATCTGCAAAGCCAGTCTCTCTTCCCAAATGCACGTAGTCATTAGTAGGAGGCTAAATCTAAAGCCTCAATAAAACAGTCAGTTGCTAAACAAAAGCAACTTAGATAAATCTTAGTAGATTTGCATTCTGCACTGACAAGGCATTGAACGCCCCCAAACAGATAGGAGGGGAAAAAGAACGGACGGAGCGGGCACTAAGCCAGAACCATGTTTCCCAAGCCTTTTCGGGCAATGACATCCCTGTGACCTTGCAGGGATAAGGAAGTCCCCAGTAAATGCCACAAGTCCTAAAGACTGTCCATATGCAGCCAAACGAGCTTCACGCTGATGAGCAAGAGACAGAATTTGAGAAAGAGCTACTTCTTATGTATTCCAGTCCCTTCAGTAATCTGAAGAGAAAAATGTGAAAAATAAACAAAGATGAAGGTCGAGCCAATTAACAGAACACAGAGAAGTGGACATAAGGCCCTAGATCCTAACGCTGGCTGGCTTCCCCTCACAACGTTATTTCCTATGAAGACATCCATAAAGAGCCCATGACCAGGTGCAAAAACTGGCCCTTAACCTTGACACAGGCCTTAGCCGCTGGGTCCTCCCGACACAGTGGACCACTGTCCTCCTTGTTTTGAGCTACCATCCTCTGACCTGAACATTCCCTTAGCTTCCATGTCAGAACTGTAGTAGTTTTCCTCAGTAGTTTCCCACACTACCTCCCCCCTACTTGAGGACCCTCCAAAGGGCGCAAGAGAGAGTGACCCAGAGGCCGAGAGCATATGAACCTCTGAGTCAACTGAGCCATTGCTGGTTTTGCCTAATAGGAGGGAGTCCAGACCAGGCCAGGGGGTGAGGTCCTGCAGCCTCAAGATTCACAGCAAGGATCTACCTCCTTTACTTAGAGAAATCAAGTTTGAAATAGTCAACGAGATTATTTTTCCTAAATATTGCCCAACAGATGAAACTATAACCCTTTTCCAACCAAGGGATAAGCTGTGCCTTTCACTGATTTGCAGTGTCTGACCTAAAAGGATGGTCTTGGAATAAGTTGGTAAAAGAAAATCCAGCCTTCACACCTGCCTTGTTTTTATTATTCCCATCCAGCAGTCTGTCTGTTAAGAATGCTCATGATATATGTGGCCTAATTCCTCAGGCACATATCTCCTCCCAGAAGATATCTCAATAAGTGGAGACAAGCTGTGCCTTCCAATAGTTGGAGCGAAAGAAGGAGAAAAGGTTAACAAGAGAAAAGGTGGGATCAGGAAAGGGACAGGATAAAGGAGCTCACAGCTCCTGCATGGCCAGCTCCCAAGTGCCGGTGACCATACAGTGACACCCCACCACGCAAGGGCCTCCTGCACGGGACCCCTCTGGCCCTTGCACATCAGACCAAGACGTCTCCCTCGTGGACCATGTTGCTATGTTTTCCCCAGACTTCCTCAGAAACTCTTCTGCCATTTCCCATATTTAAATTCCAACTTAATGCAATTTTATTTACTCCTTTCATGACAGTTTAAAATCTCTGCCTTGACACCTTGTCTTGACATAAGCTTCAAGGTAATATGCAGTAATATTTCTGGGATGAGAAGCCCTGAGCTGTGATTAAGTTTGGGTGGTTGAATAATTACCTAAATGAAAGTATCTTTTTTGTTCTGAATCCTGTACAATTCAGAGAGGCTTCTAATAGGCTAAGGGAATTTGCTCCTGGTGATCATTTACATCATTGTCTCCAAATTTGTTTAATCATTCACTCTTATGAGTGAAAAATTTTGAGCATGTGTCTCCAAAATACATCTATATTCACTTATAAATTTTAGACATAAGTCGTTGTCAGTCCATATAGCGTGTATTATTAGAGCTCAACTTCTTTCTTATTTTAGATACAAATAAACAGCAATAAAAATTCTGATACATTATTCCTGCAGTACAATAGGTTTTCATGCAGAAGGGATGTTTATACCCCACTTTGGAGGCTAACTACAAAAAGATAGGAGACCACTATGTGATCATCTTTACAGTAATAGTAACATTTCTCTGTCACCTCAGTGGGATCCTGTTCTGAGAGATACATGTACAAGGTTCTCTGAGCTAATAAAAAATGAATTCTCCAGCCTAATCTAATGGGAAGTGCTGTGACGTAAATAACCTCAAATTGTTATCCTAGCCATTAATTTCAACACCCTCTCCTGCCTTTGATTACATGCTTTTCAGAACAATAAAGGTGCAGCAAAATTGACTGGTTTGCTTTCCACCTCCATCCCCTGGTTTACCCCCTTAGGGAAATGCTAATGAGCCAGGACACTTGAGAGAGAAAGGAGGACAGCCATAGACCAGGCAGCAGTGTTGAGATCATCACATGATGTCACAGTCATTGTTACCCTCAGACCGTGGAAGGAGTCCACTCTGTCACCAGGACTCATCCATGTCACTGCAGATGTGTCTGTTCATAAAAAGGGACAGGAGTTGAAAAAGCCTGTTTCAGTGAGAAAAGGCAAAAAGTGAGGTGTCAATATCAGCCAAGGTCACCATTCACTGTAGACATACCGTGCCTCTTGGGGGGCACAGGGGGAGAGGGGTTGAGCTGGGTCTGTGGGGCTGCAAAGATGGACAGGACCCAGCCCTGCCCTCAAGGTGCTCACAGTCTGTAAAACCACTAAACTTAAGAAGGAAGGGAGATCCTAAATGTCTTGTGGGCAGGCTCTCTGCTCCCATAGCTAGTTATCTCCCTGTGACCTTGGAGGTAGGCACCACCATACTTGTCCTGCCAAGGGGTAAGGGGGCAACCGCCATATGGACCTTATATAAGCTA
The DNA here is from genome assembly GCF_964656455.1 of Halichoerus grypus. Taxonomy (NCBI): domain Eukaryota; kingdom Metazoa; phylum Chordata; class Mammalia; order Carnivora; family Phocidae; genus Halichoerus; species Halichoerus grypus. The sequence goes on along the minus strand of NC_135718.1, from coordinate 98,614,215 downwards.
CACAAACTGTGACCAGGAGGAACTCCTCATACCAATTATTAGAGTATTAAAGAGGTGATACAAACATCCATACTATAAAGTCTTCCTTATCTGAGTAGGGAGAAGAGCAACATCCCAAGGCACTTACAAAGTTAGACTGTTCAAATGCCCATGGAGACCTAGAACGGGGTCAGCCTCCCTTGCTGAAAAGCCTGTAAGCAAATGCCAAATACTACAGAACACTAGGGATTGTGTGAAACTTGTCATTCAAGCCATTTTTCTTTTTTTTTTTTTTTTTTTTTTTTTTTTTATTTATTTATTTGAGACAGAGAGAATGAGAGAGAGAGAGAGAGCACATGAGAGGGGGGAGGGTCAGAGGGAGAAGCAGGCTCCCTGCCGAGCAGGGAGCCCGATGCGGGACTCGATCCAGGGACTCCAGGATCATGACCTGAGCCGAAGGCAGTCGCTTAACCAACTGAGCCACCCAGGCGCCCTCAAGCCATTTTTCTAATAAAAGCTCCACAGTGTCTTTGGGATCAAAAACAAACAAACAAACAAACAGAGAGTTGCCAGGCATCAAGAAATACTCAGTCTCTTTGCCTATGAAAGCTCTTGAACATCCTGTCTTCCCTTTCTCGTGCCTGTGACTGCTCAGACCAGGCCTTGTCCTTCCCAATGAACAATGATTAACCTCCCAACAAATATTTACCAAACACTGCCTTGTCACTACCCTGAGAATATGAAGTGAGCTAAACAGACAAACACCGCCCCCTGCATGGAGCTCACATTAGCATATATACATTATATAAGTGGCAGATGCTGTAAGTGCTATGAAGAACAATAAAGCAGGGAGGGGGAGAGGGAGGGAGCTGACCAGAGGAAGGATTGCCACAGCCTGCAGAGACCCCTGTGGGGATGAGAGTCTAAGGCTGAGGGATGACCCAGGAGTGCAGGAATTGTGGTAATTCGTGTCAAATGGGCTCAAGGACCAAATGCACTCAGGTGCGGTAGTTGTGGTGATGCTGTGTGTGTTGGGAAAAGAGGAGTGGAATAACCTCAAATTGTTATCCTAGCCATTAATTTCAACACCCTCTCCTGCCTTTGATTACATGCTTTTCAGAACAATAAAGGTGCAGCAAAATTGATCGGTTTGCTTTCCACCTCCATCCCCTGGTTTACCCCCTTAAGGAAATGCTAATGAGCAGTGAAGTGGCCAGGACACCTGAGAGTCCACAGGGCAGTCTCAGCTCCCTCCTTATTCCTGGAAGAAAAAAAAACATATATATATATAGAGAGAGAGAGAGAGAGAGAGAAGCCAAGGGAGAACCATTGTCATTGAAACAACAAAAGAATATGTAAATTACTCACAATTATCACTGTCGATTACCTTAGAGTTATTATTTTTCATGATTTCAGCAATTTCAGCAAATGACAAGTTACTGCACAGAAGCACAGACTTTCCCAGCCTGAGCAATTCATGATGCTCTCTTCCCTCCCCAGCCCAAGTTCACTTTGGACAGCAACCAAGCAGTCCTGGGCTCAACACGCCATCTGGTGGTCAGTGCTGGGAATTCTCTAACCTCCCCCCCCCCGCCCCCCCACCCCCAAGACCTTCACTAGTTAACCCTCCCAACCGTTTTATAATCTATTTACTCAGGGGTATGACAAGAATGCTCTCTCCCTCTCTTATCCATCTCTTATCACTAAGAGTGTAGAAATTTCTACCACAAAACATCAAAGGTATTCAACTCTGGATCGCCTTCTCTTGTGTCCAATATTTTCTTAATTCTCTTAGAAAAACTTAGAATTCCATACACAGAAAAATCCCAATTAGAATAAGACCCAACGTCTTTTCCATGGCCATTCTACCTCCCTGACTTCTGTACCCCTTGTTAACCCCAGTCCTTGAAGATGCCCAAGCACATCCCTGCTTAAGGGCCTTTGCCCTGCATTTGCCTCTGCCTGGAATATCCTTCCCCCCACGTCTACACTGACTGCCCCTTACTTCTTTGAGGAATTCTGTCAGTTATCTGCTCCCTTAAAGACATATTCTTGACCACTGAATCCAAAATCTAATCTCTCACTCCAATCTTTTTCTTCAAATCACTTATCACTGCTTGACAATTATATATATATAATATATATATAATATATATATATTATATATATATATATAAATTAGTCATTAGTTTATTGCCTGAATACTCCTATAAGAAAGGAAATTTCTCAAAGGCAGAAACTTTATTCTGTGCACAGGTAAGGACCTGGCACATAATAGGAATTCTCCCCAACTTCCACCCCCCCAAATAATGTAAAATCTATTATCATCGCCAATATGCATAAGATTAATGCCTGCAGCAATAACAAAAGAAGATAAATTTATAGACTTTCAATGTAAATCAGATTTACAAAGAGCCAGTAAAGCCCTGAAAATTGCTGAGAAATCCTCTTCAGAATCTTCATATACCTCTTATCCCTTTTTAATTAAAAGTGTTTTCCCTCAGACACTAGCATTAAAAATAGACGTGGTTTAATCTTATTTTTTCTGTTTTGTTTAATCTGTGGCCTGGTACCATCATGGTCTTAGCTATTAATTTCAAATAGATGTATCCCAGTTGCATTTTGAGATATACATGTCTGGGAGCCTAATCACCAGTAAGTACACTATTTCTATGTGAAAATAGCCCCTTCTGGGTTCCAAATCACCAACTTGCAAATGACATTTTAATTATAACCCATCTGCAAACTGGGAACAGTCTTAAGGTTGCCTTTCACATTTTTAGGATCCCAAGTTAATTTTGCCATGAACTTTTCCACTCTACAGCAAGGAAAAAATTAAATGCCTGTAGCAAAATCAGCAAGGAGGGATATATGTGGCCCGAATACAGTTAGTTCCATTAGGAATGGGATTCAGAAGATCCCATGCTGAGCATGACAACTCTAGACAGCTGTGCCCATGGGAGCAAGCCATTCTTACCTTCAGGGAAGGAACAGAAGGACTCGTAGATGCCTTGGGCTCACACGATAAGGAACTAACTCTGAGACTCGGCATCTCTTGCGCAGCTGGTACTGCACTAACCTCACTCCTAGGCCGGCAACACAGTCAATGAAAAGTGTAGAGCAAGAAAAAAAACCTTCCCAGTTTGCGATCTATTCATCACTTTAGTTTAAAATAGCCTCTCTTCTGTTGTAAAAGTTTTTCTGCATGTAGATCCCCAGGCTTTCTGAGCTCCTCCCTTCCCAATTCACATTAATAAATTTCCAGGAAAAAAAAACAAATTCCCATGTCACATGCTTCCAACATTTTTCTTGAGTATCTGGTGTGTGGCTGGCTCCAGGCAGAGGTCGAGTGTGGTCCCTGCGGTGAGAGGCTGCCGGGCTGGTGGCACACTCAGGGTCCCGAGCAGTGCCTGAGATCGAACGAGTGAGTGGGTGACCAGTTCTGCCCAGGATGTCAGAACACTGGCTACGAAGGATGAGTACAGTTGGACACAGGATCACGAGAAGGAAGAAGTCCAGACAAGAGGAGCACCATAGGCAGAGACATTGTCACACTTCAGATCCTCTGCTATGACTGAAACGTGGAGCAAATATATGTGGATAGCAAAGACCATAATGGGAATGATATCATGGCATGGGAAAGGGGACTCAATCGGCTTGTGTTGAAAACCATGGCCTGGCTTCAGGGTGGAGGAGCCAGTAAATAAGGTTTAGGGTAGAGACGCGAGACTCGTTAATGACAATAGCAGCTAACCGAGTGTTTGCCAGCATGCCGAGTATGTGCTTAATCCTGTCCACAACGCTATGAGGCTGGTACTCTTCATGTCCCCCATTTACAGATAGGAGATTGACACCGAGAGAGTCTTCCTAACATCACACAGCTAGTAGATAGCAGAGCCAGAGTCTGAATGCAGGCAGTCTGACTCCAAAATCCATGCTTTTGTAGTAGTAATCCAGGGAAGGATAATGGTGACCTGGACCTGGATTAGTAGCACCAGGGAGTGCAGCAGGTAGAACAATGCCCCCACTCCAATGTCCTCATCCTAATGCCCAGAACCTGTGAGTTAATTACATGGCAAAGGAAGATTAAGGTTGCAGATGGAAACTTTGAATTCACCTGAAACTGGGGAGATCCTGCTGGACTCTCTGGATGGGCCCACAGGGTCCTCAACTATGGAAGAGGGTAGCAGCATAAGAGGACGAGAGAAAGGAATGAGATGATGAGAACAGGGTCCTAGCCTGTGACGTTGGTGGATTGGCAGGGGGGAGGAAGGGGCCATGAGCCAAGGAGTGTGGGTGGTCTTTGGAAGGTGGAAAAGGCAAGGAAACAGATTCTCTCCTAGAACCTCCAGAAAAGCAGCTCTGCCAAGACCTTGATTTTAGCCCAGTGAGGCAGATACGTCAGACTTCCAACCTACACAAAGGCAGGATAGCACAGTTGTACTGTTTTAAGTCCCAATTGTGACAGCAGCCGTAGGAGACTAACTCAGGGTTAAAATCACAGCGTTCGGAGAGCCAGTAGATAACCAACGGCCTGCATAGGTTTCCACGATGGTGTAAAAAAGGACATGAACTCGGAAGGCTCCAGTTAGTTCCCGGAATCCGCAGCCACTTAACGGAGTCTTCATCCTCCAAAGCTTAGCGCCTGGCATTTACTCCGTGTTCATCTTTCAGCTCCTGTACCTGATGTCCCTCCTGAGGCCTTTCTATTTGCAGCAACAACCTCCCCAGCCACTCTGCATTTTCTCCTTGCTCCACTCTCCCCTTCCATGTTTACCAGATTCAGAACTTCGGTAGACAACCCCCCCCCCCACCGCGGTCCAAAAAAAGTATCACATAATCTTTGTCTCCTCCTACCTCCTTCCGGCACATTTTTCCTATGTTGTCTCAAGAAATGGACCCAGAACCCTCTTTGATGAGATTTTGTGTAATTAAGAATATAATAACGAGCTGTGTAGACAGAGACATCCCCTGGGGGAGCTTCTATCTTTGGGCACCTCTGAGCACTAACAATCAAGTGGGACCTGGTGGGACCCCCTAACCTAGCGAGGGAGCAGGGGAGGAAGGAGGGCTTCGGGAGAAGACTCTGGTATCCATATTGATGTCTGCAGAAAGCCATCTCCCATCACACATCTTAGCTTTTCTGCATTTTGATTTTGCAGGCAGAGAAGTGTCTGACTAAACGGCTATGACCTGAGCTCAGGCAGGCTTGACTGAGAAGGTGCTTACACTTTGACAACATCAGACTCACAGTCACCTGAGATGACCCAGCAAAGGCAAGGAGAGAAGAAAACATAAAGGGGGAGGATACTAGCTTTCTGATATCTAAATGTGTGCTGCTGAGGAAGTAAAAGCTTTTGTGTAATGGAAACAGACATGAAATTTAAGTCACAAATACATTTTGGAAAAAAAGAGTTATCCTGTTTCTTCCACTTGGCTATAAGTTTGTTTTATGTGTATACAGAATGACTGCATCTATTCACAAAGCAGTTATTGAGCTGAGTGCTGTGGCAAATACATCAATGATAGAGTCCCTGACATCACAGGACTTATCATCTGTTTGAGAAAACAAAGCACACAACCTCAAATACCATAATAATAATAGTAGTAGTAGCTTCAATAACTTTTTTTAGCAATTTTCATTTATGGTTTCATCTATGGTTAAACCCCAGAAAGCAGTGCAACAAATAAGTCTGCAAGATTTCAGAGATGGGAAAGAAAGTAGGTCAGACAGGGCCTGGAAGCCTGCATGGAGGAGGGGATATGTGCATTAGACCCTGAAGATGGGAGAGAGAAGTGGAAGGAAATTTTAAACACGTGCAAAACCAGATAAGTAGAATCTTCATGACAAGGCTCGGGGGCTGACAGTGAGTAGACCAGTTTGGCCTGAGTGGAAGTTGGAAGGAGGGATGTGGCCAGATCACAGAGGACTCTCACGTTTCTCAAAAGATGTACTTGTGGGGGGCATCCGAAACCACACATGACCAGGTGCATTTTTCCGAAGTCCCAATTTTCTCTGACACTTTGGAAAGACAAGTTATGTCTTTTAGCAGGTTTTAAATATTACTTTCATAACAATGCAAATGCTAATATAATTTTTTTGCAAATTTCCGTAAGTTTTTAAGATAAAAACAACTCAACTTTGTCACTTGCAGCAGGACCTCAAGCCCCTGAATGTTCATCTTCCTAGACTCGTCCTTCCCACTCACCGCCAACCTCAGTCAATTTGCTAAGTTGAAATCAAGTGTAACCCCTCATTATTTCCCCATCTGACTCCTCTCCACACTGGCTGACGCTGCCCTTCTCTCGTCCCACTCAGGTCACTGCCTTTTGTCCCTGGCTGGTCCTGTGCCTCCGTCATTGCTCCCTCTCCTTCCACGCTACTTCAGCCTCTCCTTTCCCCCTTTCTCAGGCTCTAGCTACACCACTCCCACTCCCCCAGCCCACCCCCGGGGTCCCCTGGAAGGCCACACGTGCTGTACATACACTGCCTACCTAGTCCACCTGACAAACAGCTCTCCTTTGAGAAAACATTTCCTGCCAGTGTTCTTTGAGCAACCCATCTCTTTACACCTCGCAGTCCTTGCAGGAACCAAAACTTCACTGAGTTCTCCTAAAGGGAATTCATTTCCTTCCGTTTCTGGGATAACTCATCATCCTCCATATTTGGCAGCCCTGTTTCCCAGCTTCCTTGAGAATCGCCACAAATCTGCCAACATCTTATTATCTGAGAAAATATTCAGAGGTAAAAGAGATAGGGCACCATTTTCTTAGATCTTGCATCTTCCAGATGGCCATCCCAAAGCACAAATTGTTTAAGTTGGCTCAATGAACATTATTGACTCACTCTGATGTTTCAGGCATTGTTTTAGGCACCAAGGATAAAGGAATGAATGAGACCCCATCCTGCACTGGAGAAATTAACAATTTTGTAAGTATCTCTATTTCAGGCCCATTCCTAGAGCCAGTTCTTAGCAATCAAGGGATCGGGTTCTCACTCTCTCCCTGGATGCACCAGGAAATAGGCCAAGGAGACCCCCAAAGAGAAAGCTCCCCAGCTAATCTAACCACGTGGACAGAATGCAACATCACCAGCACGTGAGAGGTGGTGGTTTTGCTCTGAAACAGCGGGTCCCTGGGGACATCGCTTCCTCTTTGGGCTGCGAGAGCACCTGCTTTTTACAAGGTCTCTTGCCATACTGGACAGGAACAGCCAGGTATTTAAAATTTAAAAACAGCTTGATTTCTCTGAACAGGGGCCTCTGAATATAAGACTATTAACTTGAGAATTATAATTAAACCTTCCGTATTCCCTTTAGCTCTAGACAGGTTAACGTGGCCGTCCGTCGTTTATAGCCACCCTCGCCTGGGCTGACTTCCGACCCATTGCTCTCCTGTACCTACCCCGCTCCCACCCCTTTAATTATTCTGTTCCCACAGGACAGGGCCAGAGCGATTGCTTTCAAGCATCAGGAGACAAGTTTCTTTCTCCCAGAAATCTTCCTGGACTCGTGTGTCACTCTTCTAGCACTCCACCAAAGGAGGTTTGTCCAAACCAGATATCTTTACCTGACCCTATTTGTCTCTTGTTCACAATTTTTACGCTCCTAGAATCCCTGTGAGATGTCAGCCAGCTAGAGAAAGCTTATAGAGTTGCTGTCACGGGCTGCAACAAGTTAGCAGCTATGGGCAGAAGCAGGTAGACTGCATCAGTGTCCGCATAACTAAGCAGTAGGCAAAGGGAGGAAAGAGACACTGGAATATGAATCCATGGGTCCAAATCTGGAAAGTTGTAGGAAATACTGGGAATTGGGTTAAAGCGCTAGCGTATTTGTGTCCCTGAGAAAATCTATCAGCCAAGAGGCAACAGTGTTTCTTGAGTTTCATGAGAGAAGTTGCTCCAACAGCTGCCCAAGAGGATCCACCATCTTGGAAGCCAGAAGGACTCCAGTCTTTCTGGTCAACCCCACCACCAGTGTTCAGCAGCACCTCTAAGTGAAAAGAAAAGAGCCTCTGAGTCTTTGCCATTATCATCTGGCCAAATGGCCCATGGACTTCTCCTTAATGCAAACATTGAGCCACTGAGGATGGAAGAGGACAGTCATGGGTCCTGTGTACCTCTTAGAATTCTCTTTCTTTTATTTTGCTAGTAGCTCCCAAATTGATTAATTGATCTTGTAAATCCAACTAGACTAAATTCCCAAAAGGCAAAAAAAAAAAAAAAAAAGTTTAATTATCTTTTTGTGTCTTCCCCAGCACCTAGAGTCATTCCAGGCACAAGATGGCCTGAGACCCCCTGATGCTACTCCTTGCTTACTTCCCTCTGCACCCGCTTCCCTAACCGACCAGCTCTCATCTGACCCTCAGCCTTCTCAACAAGTTCCTCCACAAGGTCAATACCTGCTTAAGCGTAAGCACATCCATACACTTCAGCTGACCCAGGCCCGTAGATCGACAGGGCATTATTCTAAACTCGTGTAAACGCTCTTATTATAAACATGAGTTAGTCCTCCACCATGTGTCATCCTGTATTATCCTCCGGTAGCCGCGCGCACCTCTGTTCTGCCTCCCAAGGACCCGTCTGGCATGGTGGTAAAGAGCTCTCTGAATTTACGTAGCTAAGTGTCAGCCATATAATAGCCGCCAAGGGGGCATCAACCATTTCACTTCTTGTTCCCCCCTTATTGTCTAAGGCAATGAGAGATGTCTGATACATAGATACTGACTGATTGAACAGCTTCCCCAGAGTGGCTGCATCCTGCCAGGGCTGGTAAAAGCATTTCTGCTCAAGAATTCTGATGGAAATGCTTTGTTATGGCCGCTGTTTAGGATCAAGTTTTGAAGCATCATCTCGTGGCCCTCCTCTGTTGTCTCCAGAGTTACATTACATATTCTTCTAAACAAAGAAAGAATCCCCAGAGCTGTTCCAGTTGCTAAACGCAGCACGGCTGCTTCGATGGGTCAGCAGCTCACCGTGCCGCGGGGCCGGCAGCGTTCACTCAGCGGGGCCATGACCAGACACCCCGCAGCACCCACCAGAGGCGCCGCTGCTGCTTGGGGACATGCCTCACAGCCTGGAGCGTCCACAGCCTGATGCTGCTGACGTGCAGAAGAGCTGCTTTATTCCAGGGACTTTGAGCCCTTGGCCACATCCCATCCTCAGAACCTACAGTTCGGGAATCAGAGCACGTCCCTGCCAAACAAAATCCTCAGCAAGGCAGCCTGGTGACCATCTGGATACCAGGGCAAAGCAATGCCAAGCTGTGTCCCTCAGTCTGAAAAGCACCCTTTTTACTCCTGACTGTGTCCCACCAAGCCTTATGCAGGGTGAGGGGGTGTAGGCAGGGAGGACCCTTTGAGCAGGGCACGTCTGTGAGCCCCATAGGGCTTAAATTTGCTTGTTTGAGCTGAAGGGAAAACAGAGACTCTGTTTTATCTTGGCAAGTCAGTGGGCTCCTCCAGAACAAAGATAATGTAGGGTTCTAGTTACATCCCCAGCGCCAAGCTTACACACAGTAGGTGCTCAATGATTCTCTGGTGGCTGACAATGATTGATGAGTCGCAAGCCCGTTAAGCAGGGGTGTAACATTGCATTCCCCACACCACCACCTGTCACCCTCCCTGTCTCCTCTCCCCTCACCTCTACCAAATGCTGCCAATGCCCCAGGAGTAAAGGAAGAGCTCTCTCTCTCCCCATTGGATCTCGGTTTATTGATGTTGCCCCTGAGAGGCCAGAAGATGGGGGCTTTGATGGGAGGCACATGGCTGTTCCAGCAACTAAATGAAGGTCATAAGCACATGTATGTTGGTTATGATGCTTCTGAAGGAACTACCTCAAGTCCCAGAATGATGCAGGCGGCATGGCTCTTTTCTCTGGGTGTGGTCACCACGCGCTTTAATGACTGAAATGGAAATCAGAGTGAAGGGGTGTCCTCAGTCCCCAAGAATGCCTGCCACACACACACACTATTTAACTAAAAGAGAAATCAGCAGTTAGTTACTACTAATGATCAAAGTGAGACAAGACCAGAGATAAGTAACCTGCCTAAAGTCACACAGCTGACTAGTGTCCTTACCAGATTCCTGAATTCCAACCCAATGATCTTTTCACTTAATTATGAGATTATTTTGTTGTTTTGTTGTTTGTTTCCTTGCTGGCTTGCTTCTGTTTAATATGTCTTTGAAGAAGATCCAACTTCAGAGTTTTCTTCTCTGAAAAACTGCAATATTTCCCAGGTAAAACCCAGCTCTTCCAGGTAAGGGGCTCATTCTCCCGGAATCCTGCCTCCCTGACGTTCCCCAGAGGGACACTGTCTCACCCAACAGGGCAGGAGGACCTGGAGCCCTCAGCTGTCCGTGTGATAAGTGATGAGTATGATCCCCACACCCAGGGAGGCTGTGACTCTTCCCTGTCTCGATCTAAAGCCCAGACATGTGCAGTCAGCGTTCGTGATGCTGAGGATTCTCCAATGCAGACGCAGCGACTGGTGTTAAGGTCAGGGAGGGGTGCTGTGCACATTCATCTTGGTCAGTGTTCCGAGCCCAAGCCCAGCAGGGAGTGTCCAAGTGAGGGGACAGTTATGCCTGAGGAGCAGTCCTGACCAGCCATTTTGCTGTGGTCCCTCGGACGTGGGCTGCAGAGAGCGGGCTGCAGAGCCTCCGCTCGTCTGCATCCAAGCCCAGGCACCAATCTGTTCTAGGACGAAGAGCGCCGCCTGCTGCCTCTGAACGCCCTCTGCCTGCAGCAGGGATACTTCACGAAAACCGCAGTGCTGATATTTTTAAGCAGTTCAGTGTCTGAAGCGGTCAGATTCCCCACAACAAGGGGAAAACACGGCACCTATAAAATTGGTCCCCATACCCCATGTCAGACAGTGAACCAGTGACCTTCCCCGGGAGAACCCTGGCAGAGCCCTGTTAACACGCGTCTTTCTCCTTCCCTACTGTGTGCACACTCCCCTCCGACTCAGAACGGAAAGAAGCCTTGGAGATTTCTAGTTCAGCTGTGGATCTGAATGGTAAAGAGCATGTCCAAGGTCACACATGGCCTCATTTTATTCCAACATGGACTTCTCTCACACCAAGTACGGGTTGGATTGAATTCACACAATTCAGATTTCTTTGTCTTCGCCTGCAGTAGAAATTTTGCAGAATCTTCTTCCCTGCTGCATTGATCTCATCATGCTAGCCCCAGCTACAGCCCCCTCTCTCTCCTGCCTCGGGCTTTGTCGTGCAACTATTTGTCTTCAAATGTCATCTCCCCTCGCACAGCCCAAGTCCCATGAAAGGAAGCTCTGCGGCTGAATCTCTCCGTCCAGGAGGGCTTGCCACCAAGTTAGCTCCCCACATGCCACTTTCTTCTTAAGGGCTTCAGAAACTGATCACTCTCCTGGCCTCTTGAAAGCTTCAGCAGTAACCATGTTACAATATATAAATGTATCAAATCCACATGTTGAACACCTGAAACTTACATAAAGTGTCAATTACATCTAAAAGAAAATAGATTTTTCAGCTGTCACCACCTTCTCCTCTCCTGGGGGCCCCATCTCCCCCAGACTGACTGAAAAGGACACAAGCTTCAGAGGTCCTCTGGTAGCCTCTCTTCCCTACTCACGGTCCCCCAAAAATCACATCAGCCATTTTTAATTTAGCAGTTTTATTTCTGATCACTCCAACAAATACATGATATAACAAATAGAATGATTTTACCAAAGTTTCCCCCAAAGCTTCTGAATGTTCATCTTTTAAAATAAAAGAGAAAAGATCCAGTCATGAATTCTACTTCTTTTGGCTCTCATCCCACCCCCAGTAAAGAACGTTGCAAGGAGAGCCATCCCTTCACAGCCTGGAGATGGGGAAAAGGCCAAATGCCACAGTTTCCACCAAGGGAGACTCCACGGCCTCCCATAAGCCCCTCAGTGTCTCACTCTTCTCATCTGTAGGATGGGCATAATAAAAGTGCTTACTGATAGGAACACAGAAGGATTTACTGAGATAAGAAGTTACTTAGACCTCAGTCAGTCAGCACTCACTACATTCATTTGCTCAACAAACTCCACATGGTCATCAGGCCCATCTTGCTCCTCACTTGGTCCCCAGTGTGGTGTGTGGCAAAAATGAGGTCTGCAGTCAACAGGTGTTTGATTAATTAGGCAATTTATTTCTCAAAACAAGCTGTTGATAAAGCAAGAGGAGAAGGAAGGACAGAACTCTTGAAGGGAGGTGACAGGGCTCCAGACTGAAATACAAGCCACCGTAGTTTGGGGGGAGTTCCAGGGAGTCCTGGGAGGGAAGCTGCCTCGGAAAGGCTGGGAAGAGAGGGAAAGAAACATCGAGACCCCTACAGTTCATTTCATGAAAGATGCCATAAGTCAAGGACGCTCGATGGGGAAGGGACAGGGATGGTCTCTTCAGTAAGTGGTGCTGGGAGAGTTGGCCATCCCCATGCAAAGGATGGGATGAGAACCCTGTCTTAACACCACTCACAAAAATTACCTCGAAATGGATTAAAGACGTTTAAGGGTAAGATCTGAAACTGTATCTACCTTAAAGTTACACAACAGGATATATCTCAGTTACATTTCAATAAAACTGGAAAAAGTGAAAAAATAAAGTTTAACAAAAATTTTTAAAGCTGGGCATGAGCGAAACCCACGGCCTTGGGTTCTGCTTGCACGTCCCGCCCACAGAGCTTCGCCCACAGGCCTGGGGCTGATTCGCTCCCGAGAGCGTGGTGAATTCCAGCCCGGGGTTAATGCCCCCTGCTGGCCTTCCGCTCCCCACGCGGGCTCCACGTGCTGAAGGACCCCCACTCCCGCGCCGCCCCACCTGCAGTGTCATGTGCGGGGGTGATCCCCGCTGGCTGGAGGATGAGGCTCCTCCCTGGCTCCCAGGTTCAAGTCTGCGCGGCGCATCCTGCCCACAGCGCTTCCCTGCGGGGTTCACCTGACTTTCTTCTGACGCGCAAGCAGAGGCAGCTCGACTCTGTTCGCAGCCCCAGCAGGTGCACTTGGCGGGGGAGGAGGGGGAGTCCGCAGACACATTCCATTACTCACCCTGTGCTGAGGCAGCAGAACCTTCTCCTTTGCCAGGTACCGAGGACGCCCATCGGCCAGGCAGCCGGGGATGAGCAGCGGGGGATATAAAGGGTGTCTTTTGAGCAGCAGGCTGGCTAGCAGGTGAATCATCTGGAGACACTTAAGGGGAGGCAGGTCCATTTTGTTCCACACAACATCACTGAAGAACCATTTGGGCTTTCACACCCTAAATAGGCAAAGGAAGCCATTTAGCAGAATGCTGACGCCCCCCAGACTGGCATCTTGGACAAGCCCTGGAGCAAAGCTCAGGGAACGGAATGATGCTTTTTAAACAGGACCCTGAGTTTACAATCTGTCTCAGTTGTGCCACAACGGTGACGACCACGACATGGTCTCATATGCAGCTCACAGGTAGCTTGTCAACCTCCAGCACCTCGAGATAAAGCTAATTGTTATAAAAGTTAGTACCGTGAAAATACATTTTCTAAGTGACCACATATTTTTTCTATCTTTTGATTGTTTTAATAACACTATAACCCTTTAAGGCAAGTTTTTTAAGTCCCAGGGGTTCTTTCTGTGCTCGTTTGTGCCTGGCCAGTGTGGATCGGGCAGCGCATCTCCAGCGGCTGTGTCCCCAGACACCCAGGCTACACGATGCCTCTCTGGTGAGTGCTGCCCGCTCGGCTGCATCATGAAGACCTGCAACTGTGAAGGTCACTGCTACACAACCGCGGTTCTCAAATATTGCTGGCGAACTTAATTATCCAGAGCACTTGTTCACATTAGAGACACCCATGCCCATGCTATACCTGCTGAATCTGAATCTGTGAGGTCAATTTTATGCTCCTAGGTGTTTCTGATGCTTTAACCAGATCTCAGGTGATTCACCCACACAGTAAGCACTGCCCTAAGACAAAGGCTATGACCTCCTGGCAACATGAGTTAAGGTTCTGAATGAAGAATGGAACCCAGAGCTGTGTCCCAAGAGCAGTTGGCTGATCAAGACCCTCCAAACAACCTTGAAAGTCTTCTCTGCTACCCACTCCTACATTGTTGCCATTGTGACTGACATCGGAGGTGATGAAGGGGATAACCCCCAGACAGAAGCCCAAGTCCAAATTCCAGTCTTGCTAATGTTCAGGCAGGGCAGCCATGGGGAACTCGCTTAACCCTTCTGACTCACAGTTGCCTCATCCGTAAAGTGGAGAAAGCTCAAAGATCCCCAAAGATCCTCCCAATCTTCATGTAACTCTCATCCTTCCCCACCCATTTCACACATATATGCAAAGTCAAAGTTGGAAAGGATCTTAGATTACCTGGTCCCAGCTACTTCCTCGGAGCCACCATTTTACACATGGAGAACCTGGGTCACCAGGCTAGTTCAGTTACTACCCTGACCCCGGAAGTGCAGAGCCCTGACTAGAACCCAGAGCTCCTGGGGCTGAGTTCAGTGAGTGTTGCACTATAGAGTAACAGGGAGCATCACTCCTAGGTTGGGTGGCCCAGAAAGCACACTCTGAGACAGATATTTGTCCACAGGAAGTTTACTGGGGGTGCACTCAGTAATTATCCAGAGCACTTGTGCACATTAGAGACACCCTTAAATACCTTTAAAGGAATGAGAGAAGCAAAATTAGGCAGAGGGAGAAGTTGATTGATACAGGAAGCTCAGAAGCTCAGAAGACTTCCCTACAAAGTTGTCCTGAATCAAGACAAAGGTGCCAGACCATATTCCACACCAACCAGTCATTGGATATGGGCTTCCCTTGGGGAGGAGCTATGACCTCAGTCTACCTTCAGATGAGCTTAATTCCTAGAGGGGGACTCAGATGTGAGTCCTTACAGCCAACACTCTTAGCACTTGGGACCAAGATACTTGGTCCCGTACAGGAATTCTGGGCAGCATTCCACAGCATTCTGTACAGAGCAGCTTTGTGCCACCTGGATCACTTACTTCTATGATAAGTGTGACCCTTCTGGGAGCAACTTCTATACTCTTCTGGTGGTTCTATTCACCAGGGGGAACTACCAAAGGAAGATTAATGGGACAAACCACTATTACCACATCTGATCTTGAGGCTGCAATTGAACCTCACCATCTGTGTCCTCTTCTATCCATTCTGCATTCCTCTCACCTTGAGCCAACGTCTCTGTTGTTCTAGGTAGCTTACTTGGTGGAGTGACCCAGACCCTCATCCCTAAGGAGACCAAGCCCCTGGTCACCACACGACACCGTCCTCTGGCATGGCTGCTACACTTGCCCATGTACCTCGTATCAGGCACGGGAGTACCAAGAGATGCCCCAGTGGCTACCTGAGAACCAAACATTCTGTTCCTTCCCCTTTCCATAACAATAGTACTACTTCCTCCTGATCACCAGGGTCAGTGGCTCCTGCCCAAGCGGCAACTTCTTTCCTTGCCTGCTAATCTGGTACCAGAAGTTGGAAGAGATCAGATGGCCCCTGTTATATACTCTGATGAAAGCACTACCTGCCCCCTGGAAACCAGCCTCTTTAGACCCACAGGGTCTGCATCTGTGGGGATGGGGGGGTCACTGGGAGGGATGGTAAGCAGGACCACTCCTACCCCTTAGTTCCCAGCCTCCTCTAGTGGTTGTTTATCCAGGATCTACAGTATATACCATACGGATTGCCCTGATCCCTGCCACCATGGAGCCACGGCTCCATTCACATAGCCACTGCTCAGACACTGAGGTGGCCAGAGAACAGAGGTTCACTGACGTCAATGGGCTGATTCATTTTGTCTGCTTGGTTGTTCAACTGCCTCTCCTGCCACGGCTTCGCCTCTGGTGCTATTAACATGAAATGCAATGACCCTAACCCTTTAGGCCCCCTCCCAGCAGTCCATCCACATGCCTCTCCCCCAGTCCCCCATGCCCTAAATCTTTCCATCTTTTTCTCTGCAGACCCCTAACCAGCAGCCACACCATTCGCTATTTCTCGTAAGTCTGTGGATATTATTACTTCAGCCCAGACTCTTTCCACACAGACAGGATGGCCAGGACTACCACTCAAAGCCCTGCCTTTTGAGAGGCTTTCCCCTCACTTCTCTCTTTGTGGGCCACTGGCAAGTGGGGCTGTAGTCGAGAGCAATCCACTTCAGCTTGCACCCGCATGCAGAGTCAGGCCATCTGTCACCCACACTTGACCTTTCTCCTCCCTAAGCTGTTCATAAGTGAGGCTCCGTTGCAGCCATAGGCATCTGCAGCTGAAGGAGAAGCAAGAGTAGTGACCTGAGGTCTGAGCCACTTGCTTGTGTAGCTTCCTTGAGATCCCTGGCCATGCCTGTGCTTGATACGGGATGAGCCGCTTGGATTTTACAGACCCACCTAAAAGAACACAACACACTCCCTTCAGCTGCAAGCAACTCCCGACAAGGACTCGGCTATGAATCATCAGGAGGTGACACTCTGGCAGCAAGGGAATGGGTACCTCGACCCTGACGGGGAAATCTGGACAGTGCACTCAGAATCCTCTCTGGCATCCACTCAAAACTTCCTAATAACCCGTGAAGAGGAAAGAGATACCTAATACCTTGCAGGTCAAGAAACTGATGTATCTCAAGATTAAACACCATCAGTTGATGGCAAATCAATCCAGCATTAGAACAAGAGTCCCCGAACCTGCACCATCCAACAGAAATGTCGGGTGAGCCACGTATGTAATTTTAGGTTTTCTGGTAGCAACATTAAAAATAGTAAAAGGAAACAGATGGGGGACACCTGGGTGGCTCAGTCGTTAAGCGTCTGCCTTCGGCTCAGGTCATGATCCCAGTGTCCTGGGATCGAGCCCCTCATCGGGCTCCCTTCTCCGCGGGAAGCCTGCTTCTCCCTCTCCCACTCCCCCCTGCTTGTGTTTCCTCTCTCGCTGCGTCTCTCTCTGTCAAATAAATAAATAAATAAATAAATAAATAAATAAAATCTTTTTAAAAAATAAATAAATAAAAGGAAACAGATGGGATTAATTTTAGTAATTTATCTTATTTAACCCAAGAGATCCAAAATATTATCACTTCAGCATGTAATCAATATCACAAATTAATGAGATATTTCACATTCTCTTTACCATGCTGTCTTTGAAATCTGGCATGTGTTTCACAATACATCCAAACTTGAGCTAGCCACACTTCAAGTGCTCGGCAGCCACATGTTGCTAGCGGCAACCGTATGGGAAGCTATAGTTTTAGACTCTATCCAATTCTCTTCTCTATCCTCCCTGAGATACTCCTTCCGAATTGGCAGGACCAAGAATCTGGGAGGGAGATGCTCAGACAAGAATCCTGCCTCTGGTGGAGATCTATGTCCTTGCCGTTTATGAAGCTTCCAGAATCCCCCCTCCTTTAGCACAACATGTTGTTCGGCCCGCATTTAGCTTCACAGGTGTTGCTACCACTTGCTGGGAAGGTTCAGTTTGAAAAGAAAAGAAAAAAAGCGGTAGTAGGCAAATGTTTAACTCCATCTCTGTGTGTACCCCATAATTTAATGCTAAATCCAGCTCGATTTGGTTTCTGTGGCAACCAAGAGAACCAGCTCTCCACAGCTCATATGTCCAATTTCTAAATGTAGGGTGCCTACAACACACTCAGCATCCCAAATGTCTGAGCTCTGATGTTCTCAGAAGCCCCTGATTCTGAGCCTGATCCACAGGTACAAGGATACAGTGCAGGAGCTTCGATTAAAGTCTTTGCCCAACATAGCATCTGTAGGAAAGGTAGGACGAGGCAGCTTTCTATCCTAGCAATCTTTAGAAATGGGAAAGCTCTTCATTGGTCTGGAAAGACTTGGAAGAGGGACTTTGTGAAGGTAGAATGAGGCGTTACGCCTGCTGTAGTTATTGCCAATCCATGAAGCCTTAGCAGATGCACCTGTTCTGCATGGATGGGCCCCTTGGGGCACTTGTGAGCCCTCGAGAGCAAATTTTCTTTCTTCTGTCTCCTTCCTTTCAGCAAGCAGCACCCATGGGATCCAGAGGGAGTGGATTTATATCCTGGCTCCAGCACTGACTTAGATGCTTGAGATGCTTCTTTGTCTCTGGGCCTAGAGATGTGAAGTCATCCTAGAAAACCCTCTGCCATCCCTGGCCAAAGCCCCAAGATTGGAGGGAATGATTTAAGGATCTTCTGGTAAGTGTTAGCCCCTCCCCGTTCAGTACGGAGTCCCTTCCCATTGGCTTAGAACCCCAGGACAGACCTGTTTCCTTAGAAGCCTCCATATCAGTGATCTCCACAATTTTCTGACCACAAGCCACAACACAAAATGCCATGGGTCACATCATGACCCAGGACACTGGTCTACCCATATCCCCAACGAGTTCCTCCAATCTACTTTCCACACTCATTCTATCCAGAGTGACCTTTACAAAACATACATCGTATCTACTGCTCTCACTGCTCTCCTAATAAAAACAAAACCCCATTCCCTGGGCTGAGGAAACCCAACAGGACCTAGACCCCATCTGCCTCTCTAACCTCATCTTGTCCTCAGCCCCCTGCACACCCTTACACTGTGCTGTTCCAGCCCCACTCTCAGCGTGGCTAACCCCTATTCATCATTCAGATCTCAGCTCAGCCATCACTTCTTCCTGATGTCTCTGGCCAGGCACAATCTTTCATTTATGAACATTAGATGTTTCTCATGTGACACACTTGTGACACTTGAATTTGGCGGCAGGACTATTTGAGTAACATCTAGCTCTCCCACTAAATTTGAAGCTCTAAAGAGCAGGAATCTTTTCTGATTTTTCCCAGCACTATACCCTGGTGCCTATTACATTGTTTGGCATAAGGTAAAAGCTCTATAAATATTTGTCACATGAATGAATGAATAAATGAATTTCAAGTGACAGCTCCTGACAATTGGTAAATTTCTGTAGAATTCTCTGTTGCAAAGATCCTAATGCTGAGGAGACTGGGCTCAGTTTCTAGAAGTGCTGTGATTGGCTGACAATGGTGAACACAGGCCCCTGATTAGGAAGTAGCCACATGACTCCTGATTATTTGCCCTTCATGTTCTAGAATCGGATTTTCTTGGGTAAGACCAGACTCTGAGCAGTCTCCTTAAGTCGACCGAGGGCTGGACTGGAAGCCCCAAACCCATCCAGATCCTCTTGGCATCCCCAAGAGCTCCTCTGACCACTTTTGGTTTCAAGTTCTAAACCTGAAATATCTTTCCATCTTCGGGTCACCAATCCTCCCTCCTAAGGAGATCAAGTCAAGAGGGTCCAATCTTTACAAAATATGTTCCTAACATCTGCAGGGAAAATGATGTGGTTGCAGATCCCCTAGACTAACCAGGGCAGGGCAACCCAGCTCCAAGACAGAAACTCTACCCTGAGTGAAGACCAGGATCAACCCAATGGCATGACCCATGGGTCCCCTCCGCACCCTCCATCTACCCAGGCCTGGCCTGGAAAGGGGCCCCCACTTCCAGATTGGCAGGCCAGGTGTCTGTTCCAGCTACAGAATCAGCTATCCCATTATTTCGCTTGGGATGGGTGAAGGAGGAGCCAAGGGTCCAGGGAGAGTCTGCTATTCCATGGTAGGGTAGCATTTTGCTTGTTTTTTTTTTTTTTTTTTTTCCTTTCTTCCTTTTCTTACTGCTCTTCTCTGCTACCTAGCTGGCTCAGTCTTTGGGCTTCTGCACAGCCCCGCTGATTCCAGCCAGGAGAAGTGAGGAACGGCAGCCCCACGCTGGGAATGAGAGGATGTGCCGCCCCGACTCTCTCCACCGCCCACACTGCTCCGAGCAGTGGTCACTTCGGACCAAGGGCCTCCTGCCTCTGCGGGCCCAAGGAGGCCGTTCTCCCTGCTGCTCCACACGCTCTGGGGCTCTCCTTGCGGCCAACAGCTCTGACTGCAGCTTTACGGCTTCTGCAGGCAACAGTCAGCCCTTTCTCTCATACTCGGCCAACGATGTAGTTTGGGATCTGTTTTCAGGGGGATCTGTTTTCAGGGGATCTGTTTTTTCACATTAAAAAAGTAAAAAGCTACACATGCCCTAGAGCTGGGCTGCATGTCAGTGGTACCCAGCAGGCGGCAGCCCTTTACAACTGTCACTCGGGGGCTTCATTTCAGGCTCTCAAGACCTGGGGACAGAGGTGATCCGATCACCCAGTTTTAAGGGCTGGAAGGGTTCAGTGACTAGCCACTATCGGGAAGAACTGGAACTTGGACTCAGGACCTAAAATCCCGACTCCCTTCCCTTGCTCGGCACGCTCCCCGTCTCAGGCGGTGGCAGCAATGGCCCGCCCCTGGGGATCTCGGTGACTGAGAGGTCACGGCACCCTCCAGGAAGCCTCCACCGCTCAGATACCAGAACGTGACCCGAAGCTGGGAGAGGGGACAGAGTTTGTGTGTTAGTTGGTTTGGACAAGGAAGGAGCCGGGTGACCCGAGAGCAGACAGCACAGCAAACTGGCGGGGCTGCCTGTGAGTGCGTGCTCGCCCGCGTGGCCCATACGCTGTCAGAAAGACCGGGTTTGAAATCCGACCCTGCCTGTGTGACCTCGGGTTGCCTCTCAGACCATCAGTCTCTTCACCCATGCTCACCTCTGCCAGGTTGCCGAAGGTACAGCGCGTGGCACGAAGAATGCCAAGACATACGGACGCTTTTACTGTCCTTATCAGTTTCTCTAAGTCGGTTTAATGCAGCCTGAGATGCTGCTACCGTGAGACACTGTCACTCTTGGCTGCCTTGACAGAAGACGGTGCAGGGGTGTCATACCCTACAGTGGGGGCCGGGGTGGAGTTGCGTGTCCGCGTCGGAACTTTGGCGTTTATGATCTGTCAAGCGTCGGTATTACTGTCCCATGCATGTTGTGAACCCTTCAGGGCACAGCCCCCGTTCTAAACAGCCCTACGGGCATAATTCCCAGTTCCTACCCCCAGTACTGGGCAAGGGTGGGCTCGGCACAAACTGTATGGTGTAAACAGGGGTCCCACGGAGGATGACCCTCGGGGTTCAGTCCCCTCTCTGACCAAAGCTGTGAAGGACTCTGGGCTGGCCTTACCTCGTCCCGGGGACACTCACGTAGCACAGTCCTTAGGTGTGTTGCTGGAGACCCCTCAGCTGGGACAGCCACGACAAAATCACACAAACGCTCTAGGTGCCAGGCCAGAAACATGGCCCCCGGGGGGAGAAAACTAACACTCCCTGGGCATCTTCTGTAGGTCAAGGACACAGCAAGTGCCCATTCTATTTTGCCTTCATAGAACTTTTAGGAGACACCCCAATTTTCCAGACAAGGAAATGAAGGCCTACGTGGGTTAAGTAGCTCATTTAAAGTGGAAGAGCCAGGATTCAAACTGGATTAACTCCCAAAAAATGCTTTGCCAACTTCGCACCACCCCCAGCCCGCGTGGGTTCAAAAAAGGCAAGAGGCTTTAACTCTGCCACCAAAAAAAAAAAAAAAAACCCTGAGTTCAATTCACTCCTGTCTACTGAGCCCCTGGGGGACGCCCAGAGACCTGGGGTGGGGGGGTAGGGGGGAGATGTGCGGAAGTGCCTCCTGGAAAGGCAGGAGTCCTGCTGCCTGCCTCCCACCCCACTGCCACAAAGCCCCCCTGGTGGACACCTCCACTCTCCAGGGGCACTTAGCTTCAGCGCCCCTTCTCCTGCCTGCGGACAAGCAGTTGTCTCGGGCACATTGCGCCTCTCTGGGAGGCTGAAATGACGCTTCCGGAAGGCATGGGCTGTGTCTCGGAAACCTGTCAGGAAGAAGGATGCCAGTAGAACTCTCTCTCCCCGTTTGCATGCTGATTTGGGTCCATGCAATTCATTTGTACGCTTATTGCCTTTCCATGTGTCCTTCCCTCAGGACTTCGCATTTCCCCATGTGCAATACGGCAATGCATTTGCCACTCTTGCTTTCCAGAATAATTCTGGACTCGAGTGTTGCTGCCTGCAGTTGCAGGGCTGTCAGCAGAACACAGCCCTCTGTTTGCCAGTAAGACACGCCTGGAAACGAGTTCCTCTGGGTACGGTGTCCCGAAGGGTTGATATGCTGAGGAGGGATGCCCGGGGCAGGTCTGAGCACAAGCAGGGGGTGCCAGAATAAACATTCGCTGGAGGAATTATTTCTAAAACGATTTAGGGATAGAGGATTAAAGAGAGGGAGTGTGAGGGAGTGTGAGTCTGTTTTGTTCCAGGCATTACTACAGGTGTTAGGGATGTATCACGGCAAATAAGACATATATAAGATGGCATATGAATGGTGTAAAGATGACAGAGATCGTATATATATGAGGATAAATGAATGAATTAAAGTGGTGACAAAATGTGCTCAGATCAAACAAACCAAGACGAAGTCTCCCTCCCGGTCCGCCACCACCTGGAGAACTTCCCACTGCCTCAGTTGGAGGGCAGCCGACCTTTCTCTTTCAAAAGCTTTCCTCCTCCCCAACGCCCTCTCCAGCCCACCCCAAACAAGCCTACTCAACCGTGTGGGAGAGTCTCAGAACACCACATACCCGCCAATGAAGCAAAAGGCACGTAAGGTCACATTTCTCAGCGCCCCTTGGTACTGGTTCACCCATCAGTGGGGTTTCTGAAACTAGTTCTAGTCCCCCAGGCTAAATCAGAGCACTCTGATTTAACAGTTCTGGGCATTTAAAACACAACACAAAACAGAAACAAACAAAACCACACAGCTCGTTTTCTAGGCCTTAGATTCACACACAGTCCTCAGAAAAAAAAAACTCCCGTCCCTGCAACCAGCCACACCAGTCTGGGCCTGACTTGTCCCTCAGGCATCCCTGCCCCTGGCCTCCCAGTCCCCAAATCCGGTCCTGGAAATTCTCCTGCCCGCAGAATGTTTTTTTTAAATTTACACCTTCTAAAAAAAAAAAAAATCTTATATGGCCTGACCTCACCCCAGTGTCCCTTTCTAGAGCTTTCCTTCCCAACCCAAGTTCCAGCCTTCCCACCCAGGTGATTCTCAAGTCTGACCTCATTTCAGGCTCAACATGGGCAGTCTTTTCTAACAACCATTCCAGGATTACACACTTTCTCTGACAACATCACAGGATTTAAATACAGTTTCCTTAGAACTGAACCCATTGGTTGTTTTCTGTTGGTGGCCTGAGTCCGTCCAGTCTGATAACTTCCTGGGACCCAGATCACTGATGCAGCTGGGATCAGCATGTCTGATAAAAGGCAGCTGTCACTTCACATCCTATAAAATGTTTCCACAAAAACTGCCCCCAAATGCTAAAATCTTTCACTAGGGAGAGCTGATTCATGGAATCTAAAATAGGATTTCTGTAGAGCCAAATAATTCTGCTGAGGAAAATAAAAAAGGAAAACAAGTACTGACTTCTTCAAGTTGTTCCTTTGAGGACAAGTCAGGGCACACAGCATTGGAAACACTGGATGACCAGTTTGGATAAAGGGAATGTTGGAGAAGAAACCCTTGTGGGTCCTGAAAGTCTCTGCAAAAATGCACATCTCTTGGGTGTTCACTGAGACCCTCTCCAAGGCAAGAACTATCCAGCTGGAAACCGAAACTGGAGCCCGCCAGCCCTGCAGAGACCAGAAGCTCTGTGAACCCGCTGATGGTATCTGTTTCCTGCCATAAATTTAGCAAAATACTTGGTGACAATATCACCATAACCTCTTTGGGACACAAGACTTTGGATCTCATACCTCCCTGCCTTCCTGGGCACTTTTCATCATCAAGCCTTCTCTCTTATACGTCCAACCTCCTTCTGACAACTGGTTTCTTCCAGTTGACTTTTAATATCTAAACCTTTCGCAAGAAAAATGAGCTTCACTCAAACTTTCCTTTGCTTGCTCCTCCTCTCCCTGCCCTTCAAATGTTCATTTTCCTCAGGGGTCAGTCCTAAGAACTGCATGATTCTCTGCTCTCTTCTATCTCCGGAAAACCTCACCCATAACCCATTGCTTCCATTACCCACCAATGGTAATGACTCTTAGGTTTCTCAGTTGACCTCAGCTCCATGCCCATCAACTCCTGTTAGATATCTCAAAGACACCTCCGATTAACCCATTAAGGCACCTCCCATGTTTCAATCCCCCAAAGAAACAAACAAAAAGGATAATACTCTCTTTTTCTAATATCTCCTGACTTCTGGAATGATATCATCCTTTAGCCATCAACCCAGAAATCATCCTTGGCATCTTCTCCCTACTACTTCCCATGGCCGAGCTATCACCAAATCTTATCAATTTACCAACCCCTCAACTCTCCATAAGCCTCCCCACTTCAGGCCTTTCACATGCTGATCCACTGCCTAGAAAGCTCTTGCCTCCTTCTTCTTCTGGTCACCTGGGTCTCAGGTCAGTGATCACTTAGGTAGGGAAGCTGTGCTGACATCTCTGTTGAGGTCAAGTCTCCCATTTACAGCTGGACCTCCAGCGACCTTGTTACTGTTGCAATTTTGCACCTGTTGGCATAGTGATGTGATCGCTATGTCTCCACAAATATTGTAAGCTCCTGGAAAGTAGTCTGTATTTGTGCACTGCTGCCTGGTTCACACCTACCTTAGTTCCCATCACACAAATATGTGCCATACAAGTATTTGTTTAAAGAATAAATAAACAAAAGAGGTTTCCAAGTTGTTATGAATATGACTGGAGTGATTCCCCAGCACACTGTCACCCTCGGACCATCATCATCTGGAGCGGGTTTCATCAAAAATCATTCTGTAATTAAGAAGCTAAAGAAAACAAAGTGAGAAATGAGCAGATGCTTTCTTCTTATTCCTCATACCAAAAAAAGTAAATTAATTAATTAAAAGAAAAAAAATCCTAAAAGCTTCTTGGGAAATGCCAAACAAAATATGAGGTGACCATGGAGGGCTTGATAGTAAAGGCAGAACATGGCCTCAGCACCAAGAAAGGGCTACAGAGATCTGTGTTCCTGAAGCCATGCTCAAAAGACCCTATTTTCTTAAGGCCATGTTTATTCAATCTTGCTCAGTTTGCTAAAAACTAATTCCCAGACAGCCAATTCCATAAACTGACTTTTGGGCAAACAACCTTGCTTCCATATTTCTCCAAATATGATCTGTGCATTGCCTGCATTATCACCCCGTGGAATGCTTATTAAAAGCACAGGCCATCCCAGACTTATTAATGGTGGGGTCCAGGAATCTGAATTTTAAATACCCTAGATGATTCTCATGCAAGTTAAATTTGAGAGCAGGACTGTGGTTCTGGAGAGTAGACACCAATGATTTGCAAATACACTGAGCCAGCCTTTACTTGTCTCTTGGCAACCCCCAAGCAATGACAAGAACCTGCCAAACACTATAGTGAAAACCTCACTCCTGGGGAAGCAAAGATATATCCTGCTTTCTAAATTCTGTAGGAACAGTTTGCTTTAGAAAAATATCACGTGGACACCAAGGAAGTTGAGGGAAGTTGTTCCTGCTGTGGAGTTGAGCCGTTCTTGCTTGTGAGAGCCTCTGGTCTGTGGGTTAGGTCCAGAATTGACCTTGGGAAGCAGGGCCTGTGGGAGACAGAGCCTTGCAAGGTTTTGGCATTCAGGTGCTAGGACAAGGCTTCAGCCATGGACCACCTCATGACCCTGTGTGGCAGAACACTTCCACATGGACCAAGAGGGTCAGGAGATAGAGAGAAGTCAGGGGAGAACGGCTCTGCTTGAAACAGGACAGAAAACCCCATCCTGCAATAAATCCCTGTCTCCTATATTTATTTCGCTTCAGGTAGGAACATTTATGAATACAGTTGTCTCTGGGAGGCATTCATCAATAGAGGTGAAAGCACCATCCACCATAGGAGGTGGACCATTATAATAACAGGTCTTCTTTATGGTGTGGTTACTATATGCCCGGAACTCCACCTTCATGGACTATAATTCATGTCCATGAAGAAAAGCAGATGGAATTATTGACACCACACAGAAAGGAAAAGAGTCTGCAAGCTTTAGTCATTTGCCCAAGGTCACGCAGCTAGAGGAGTGGGGCTGGGATCTGAACCCAGATCTGTGCACTTTCAGCAGGACAGGTGGTAAATTAAATTTATGCAACATCATGACTAATTCCATTCCATCCTCATCCGAAGTCTCCTCCAGCAGGCTCCTGCAATTCCAGCTTCCCCTCCTACTTCCACGTTAGAGCTCTCTCAACCTTTAAGCTCTGCCCAGATCAAGCCAGAACTCAATTTCTTTTTTTTTTTTAACCCCAGCATTATTGAGATATAAGTGACATATAATATGTGTAAGTTTAAGGTATACAGTCTGCGATGACTTGATACCCGTATATATTGTGAAATGATTACCACAGTAGGGTGAATTAACACCTCCATCCCCTCCTATAATACCTTTTTGTGTGTGGGTGGTGAGAACAGTTTAGATCTACTCTCTCAGCAACTTTCAAGTATATAACACAATACTATTAACTGTAGTCATTATGCTGTACATTGGATCCCCAGGACTCATTCATGTTATTACTAGTAGTTTGTACCCTTTGACCAATGTAGTCTCATTTCCTCCACCCACCTCCCCTAAAGAGCCCCTGGCAACCACTGTTCTACTCTCTAGATAATGAGGATTCACAGGACTTTCAAACTATTTCTCCAGGTCCCTATTTCCAATATTCCCTTCATGTGTCTGGCTTTTCTTTTTTTCCCCTTGCATGCATCTGTACCTTTTCATCTATATAGCTTTGTCTCAGTTCATACCCCAAATGGAACATTAACCTTTGTAACCAAGACTTACATGTACAAGCATCCACTTTTTTAACAAGCACAGGATGTGTCTTAAATACAAGCAAACATTTTATGTGTTGGGCACTTACCATGTGCAAAGTACTATTCAAAGAGGTCAGAGACACAGACTCTGCCCTCAAAGAGTATGCAACCAAATGCGAATGGACATAAGTAGCACAAATCAAATGGAAAGTAAGAAGAATTACAAAGAGTAGAATATTTCCATTAGCTTCATTTTAACATTTCTACTTCCACATGTACCTCATCCTGAATCAATCAACCCAATAACATCTTGGCTGACCTCTTCAATACAAACCTGCTTCTATCCCAGCCCACCTTGCCTGACCTTTAAAATTCACCTTTATCAAATGTCTCCTCATCATACTTCAAGTCCTCTGCTCAAGGACCTCTGATAGACCACTGCTGTTACTAGATCAAACCCACTGCACTTATAGGACACTGGAGACCATCCTTGACTGACTGACTTCTCTCGCTGGTCTATGAGTGATTCTGGTGATGTAGCCCTATGAAAAGCAGAAAGGAGAATATCTTGCCTGGCTTCAATGATGTCATGGCTCAGCACAGGGAGTTTGCTTACCCTTGCTTGTGCAATAGACGGTTTTCAGACTATTGTGAATATAGTTGGAATGATTCCGCATCCTGGAGAGGTTGTGCACAGATTGCGCTCCGTGCATTGAATCTAGTTTTCTCATCAATTTACCTTGTGCTTCCCAGAGCTATTTTTCTCCTATGTCTATCTCATTGGCAGAGCTTCCATTACCCTGGTTTTCATCTTCTTTCACCCCAGACCCATGATCACTGCTCATCTAACCATCTGTGGATGCACCAAGAGGAAGACTACAGTGGAATAGTTGCAGTCAACCTTGGTACAAACGTGAGCCATTAGCTCTTGTGAATAATTTATCTGTTTAAGTTAGTGTATTGAGTTTGCTTAAAGTAGGATCCCATCCTAACTTACCAAAGGAATTTCAAATCTGTTGGCTGGCAATCAGCAGAACCAGGCTGGCCCCTAAAGTGGGCAACAATTTAAAAAAAAAAAAAAATAGAGTTCCCTGATGAGAAACTCCCACTTGGATCTTGTTTGAATAAACCAGCTGTGAAAGACATTTGGAAATCACTGGGAAATAGGAATACAGACTAAGTATTTGCTGACATTAGGAAATTATTAGTAATTTTGTTAGACTAAAATAGCATTATAGTGATAGGGGAATATGTTCTTTAAGATACATACTAAGTATTTAGGTACAAAATAAAATTGTGTCTATAATTTACTTCAAATTCTTCAGCAGAAAGAAAAATGGGTAGGTAGATAGATAGATAAGGTAAATATGACTAAATTTTAACAATCGTTAAAGCTAGGTGATAGGAGCGCCTGGGTGGCTCAGTTGGTTAAGCGACTGCCTTCGGCTCAGGTCATGATCCTGGACTCCCGGGATCGAGTCCCGCATCAGGCTCCCTGCTCAGCAGGGAGTCTGCTTCTCCCTCTTCCCTCCCCCCTCTCATGTGCTCTCTCTCTCTCTCTCATATAAATAAATAAAATCTTAAAAAAAAAAAAACTGACTTTATAAAAAAAAATCTAGGTGATAGATATATGGGTGTTAACTTTATTATCCTCTTTCTACTTTTCTGTAGATTCAAACATTTTTTATAACAAAAGTTTTTTATTGGTACCAAGGCAAGGAAAAGTAATCTAATATTTATGCGCTAGGCCCTTTATAAACACTTTCTCTTACATTATCTTATTAAATATAATGATAACAAGTGAAATACTAGCCCCATTTTATGACTGAGTAAAGATTGAGGCTTAAAGAGATTCATTAGTCGTACATTCAAAAAACATTAAACATCTGTGATAAACCAGACACAGTTCTTGCCCTTGAAAGACTTATTTACCATCCAGCAGAGGCAATCAGCTACGTAAGGTATAATGATAACTTCTGCTACTTCCATTTATTGAGCACCTAGTATGACAGACACTTTAAATGCCTTAACTCAATCTTCACAACTACCACCTGAGGTTAGTAGTATTATCACTCCCATTTTATAGATGGGAAGACTGAGGCCCAGAGAGGTTAAGGACATTACCCAAAGTGTCATACAAAATGTACAATAAAGTATCATGGGTGCCATGACAGACATATATGTAAGATCCAATAGGACACAAAGGAGGACGTGATCATTATTCCTGAAAAGGAAGCCATCAGGAAAGGCAACAGGTAGAGGCTAAATAATGTCAATTCTACCTACCAGGTGACATAACTGGAATCGGAGCCATGGTGCACCTAACTCAAGGTTTCTCAACCTCAACACTATTGACATTTAGGACTGGGTAATTCTTTGTTGTGGGAGGCTGTCTTGTGTGTTGCAGGATGGTTAGCAGCCTCCCTGGCCACCACCTACTAGCTGCCAATAACCACCTCCTGCTGGGTCATACAGGAATGATTCAGACATTGTCAAATACCCTGTGGGGAACAAAAGTCAGTCCATAAACTACTTTTTTATCTTTAGCTAAGTGTAAATGGGATCCCCAAAGAATATCTTGTCCCAAGGTCCTCCAAAACCACCATGCGACTGTCACTTCCTCAAACAGTATTGATCTGTGACTTTTCTAACATAAAAGATGGGTATTTAACCTTTAATTAAACTAATCTCAAATTTGGCTATGAAGTCATCTCTAGAGCTAGAGAAGAAAATCATTTCTACACAAACATGCCTTTTGCCAGACTCCACTTTCTGGAGCTAAATTTACTTTTAGTCAGAGGAGAAGGTTCCAAAGGTATTTTGCCTATTTTCCTTCCTGAATTGTTATGCTTCTGAATGTTCCCAGAATTTGAGAAGAGGATTCTAGTCGTTTTCTCATTATAATGTTGAAGAGGTCTTTTGTATATATCCAAGAGCCCTGACAAATTCTTTATGTAGATTTTGAAGGACTTTCCCATTGAATCAGACATCTTTTCAGCAACTGGAAAGACAAGAGGCACAAAGAGATCCAGTCATCACCCCAGACATTGAAATCATGAGGATCAAGTATATTCATGTGCTTGCTCTTCAGGTACGTGAATGACCTTGCAAGCATCCTTCAAATTGGCGTTTGCAGACTATGTGATTGATAACGACAGTTCTGGAGGCAGGAAACCAACATGAAATACAGCTTCCCAGCCCTATTCCACTCACCAACCAACTCAAACACCGGTCGGTCCCAACAGCACCAAAACTCATGAGATGTTAGATCAGTTCTTCTGAAAATATGGCAGGCAGATAAACATCTAGAAAAACTGAAAATGGGAGCCAGCCCATGTTGACTCACATCAAGGATTCTATCATCATTACTGGCAACACAGGTAAGTGGAATTAGGGCTAGAGAATATTTTTTGCAAGACACCTGTCTCTGGATGTAGACTTTATTTCCAATTAAGCCTATCTTTCCATTAGAGTTCTTATCAGGGCTGACACTATGTAGAGATCCAGATATATCTTCTTACATCTCAGGCTGATTTTGTGGGTGTTCAGAGTGGTCTGGTAGATATCCAGCTCAATTCAGGGGACCGGTTGGAATAGGGTCCCCTACTCCTCTGCCATCTTTTCCTGAATCTCCCTGATGAGCTGTCTAAAAGAGGCAGAGTTCAGAGCTGACACTGTGAAAGGGTGAGTGAGTGATTGTTTGGGTGGAGTGATACCCAAGTGCTAAAAAAAGAACTTCGAAAAATACTTTTTTCATCCCCTGACTGATCCCTGAAATTTTTTTAAAGCATACTTCCTTTGGCTTAAGGCTTTGATCTCTGACAAAATGAAACATAACACAGAGAAAAACTCTTGAAGTGGTTATCGGACATTTACTCTATAGGGTGAATAAATTTCAGATACTAGAAAGAGGTTTGAGGGGGGATACGGCAGTAAGATAGATAGATAGATAGACAGATAAACAGACAGACAAATGTATTACATGTATTTCCCAAAATATTTTGGGAGGAAATATCAGTAAACCTGGCTTAAAACATTTTGCAATCCCATTCTCCCATCCAAGTACTAACCAGGCCCAACCCTGCTTAGCTTCCGAGATCAGACGAGATCGGGCGCGTTCAGGGTGGTATGGCCGTAGACTTGCAGTCCCATTCTTTCCACCTCAGAAATAAGAACAATTACACAACAAAATAAGAAACATTTTCCAGATAATTTGCAAAAGAAGAAAAGACACCTTACCGATAACTTGACTGTAATGGATAAGGAGAGAAAAACAGAGGGAAAGCAGGAAGGACAACTAAGTATGCATCCCCTTAACTTCTCCTAGAGCCTACTCTAGATACTTTGCATTCTGTGTCCTTTGTACTTTCAGAGGTCAGCAAGCATTTCCATTAATGACACTTTCTCATGCATTGCTGGCAGAATGTAAAATAGTATCGCTGCTTTGGAAAATATTCTGACAGTTTCTCAAAGAGTTAAACACAGAATCACCATTTAACCTAGCAATTCCACTTCTAGGTATATACCCAAGAAAAATGAGAACATATATCCACACAAAAACTTACACACAAATGTTCACAGCAGTATTTTATATAATATCCAAAAGTACAAACAACCCAAATGTCCATCAACTGATGAATGGATAAACAAAATGTGGCATATACATACAGTGGAATATTATTTTGCAACAAAAAGGAATTAAGTATTGACACACACTACAACATGGATGAACCTTGAAAACATGAAGCTAAGTGAAAGAAGCCAGACATAAAAGACCACATGTTGCATGACTTTGTTTATATGAGATATCCAGAAAGGGGAAATATACTAAAGTAGATTAGTGACTGCCAGGAGTTGGGGGCAGAGGGGAATGCAGAGTGAAGGATAATCGGTACAGGTTTTCTTTTGGGGGTGATGAAATGTTCTAAAATCAATTGTGGTGATAGATGCACAACTCTGTGAATATACTAAAAACCATGCAATCATACTCTTGAAGTGGGTGAAGTGCATGCTATATGAACTATATCTCCAAAAAGCTGTTCTAAATAAACAACATTTTCTATTCCCCACTTCCTTCTGGCTGTGCCCCTCTTCCCAAACCCAACACATACACCACAGGCTTCCTCCTTGACAGGGGTAACAAAAAAGGAGATTCAAGATTAGGAACCTAGAGTACACAGCCATTAAGGCCCTTTTCAGATCTCGAGAATATAAAATATCTATAGATCATTTACTGTATTATCTTATTGCTGCTATGAAAAATTACCACAAACTTGGTGGCTTAAGGCAACACAAATTTATTATCTTACAGTTCTAGAGAGCAGAAGTCTGAAATGGTTCTCACTGGGATAAAATCAACATGTCATCAGGGCTATGCTCCTTCTAGAAGCTCCAAAGGAGATTCTGTTCCCTGTCTTTTCCAGCTTCTAGATGCTGCCTGCATCCTTGACACATGGACCATTCCTCTGTCTTCAAAGTCAGCAGTAGAGAACCTTCAGATTTTTCTCTGACTCTATTACCCAGGATAATCTCCCCATCTCAGATTTAACATAATCATATATGTAAAGTTCTTTTGCCTTATAAGGTAACATATTCAAAAGTTCCAGGGATAGAACATGCCTATCTTTAGGGAGCCATTATCTTTAGAGCCTACCACATCTACCATGTCAAGCAAGTGGCTACAGCATTAGAAGGGACAGGGGACCTTAGGTAGAGACCATGGAAGAGAAAGAAAACAGGATAACTAAGTCCTCCACAGCAAATGCCTACAAAGATCACAGACTCAGTTCAAGTCTACCCCAGGCACATGATCGGCCCCTCCACCTGTCTCCTTATGGATGTAAGCAAACAATCAACAGAGATAGTTTCAATTTTTCAAAAAAAGAGGAAGAAAAAACCAGATTTGTAGTGGTCCTTGAAGGAAACTTAGGAGCGCTTAGAAAAGACAGCAGTGATCTCTAGGAACAAGGACCGGTTCATGAACAAAGATCAAGACCTGACAGTTATACCTTCCTTTTTCCTTTGAGAGGGACACTCCAGTTGAGAAATATGGACATGCAGCATATCTGATCTACTTCAAAGTGTCAAGTTTGAGAAATTTGGCCTACAATGTAAGGCAATTCTCTACATAAACAATGGACTAAATAAACTTTGTTTAAAGGATATTAATGAATGGATTGGTGTCATCTAGTAAGTAACATTGCATTACCAGCGGCTTAGAGGAATGAGTATCATGCTTGTGGATGATGGGAGCAGAAGGGAGACCATGAACAGGATGCCTGGGTGCACAGGTACAATATAGTCGGATTAGATCCTGGGCGCACTCGAGGACAAAAGAGGCTGGATGCTAGGTTGACACCTGATCGTCAGGGGAAGTGGCATGCTCAGAACTCTGCTTTAGATAATCTGTGATACTAGAAAAATAAAAGATACTGAAATGGGTAAAACCTAATGTGAAAATACCAAAGTTCAAAAAGGTTACTGGACACAGCCGCTTAGAGACTAGAGTAAAGATGCCTAAACACCTGCAGATGGATGAAGCCACAGGGAAAGGCACCAGTGGGCAAGGAAGTGGTAATAAAGGAAGACAGGAGGCATGATTAAGGAGTAAAATTTCAGGGAAGCTATGAAAGGACAGGGTCAAGAGGACAAGTGACAAAAGCAAATGCAAGATGACAGAAGAATGATTTAGTAAATTATAGCACAACAATCACATAATAAGACCACGGTCATTAAAATGAGGTTCTCAAAAATATTTAATGGCATGGAAAATGCTCTCGATAGAATATTTTTCAAGTGTTCTTCAAACTAATGTACAGTAGAACCCCAATTTTGTGATTTTTTTTCCTAAAGTATGGCTAGGAGAAAAATCAGAGACCTCAACCTTAACAGCATCCATCTCTGGGAGGTAGGATTGTGCGTGATTTTATTTTTCTTTCTCACATCTCCACATTTTCCAAATATTCTACAATGGACATGCATCCCTTTCAAGATCAGAAAAATAACTCAGAGCACAGGGAGAAGGGTTGGTACTTTAGGAGGAAAGCTATCTTTTTATCTCAGACAATATAGAAGAAGTTCTTGCTAAACAACGTGTGTGGGAGCAGAAATACTTGGAGAAAGAATGGGAAGTGGTGTCAATGAGGGAACTCATGCTAGACAGATGTTTCAGTCAAATCAAGAAGGCCATAATATTAGAGGGTATTTCTGCAAAGAGGCAATTTTCCCCTTAAGTAAAACAGACATTTTTATTTTGTGTTCATTTGGGAACTTTAGAGCCTTTTAAATGAGGACTGTCTGGGGGAAGCATGCTGAAATTAATCTACAGTCCAGCTTCTCTCCAAACTTAACAAAAATCATTAGGAGCCACATGAGCCTCTGCAGGGGCTGACTACCTACGTGAATAAAGCAAAGTGGGGCAGACCTCTCCATTTCACTAGTGATCACGCCCAGCCACTGTGACATCAGCTGTCACTCACTGGCAGTCTATGTGCCCTACAAATTACGCAATCAGCAGTAAGTAACAGCCCACGGCCTGCCAGTGGTCAAATCTGCCTCTGCTCTGTCATCTGAAAAATGAAGGCATGCTTTCCACATCTGAGGGTAAGGCAATAACACTCAGATGATGTAAACGTAGGAATTACCAAAGTGCTTCACCACTCTGCCCAATTAATCCAGCAGTCTGTCAGTGGCACCAGGAGGATGTTTCCTGCTGGAGTCTGGTTTTCTCCATTGCACACATCCTAACTCCCTGTTAAAATGGTCTCTCAAGAGATCTGTGGGTCCAGTGCCGTCACTTCACAAGTAAGGAAACTGAGGCCCAGAGAGATTGGTTGGCTTCCCCAAAGTGTCCCAGCTGGCTGGCGGCAGAGGCAAGGAGAGGAACCCGGCCCACAGACACCAGACTGCTTCTCCTTCTCTCTCTCCCTCGCCCTCTCATCGGCCCTTGGGAGAAAGGGGTGCCGGGATGGTGGAATGGGCAGCACACGCATCATCCAGTGGAAATGGTGAAGATACCAACTGGGAAAGCAGAGCATTGCCACAGGAGAAGCAGATAGGCCCCAGGGACAAAAAAAAAGAGGTGCCACCCAAAGGAATGTCAGTCCTGATGATCCATAGTAAAACCTCTGGGATAAATCCATTTACATACTTCCTAAAACCCATTTGGATCTTGAGCCAGTACCACCTCAAGAATTATCACGTGCCATATATTTACTACCAATTTTTTAAAATAACACAGTACCACGGGTCCTTTCTGAGAACCACTGCCCTGGCATTCTCATCAACCTAGAGTATAAGCCAAAAAATAATAATAATAATAATAAAATCCCTGACCACACAATACTGACGGATACACTGAGCTCAGACTAGGCGGCATTTGGCACAGCCATGGTGGCAGAGACTAAAAAGTCTAAAAATTTGGGTAAGCAGAGGATTAAAATGAGGTATTACAATTGTTAAAAAGAGAACCACAGGCCCAAAATGTAGTCACTCATGTCAGGAGCACCTCATCAGCAAACCAAGACTTAATACCTAATCCAACTGCAGTTTCCACCCCCCACCCCCATGCCAGGAACGTGACCTTTCACCAGCCAACGTCGGAATTTCATGGTTGGCACCAGGAAATGGACTGATAGGCCCCTTCCTATCATTAGAAGTGCAACCTGGCCTAAAACAATGCATCCTTTACTACCAATTTCCTCTTCTCTATTCCCTCTGTGCCTTTAAAAACCTTTCTTTTCTACAGCTTGAGGGAGCTCCTTTCTATTTGCTAAATGGGACGCTGCCCAATTCATGATTTGTTGAATAAAGCCAATTTGATCTTCAAATTTACTCAGATGAATTTTGTTTTTTAACACAGTGAAATGGAAAGCATGTCATTTCTTAGTTGAGTCTGTCTCAAAATGGGATGCCTAATTTTTTCCCTACAGGATCGTTTCAAAAATAAAAAGAGATTATATATGTAAAGCTCTTAGCATACTATTTAACATGAAGTATTCAATAAAAGTAACTACTATTATAACTACTGAAGGCAATCAGTAATTACAGTTTTAAGAAGACAGGGAAACTGGTAATAATTTTTTTAAATTTTCTATAATTTCATTCCTTCCAGAGGAAACTTTTAGCTACAAAAAAATAAAAAAATAAAAATAAACTAGCCAGAACGACATTCCTAAAGATTAGAGATAGACTTTTTTGCTGCTGTTGGCCCACTTAAACCCCGACATCAAATGGTATCAGTCCCAGGCTAGTAAATCTGAATGCACTTGCTTTCAGAGTGGCCTGCAGACAGAAGGAAGCAGATGGGCAGCCAGGCAGTTACCTATAGATACTGCACACCTTGCCCCAGGCCATGTCGACCAACCAGACCCTGGAGAGAAGCAGGTACCACACTCCATTGACCTGGTGTTTTTCTAAATGGTATTAAAGAGGGGCGCCTGGGTGGCTCAGCCGCTAAGCGTCTGCCTTCGGCTCAGGTCATGATCCCAGGGTCCTGGGATCGAGCCCTGCATCGGGCTCCCTGCTCCGCGGGAAGCCTGCTTCTGCCTCTCCCTCCGCCTGCTTGTGTTCCCTGTCTCGCTGTGTCTCTCTCTGTCAAATAAATAAATAAAATCTTTAAAAAATAAATAAATAAATAAATAAATGGTATTAAAGAAGCCTATGGAGAAAAGTGCTTCTTCACTTGCTCTATAGGAGTGTATCCACAGAATCAGGTTCAAGGGGCGCCTGGGTGGCTCAGTCGGTGAAGCGTCTGCCTTCAGCTCAGGTCATGATCTCAGGGTCCTGGGATCGAGCCCCACATCGGGCTCCCTGCTCTGCGGGAAGCCTGCTTCTCCCTCTCCTTCTGCCCCTCTGCTTGCTTGTATTCTCTCTCTCTCTAATAAATAAATAAAATCTTTTTTAAAAAATCAAGTTCAAAGTAAAAAAGACAGTCAGATGTCCCTGATGCCCTTTCAGTGCCGAGTGTATTAATATGCTAAACAGCAAGCTCAGGACGCCGGCTCCAGGGTGTCTGAGCTGCCTCCCCAGCGAGCCTGCAGAGACGCTGCAGCCAAACTCTGCAGTGCACCTTTCCAGCAGACAGGAAAGCTCTGTAGAATATTGCCTATTTGTCACAGCAAGAGACAGCTGACACTTAAAATACTCCATCGGTCTGAGGTCCATGGTAAAATGGAGTCGAAAATTAAGGTATTTCCTACAAAATGCATACCCAAATATCCTGAAATATTGTGTCATGGATTAACGACTGAATTGCCAGACTCCCCAGCCTTCCTGCTCCCTGCGTTGAGCGTGGAGGCCACAGGGGCACAGTAACAAAGCCTTCAAAGGTCCCCCATGTGTCACATGTTCTGAGAAGCACACGCACAAATGACTTCACTTCATTTTCACAATAACCTTGCCAGGTAGGAATTATATATCCATTTTTAAATTAGTAAAGGGAAGCTCAGAGAGTAATTTGTTCAAGTCCCCATAACCAACAAGTGGCACAATAGGATTCAAGCCCACCCTTTGTCCACTCTGTCACCCTGTCTTCCCCACTGCCAGCCACTAAATCACTGCTTCCATAACCAACTCAACGACCCTTCACCACACGTTGGCTGAGCAGGTGTGCTGGGAATTGTGAAAGGTGCTGCGGGGGTGCCAGATAAGACAGAGATGGACCCCATCTTCCAGAAATTCACAGTCTAGTCCTAGAGAGGCAGGCATGTAAATAAACTACTACAGTGCAAGATTTGAAAAAGTGCAGCAGCTGAAGTAGGAAAAAAAAGAAACTTTTAGTAAAACTTGAGGACATTTGATTTCCAGCCCACTGTTCCTTGCATACACACTTGCAGGTTAAAATGCAGAACATTATAGAATAGCAATCCTTTGAAGAAAACTGGAGATTATGTTGCCTGGTCTCTCCTTCTGCAACTGAGGAAATTCAGCCTAAAAAAGGAAGGCAATTGGCCGAGATATGCAAGGTTCTTGACTCAGAGTCCAGCGCTCTGTCCAGTACAGCAAATGCCATCCCAGGTCATCACTGACTCAGACAGCTGGAAAAAAATGGTGGGTAGCAGCCCATATATATGGTCCATCTCACCCTCTCCCCAAGGGAAAAATATATAAGCTAGCCTTTGGGAGCAATATAAAGAATTATAACCTATGAGTGAAAATAAAATATTTGGAACTTCTGCTTATCTTAGGAGGTGGGCAGAGAGAATGAAGGAAGGAGAATATGGATCATATCGGTGCTGGGTGTGTTGTGTATTTCCTCTGTGTGCAAGAAGTTGAAGGGGTGCTAAGGGTACTGTTCTCAGGCAAAACAAAAGCTTCAACTACCTTGCCCCGGAACCCTTTTTTCCTTTGATACTTTTGCCTCCTTCCTTTGAGGTCTACAGACTTTGACATTTTTCCTCTACATGAATTTGGTTTTTGTTAAACTCCCAGTTAGCACCCGCTGGGGTGAATATTCACACCTGTCCACGGTCCAGTAAGATCCTTACAGGTTATGTGGCAGCCGTGAGTGCGTGCCTCGCAAACCTCCAGCTACACAGAGCACAACGGACAAGGGCCCCAGGCCCTGAGCTCTGGAATCCACTGCACGCATGCCCTGCTCCCATCTGTGATTGAGTGCGGCAAGGATGCTAAAGCAGACCCACTCCCGAGAGACACAGGACTCCCCTGGAGGCTGGCTTTGGCTTGAGGACTCTCAATGGCCTTCTTGAACAATTCCTTGGACTCACGGCAGTCTAAGAAATTTCTCCCAACTTCTTCTCCCCTTCTCTCTCACTTGGGATCAGATTTGCATTTTGATTTGTCAGATCTCTTAGACTTTCTGACTTCTTTCTCATGTTTCCTCACAGGCATTTCCTCTAATAAAATTCTGGCACATTTCATCTTGTCTTGGCATCTGCTTCTGGGAGATGCCCAGACTAACACAAGTTAAGAGAGGGCGTCCACTGGACAAATGAGGACAGCACCAGTCCACCATCAATCCCACCAATACTGCACCTTAGATTTCAGCCCCTGTTATGAGCGGAGCTGTGTCTTTCTAAAAATTTCTATGTTGAAGGTCTAAGTTCCAGTACTTCAGAATATGGCTGTATTTGGAGATAACATCTTTAAAGAGTAATTAGGTTAAAATGAGATCATTATAGTGGGCCTTAATGGAATATAACTGGTTCCTTACAAGGAAAGATTAGGACACAGCATGAATAGAGGGAGGGCCATGTGAGGACACAGGGACACTTGGCCATACACAAGCCAAAGAGAGAGGCCTCAGAAGAAATCAATTCTACTGACAACTGGTCTTAGACTTGTGGCCTCCAGAGCTATGAGAAAATAAATTTCTGTTGTTTAGGTCACCCAGGCTGTGGTACTTTGTTATGGCAGTCATAGCAAAGTAATATAGCCTCCTTATATTTTATGGCCTGAGGAGCCTTCCATTTTCTTTGAGGCAACCTAACTGTTTCTCCAGTCCAGTCCTGTGTGGGATCCCTCATCAACCTCACAGGGAGCCCCTTCAACTTCTTGCACACAGAGGACATACACAACACACCCAGGACCCTGATAACAGGGCTTCACGTTAAAGGGTCTTGATGATCTGTCTCATATTAAGGATAAGCAAATGAGAAACACATTGTCTACTGCTCCTGGCACTGAGGAGTCTACAACAGAGTTAAGAATGAAATTTAACACCATTCTGGCTTTACAATAAAAAAATTCAACAGGGCCATAGAAGGCTGGGAGAAAGCTGTCGATGGACGAGCAGCAGTTAAAGCAATACTCTAGCCTCTGAAGAACCAACAGCTGAAGTGCCAGAGGCTTAGAGAAGGAAGTGCTCATGCACCCAAGGATCCTGTCTTGGGACTTCATCACTTTCCAAAATGACTCTGAATTCCACAACCAACCTACACCCACAGTGGAGGGTATGAATTTGTTTGAACTTTCAAGAAGTCTTTTGGAATAAGTTTCTCCTGAAGAGTTTTAATTTCACTAAAGATTCTCTCAGAGTGGATGCATAAGAATGAATTTCTTGTTGGTAAAGTGTTTTTTGGGGGGGGGAGG
Organism: Halichoerus grypus; assembly: GCF_964656455.1. Classification (NCBI taxonomy): domain Eukaryota; kingdom Metazoa; phylum Chordata; class Mammalia; order Carnivora; family Phocidae; genus Halichoerus; species Halichoerus grypus. The sequence goes on along the minus strand of NC_135718.1, from coordinate 98,574,460 downwards.
GGAATCTCTTTTCCTTTTATGCTACTATTTTATGCCATTTTACCAAGGTTCCCAATGGCTATCCACCTGTCTGTGCAAGACGCAAACTAGGTTCATGAATGCTTTTATCTCGGCCTTTCCCATTTTGAGAACACTGACTTCTGACTACACCCTGATCCTCTATTTCCCTTCACAAGCTACCAACCACCTCATGCAGAAGAATGCCCCTCAGAACCATTTCATAACCCTGTCACTTTCAGATTCTGGTTCAGAGAGATCAAAGGAGATGTTGCCCGACTATGTAACTCAGATCTAGGCTCAGTAAAGGCTTTTATGAATTGAAAAAAGTGCTGTGCATATAGATAAAGACTAGAAAGCAAAAAACTTTAATGCAAATAATTCTGTGAAGGTGATGAGATAAAGGTGTGTTTGTGGTTTTAAAATTTTCTTTAATGTGGGGCACCTGGGTGGCTCAGTGTGTTGGGCACTGCCTTTGGCTGGGGTCATGATCCCAGGATCCTGGGATCTAACCCTGCATTGGGCTCCGGAGCCTGCTTCTCTCTCTCCCTCTGCCACACTCCCTACTTGTGCTCTCTCACTCTCTCTGTCAAATAGATAAATAAAACCTTTAAAAAGTGAAATTTTCTTTAATGTATGAATGAATATAAAATCAAAAATGGATAAACTAGTGTAAAATAAAAATTCATCATTGCTGACTTGTTTCTTCTGAACCAAGACCAGGTCTAGAATTTTAGTGGGACAAAGTCCAAAATCTTATTTCTGGCTCTAGATTTCTTATCCAAGGTCCAGTTTCCTCTTCTTTGCCACTCCTGTTCTCTCCGATCCTTTTCTCTCCCCTTATTTGAGGTTATCCCTGCGGAACTGAAGAGTGCTGAGATATGATATTAGGAGTATCCTTGTTATTCACTTTTCCTGGAATGAAAAGTGTCCTTCTCCCACCACCTTAAGGTCTGCTCAAATGTCAACCTCTCAGTAAGGTCTTCCCTGATCACCTTATTAAAATTTACAAACCATTCCCCAACCGCCAGCACTCCATATCCCCTTTTCTGCTTTATTTTTCTTAGCTCTAAATGTATTGAGAACCAAGGTTTTTCTGTTTTATTACTGCTCTTTTCCCAATATCTAGAACAGTTCCTGGAATATTCTTAGAGACTCAGTAATTATTTGTTGAATGAATGATGGAAATAATCCCTTAGTGTGGGAAATCTGGTTGGGGCTCATTGTCTCTTTTTAACACCTCAAACCACTTTATAGCCACTTGCTGCCAAAATCCCATCATCCAGCAAGGGACTCTCTTGGGTGAAATACTGGCAATCTATCTCAAGGCTGGCCACCTTTCATGATGTACAATGAATGGATCTACAGGAAATATACGCATCAGTAACAGAGATGCATCTTCTTTCTTAATAATAGAACTTGCATGTTTATCTGCCCAACAGAGAGAAAGATTATACTTACTAGCCTCCCTTACAGCTAAGAAAGACCATATAACTAAATTCTGGCCAATGAGATATAAGCAGAAGTGTTGTATGAAAATCCCAGGAAATAATCTTAAATAAGACGAGTACACTATTCTTTATTTCTTTCTCCTTTTTGATGGCCAGAATATGAATGTGATAGCTAAAGTTTGAATAGCCGTGCTAGACCATGAAGTAGAAACCTAATGCCAAACATTTAATAGTGGTATGATAGAAGGAGCCTAAGTCCTTGATGATTGTGGGCCATCTGCACTAACTACCTATATATTTTTCTAGAAATGTATCTATTTCATCTAAATTGTAAAATTTGTTTGCATAGTTATTCATAATATTCTCTTATTGTCTTTAGAATATCCGAAGGATCTGTAGTGATGTCTTCTTTTTTATTCTTGATAATGACTATGTCCTCTTTCTCTCTTTTCTTGATCAGTCTTGCCAAATGTATATCAATTTTATTAGTCTTCAGAGATTTGACTTTTAAATTTGTTGATGATCCTTTCTATTGATATCTTTTCTATTATCATTATAATTGATTTCTTTCTATTGGGGGAGTGTTATTTAGCTATTTTTTACATTTTTGAATGTGGGAATATAAGTCTTTCTCTAGGGTCGCCTGCGTGGCTAAGTCGTTAAGCGTCGGCCTTCGGCTCAGGTCATGATCCCAGGGTCCTGGGATCAAGCCCCACATCGGGCTCCCTGCTCAGCGGGAAGCCTGCTTCTCCCTCTCCCACTCCCCCTGCTTGTGTTCCCTCTCTCGCTGTCTCTCTCTCTGTCAAATAAATAAATAAAATCTTTAAAAAAAAAATAAGTCTTTCTCTAGATACTGCTTTAACTACATCTTGCAAATAATCATATGTCATATTTTCATTATCATTCAATCTATTTTCTAAATTCCAATTTTTGTTTGTCTCATGGGTAATTCAGAAGTGTATTTTTTAGTTTCCAAAAATATGTGGATATTCTAGTTATCTTTCTTGTATTTATTTGTAGGAAAATTGCATCATGGTCAGATTCTATACAAATACAATTCCTTTTCCACCCATTATAGAATAAATTTTTAGAAATATCCTGTGTGTGTTTGAAAATAACTCTATTCTACTTTTCTAAGAAATTGTTCTATAAATTACCATTAAGTCAGGTTTGTTCAATGTGTTATTCAACTCTTTTAAATTCTTACAGATTTTTGTCTAATTACTCTATCAATTACTCATAAATGTGTAGTAAAATTATCCACTATGATTGTGAATTTGTCTACTTATCTCTGAATTTTTGGTAATTTTTACTTTATATATTTGAGACTATGCTATTTGGAGTAAATAAATTTAGAAATGTTTTATAAACCTGGTGAATTGTCCTTTTGCCATCAACTAGAGATATGTTTATTTCTAATAATGATTTTTTTTCTTAAAATCTGTTTTATCTTAATATAGCTACTTTGGCTTTTGGTTTTGGTTTCAATTTGTAGGATATATCTTTTTTTATGATATTAGTCTTTCTGAATATGTTTTACCTGTGTCTCTTGTAAAGAGTATATAGTTTCCTTTTTAAAAAACTGCTAATTTTAATTAGCATATTTGCTCCATTTATACTTAACATAATTACTGATACATGAGCACTTATCTGTCATTATATGCTCCTTATTTGTTCTGCCTATTCTACATTTTTTCCCTTATTTCCTGCTGCATTTGAATTGATTATATTTTAATTATTCTGTTTTCTCCCATCCAGTGGTTTGTAAGCTATACACTGTTTTTGAATTCTCTCAGTGTTACCCTTGAAATTATCAGATGCATGTAGGCTTATCAAAGTTTAATTAATTAATGTTAAATTAATATTCTTCCCATCATCTTGACAATGCAAAGAACTTAAACATTTTTAACACCATTCTCTAACCCTTATCTAATACCCACCTGCATACTCCTGCTGTCCTGCATTTAATTTTGTATTTATTTTTAAATTCCAAAAGGCATGACGATGATGATGATGATTTCTTTATATAATATTCATGTATAGCAATATTCATCTCCATTTACCCACATATTAACATTTTTATTCATCTTGATTTTTTCCTGCATTTCCAACCTTTCATCTGGCATCACTTCTTTTTTGCCTGAAGTTTACTCTTTAGTATTTCCTTTACTGCTGATGTGCTGGTGACAAATTCTCTGTCTCATTTTGTCTGGAAATGTCTTTATTCTCCCTGTTTTTGTTCGTACTTTTATTCTCTCAGCATTTCGGACATATCAGTCCTCTGTATTTGGGCCCCAACTGTTGCAAGTAGGAAGGCAACTGTTGGCCTGTTGCTTTTTTCAAGGTAATCCAAGGTATTTCCTTGGTCTTTCTTACTATAATATGCCATGCATGGATTTCTTTTTATATATTCTGTTCAGAATGTATTGGGTTTCTTGAAGTGATGGATTAAAATCTTTCATCAGTTTTGACAAAATGTTCAGCCATTATCTCTTCAAATATCAATCCTGTTCCATTAGAAAAATTTGACAAATGCCGTATTTCCCTCCCCTCTTTCCAAGATTCAAATTAAATGATTGTCTTACCTTCTCTTTATATTCTCCATGGTTATGGAAGATAGTCATATATTGTTTTTAGTGTTTTCTTACAATAAAGATCATCATTATTAGCGTTAGCCATTTGCATTTTTTAATTTGCACTTTTTCATTTTAATGTTTCCTCCCAGACCAAAATGAAGTAATTGCTTTAGATGCTTTGAAATTACTATGCTTTTCAAATATTTATTCTTTTCATACAATTAACTCCTCCTCTCTCTAATGCTAGCAACACTGACAATGGTCTTAGCTGGTCTTACCGGACCTTACCCAGATCCCTGAAGCCTTGCCATGCGCATGACCTCATTCTCCCTCCCAGAGTCTCTTAATCTTTAGCAAAAGGGCAACTGAAAAGAAACCTTAGCATGCCTGGTTTAGGGAGAAGGAAAAAGGGGATACAAAAGGAAGGCACCAATTTGCTACAGAGAATTAAGATAAAGGTTTTTTTTTGTTGTTTTGTTTTGTTTTTAAAGTTTTGTTCAAGTAACAAGTGGCTTACCTCTAAGCAGCAATCCATTAAATTGTTAACTCACTAGGATGGGTTACTTTCTCAAATTCAGGACAGTAATTTGGTGGGGAGTCGGGGGGGGGAGGCAGAGAAAATGGGACAAGTCAATGGCCAAGTCAGTAGATGTTGGGTGTCTGCAGAGTGGAGAAGGAGTCAGAGCTAAAAACAGACCAGAGGGAAAAAGGCACAAAAAGTTATGGGTGGGGATGACAAACCAAAATACCAGACTCACCCCATTTTCCCCAGCCCCTCCATCTCCTGTTTCTCCAGCAACACTTTTACCACCCCTGAGGGCTCCTGCCCAACCAATCCCCCTTACCCACTCCTCTCAGGAGAACCCTGTCTCTTCCATGACAATGAAATCCCTTCATCTACTACCACACCTCTCTCCTTTACTTCCCTGCCTTTCCCTAGGTCCCCTTCTCTCCTCCCCGCTACCCCCTCCTGGGCATCAGTATTCACTCACACTGGAGGAACTCTTTCTTGAGCTCCATACTCAATGCCCACTTACTTGTCACCCCCATTTGTATTTCTCAAAGGCACTTAACATCTTCCCCACTCTCTAAATCTGGGTATCCTATTATGTATTCTCCTTTTCAGTAAATTGTCCCCAAGTCTCTCTAGTCACATAATGCAGAAATTGAGGTTCTTTCTTCATACCTACTATTCCTCAAGCCTATATCTGGTTCATCTTCCTAACCTGATGCCCAAGCTCCTAAAACATTTCTCAAGTCTGTCTCTATTTATCTTCTTAGCCACTACCCAGTACCTGCTGACCCATCTGCCTACACGGACTTTGCTGTCCCATCCATTTCTATAGCAATCACCAAGACCTCTATGAAAATGCAAATCTGACTATCACTCTTTTGCTAAAACTGCATCAGTGATTCCTTAATGATCTTAGGAAAAAGAACCCAAAATCCTTAAAATAGTGTAGTAACAAGAATCCTATTTTGAAACATATACACACACCCACACACTTTTATCTTTTGCCTTCCCAAAGAAGTTAAAGTATCCCTAGATGGCAAAGCATCTATCTACTAGGGAGAAATTAGGACTGAAAAGGAGGAATGCCAAAAAAGGGAAAGGGAGTTGATACCCACATATTTAATTTCAAAATGGGGTTTTGCAGCAAACAAATAGCCGTGCAAGGGAGAACTTTCTGAATTCCTTTATCCTCTCTTTTGGCTTAATTCAGAATCAAGACTGGCTGTCCACATCACAGGGTTCTCCACAGCACAGAGAGGGTTCCCCTTGCAAAAGCCATATGGGGGAACAAAACAGAAACACAGCAAGAGCTGGGGTCGGGCTGAATCATCCAGGGGACAATTGTTGGGCTCTAACCAATTACAGGGAGGGTTGGAGAGGAAGGGGAGGGAAGGAGAGAGGCCCAGCTACAAGGTGCATAGGCAGCCCACCACAGCCACCAACATCAGCAGACCACACGGCGGCCAGAGAGACAAGGGTCACTGCTGCAGAGACCAAAAGAGGCAGAGGACAGTCCAGGTCGCTTTAGGGCTCCAAGGCCCCTTTGTCACTTCTGCTACAAGTACCAAGTAAACCAAAGTCCACCCCAATACTCTTAGGAGCCAGCCTGAAAAGTTGCAGGTAAGGGTAGCCAAATCTAAGCATGTTTACTCAAAAAAAGGACTATTTATATTTTTATTTCACAGTAAGTTTTGAAACTGAAATTCTTGCTCCTCAGCAGATGGAGCTTCTGAGAAAGACCAAATTAGATAACAATCCCCGCCCCCCCCCCCACACACACACAAAAGGAAAAAGAGAAGGAGGGCAGGGGACGTGGGGCCGGAAGGAGAGGCAGAGGAAGGGGAGAAGGAAGAAGTGGAGAGGGAGGGAGGGGACCATCACTGCTCCTCACCTGAGCTGCAGGTTAACTGGCACCTCTGGCTACAATGTCCTGGAAGCCCTGCGTTCCACCTGCTGGCAGCCCCACCAGCCACTTCTCGCACCCCTCTCTCCCTCACTCCATTCTCAAGACACACTGGCCGCCTTTCCTTTTCTCAAACCAGCTGTGGTCCTCACACCTCCGGGTGCTTTCCTGCACAGCCAGTCCCTCTTCCCCTGGCCACCACTACATCCTACCCAGCTAACAGGACTCTTTGGCCCCGCCTCACTTTCCCGAGGAAGACCCCCCACTCCCTGGCCCCACACTCCCAACTGCACCAGCCCAGAGGCCCCCAGCTTATGGCCCCAGAGCTCCCTGAACTTCTTCCCATTGCCGTCTTCCCTGTTGGCAATCACGGTGTGGTTAGCTTGTACCATGAATCCTGCCAACCCAGAGACTATAAGCCCCATGCTGGTAGGACTGCTTTGCTCACCATTGCATCTCCAGGGTCGAACATACAATGGACATTCAATTAATCTTTATTGAATAAAAGAACTGCTCAATAAATGAATGAGTAAGTGAACAATACAATCCGTTCAAAAATGTAATAGGCTGCCTTGTGAGAAAAGTGGCCTCCATCCCCTCACATTCAAGCCTGGTGGGATGACTGCCATCGGGGACACTTTAGCAGCAGAGCCTGCCCTGGATGGATGGCCGAGCGCACACCTCTCAGGTTTCATCCATCTCAAAAGTCTCATACCTCACTGTATTTACACATTCCCAGAGTTAGTGCAATTTCCTCAAACCATGAGGGTGTCTGAGGCAGATGGGCCCAACGTGTGCCTGAGACCAGAGGACAGCTTTCTTCAATGCAGGATGAAGAGAATGAGCGTCTGTCTATGCCCCTGGTGGCTTTGCAAGCTGGTCACCTCAAGGTGGTGTGACAGTGTGGTGGCACGGAGGGACCACCAAGGAGAAAGATCCCACAGACCTGAGCCAACTGCATTAGTTAAAAAGTCACAGAGCAGTAAAGGAACCCAGAGGGTAAACTCTAAGCATGTGTCTACCTGACTTTATTCCCTTCTGATTGTAAGCTATTTTGAGGGAATGTGGACACCTTCCCGATCCCACCACTACCATGTTCTGCACACAGTGGATACTTGACATACATCCAATAAGTGAAAGTGAGCAGACGATCTTCATCAGTGGGTATCTGTTGTTGCCTCCCCATCAGCTGCTGCTGCTCAAGGTGGTGTGTGTGTGTGTGTGTGTGGATAGAGTGCATATGTATGGATGGGGGTGGGAGAAGCAGCAAAACTGAGGCACCAACTTATATCCAACATACAAATGTTTTATGTCAGCATCAGCAGCAACACGGATGCTGCACATACCACACGCAGAGAAGGACCCTCTTACAGACACAGCCCACGACACAACCCCACTGGCCATGTCTATATCCGAAAGGCTAATGATGTTTTCCCCGAGTCTTAAACTATTTTGCTTCCGAAAACCTTATTGAAATGAAAATGCTCTTGGAAGGGGAAGGGCTTAAGCTTCCATGCTTTGCATTTTAGAGAGGATTGTGATGGGTAATTAAGAAAGGCCTGGATCATCAGACATCAGATTATGAGTGGAACAAGCAAGATAAGAGGATGGGAAAACCCAGCATACGGAGAGCTGCCGGGGGTGACCCTTGTCACCTGTAAACATCATTTTCACAAACTTGCTTGCGACGCCCAGAGGATAACTGCTTCTCCTCGAAGGAACACTGCCGGTCTCTGAGATAAATGGATGTGCTCAGTTTGGCTTAGATTAAAAGGAAGTGTGCTGGGCTCACTTGAAGTTTCTCTGATCAAGGACAACAAGCAGCATCTTGGAGGCTCTGCGGCGTTGACAGTTGCAGTCTGGCCATTTCCTGTTGTGAGAGATAAGGAGCAGCAGCGGGGGAAGCCATGTATTACTGGTGGGATGAGGTCTGCATCACTGCTCCAGGGAGCTCAAGACCCCCGTCCCCACCCCCCGCAGACAGCCTGTGCAATATCAACTTTGGGGAAGGCCCAGGGATGTGGGTGTACAGAAAGAAATGAAGGATGAAGAGAGGAAAACAAAGAAAGACAGAGAAGGAGAAGGACAGGTTAAGCATCTGGAAAATTACTGCAGTCTCATGGCTTTTGCTGTTTCAATGCCAGGATGAGTCATCAGCTGGTTGCCTAGGCAACAGCTATCTTCCTCCTGCTGCTGATCAATTTCATCTGCACAAATGTCCCATGAAACTGTGAGCTGTAAAGATAATATACCCGAGGGGCGCCTGGGTGGCTCAGTCATTAAGCGTCTGCCTTTGGCTCAGGTCATGATCCCAGGGTCCTGGGATCGAGCCCCCGCATCGGGCTCCCTGCTCCGCGGGAAGCCTGCTTCTCCCTCTCCCACTCCCCCTGCTTGTGTTCCCTCTCTCGCTGTCTCTCTCTGACAAATAAATAAATAAAATCTTTAAAAAAAAAAAAAAAGATAATATACCCGACTCACAGAGAGTCCTGCCAAACGAGGTCTGCACTTCAAGTGTCTGAGCCAGACCTATGTATGCCTAACCGTCGTCTCTGTATCCCTCCCCGGCCCCATTCACACACACACACACACACACACACACACACACACACACACGGCAATGAGCCAGAACAGGAGTCAGGGGTATAGGCAGGAGGAGATTGTCACCTCTGCCTTATTCTGGTTATCCCAGGATCATAACTGCCCGACCTCACTGTACCCCCTTAAAGACGGAATGGATACGTGGTCACGCTCTCATTTTATGTCTCCAAACAGTTCCCTGGTTGATGAAATACAGCCACGAGGGCAGTCAGGAGCAACTCGAAGGGTCAGGGCAGGGGACAGTGGCCTCTACCCTGAGTCCTCCAAAGACATTGCTGTCACCTTCTAATACTTTCTTTTTCCTCCCAACACTTGTCACCACATACAATACACTAAAGACGTAATTGCTGGGGCACCTGGGCGGCTCAGTTGGTTAAGCATCTGCCTTCGGCTCGGGTCATGATTGCAGGGTCCTGGGATGGAGCCCCGGGTCGGAGTCCCTGCTCAGCGGGGAGTCTGCTTCTCCCTCTGCCCCTCCCCCACAGCTCGTGCTCTCTCTTGCGTGTGTGCTCTCTCTCTCTCAAATAAAGAAAATTGTTTAAAAAATTAAAAAATAAATTTAAAAAAACCAAATACATACATAATTGTTTTTGTCTTACCCACTAGAGCATATGCTACTTTTGGGTAGGAACCTTATTTGTCCTACTCACCACTGTATCGTTATCTCCTGGCCTAACTCATCATCCTGCACATAGTAGGTGCTCAGTAAAAGTTTGTTGACTAAACAAATGGATGAATAAATGAAGAGCAATATTTTTGGACCACCTCACTGATAAGGCCACCCTGGAAAAATATAGTCAATCAGTATAGTCAAACCCCCTTCTGAAGGGGCTAACATCCTTGGGACTTCTGCCGACAAGACAACACCTACAATATGACAAATCGGGAAACCATCAGTGTCTGTGTTTTCCCCATTCTCCCCCCACCGTTTAGGGTGTGAAGAACTCAGGAAAGACCTTGTTCCAGCACAAAGCCAGAAGAGCTGCCAGGCCCGTTTATCTGTCACCAACGTTGTCTAAAGAATGACAACATGGCATGCCCATTGTGTCTATTTTTTGTTAGTTTCATCTTCATAACCACCCAGGTGATATTTTATAATTCCCATTTTACAGTTGAGGAAACTGAGACTAAGAGAGATTAAATATAAATAAATACATATATACGTACGTACTTACATACATAGCATGTCATGTCATGCACGCAGCATCAGGCAGCATCAGGATGCAACCCCACGTCTGAGTTCTAAGCCACACCTGGTGTCGCCTGTCTGCTTGCCACACCCCTGCATCTATCCCTCTCCTTTCAGTCAGATTTCCAACCCTGCTTTCTCCTTCAAGCAGCCCAGAATGTCAATTTTAGCCTGAAGTGTTTTGCATTTTGTACTGTGCTCCCTAATTTTCCAAGTATCTTGGTGTAAATTCTATCATTTAAGTTTCAAAACAATGTTGTCTGTTAAGCAAGGGCTCATCATCATTTCAGATATAGAAAATGACAAACAGAAAGGTGAAGTGACTAGCACGACACGACTTACCTAATCAGAGCTGGGATTTGCACATCAGTGCTCAGATGCCACTCTCTCTCCAGCCCAAATGTGCTCTGGAAAACAGCATCTGAGGGTGCTCTCGGTGTGATTGGCCTCAGGCCCTGCCTGCACCCTAATTTGGTTCTGGGCCCCCACCAGTGCCCAGAGCTGTCCCTGAGAAACCTCAAGCTGGCAAACATTGATCCACCTTGTCAGCTAATTCTAGCACAGCCTGCCCTGGGGAACCTCAGGAACCTTCCTTCTACAATAATAGGAAAGCAACCTAGGATTTCAAAGGAAATCTGAATATCTGAGAAAGTCTAAATGTTGTAGCTTAGTTTAGAAAATGGTGCCAGATATTTGTACTAATTTTATCTTCACTCTTTCTCTGCCCTGATCCCCTTAGCCTCAGTCTGCTCCCGACCCACCCCCTTTCCTCTTCAAAAAGAAATAACGTTGCATCATCCACCATGCAGTAAAAATACTTTAAATTATAGCCCTATGGTTATCATTCTGAGAAACAAGGTCGCAAAGTATTCTTACCAGCTCTCCCCGCAAATAGTGCCAGGCTAGGTGGGAATGAGTAATTAGAAGAAACACAATTATACATTTTATATTTTTTAAAGATTTTTATTTATTTATTTGACAGAGACAGAGATAGCGAGAGAGGGAACACAAGCAGGGGGAGTGGGAGAGGGAGAAGGAGGCTTCCCGCGGAGCAGGGAGCCCGATGCGGGGCTCTATCCCAGGACCCTAGGATCATGACCTGAACCGAAGGCAGACGCTTAACAACTGAGCAACTGAGCCACCCAGGGGCCCCACAATTATACATTTTAATCCAAACTCTTATAGGATGTCCTTACTGGCCAGCAACTAATGAGCATATAAAATGAAACATACTAATGATCACCAAAAATGATGAGTCTTGCTTTAAAGTGGTTTCTATGAACTATTCCACCTGCTTGCCAGAGCAGTTCTTTTTCTTCAGTATGGCTTCCTTTCTCTATGATTTGTCTCTATGGACAATTTTCCTGTCTGTATAGAAGCCATCTTGTTCTTTCTGTGTCTGAACCCGTGTGTTTTGTGCACATGTCTGCACATCTGCGTTAGTGGGGGCTGGACTGAGTGAGGACCTCCATGTGCCAGGCACTGTACCAGGTGCTTTCCATATATAAACCCATCCCCACCTCCAGGGGGCCCATGATGGCAGTATGATTGCTAGTGTTCTTTTGCTTTTACAGATGAAGAAACTGAGGCTCAAAGAAGTTAAGAATTTGCCTAACAATACACAATAATAAAAATAATCCTATCAATAGTCCTAGAATAGTACCTGGATATCAGCACTAAAAACATCCACACATTCCACAGATTCACTCAACACTTTTATTTCAGCATGGGATAGACTTTCTTCAATGAATCTCAGTGAGCTTTACCACTAAATGACCAGGAGGAGAAAACTGTGTTGAATCTTTAATAAGTCTCTTCTCCCCACTTACAAGATCAACAATGACAATGGAATGTTCATTTTAATTTTGTTTTGGCCAAAATTAATTCTCACAGTTTAACCCCTCAAAAGTACTATGTAATGTGCCAAAATTATTTACAAAGTCGGAGACCTTTTAGATTTTTCAAATCCACCCATCCCTTCAATTATGAGAGCAGGATGATAACTATTTGTTATTTTTCTAGGAACAGGTCATTATATTAATTCTAATAACAATACATGAAACCATATTGGAATATTTAAACAATTTGCTTGTCTTCAATGATTGAGCTTAAGAAAAAAATTCTGATTAATTAAAAATTAAGTCTAATTCTTTTTTTTTAAGATTTTATTTATTTATTTGAGAGAGAGTGAGTGAGAGAGAGAGCACAAGACTAATTCTTAATCAAGCCTTGCATATGAACATATATCTGGAGAAAATTAGGCCAGGCCACAAGGAAATCATCCTGCTGATGTCTTCCTTAATTACTCATATCTGACCCACAACTTGGAAATTACTTCTGCTACACTCTTGTGCTGACTAATTAGATACATCATCATCCAGTCCATTAAAAGCATGAGGATGGTTACTGGTGATTTTATAAAGAGCAAAATATTCTCAAATTACTTGTTTTTTCAATATTAAAATTTATGATTAAAATCCTTTACTTTCTTTGGAGCTATGCACTTTGCCTTACTCTATAATTGTGGTCAGAAAGTTGAGAATAAATCATGTTTTTATAACATAAACATATTTTCCCATTCATTCTTTTTTGTGTGTTCTCATTCACTTATGTGATTAATTTATATGGGCATTTTCCTGAAGAAATGAAAGTTTTATTAAATATAAATGGCATAAATTTGCTATTTTAAAAATTTAGGATTTTAAACATGGTGGCCTCAAGAAGATTTGAGAAAATTCAAAGACAGGACAGCAAGTTAGGACAAAAAGAGGCAAAAAAAAAAAAAAATCACTGGAAGCTGGGTCTTGGCTGGGTAGTATTACTGGAGCAAAGCATATATATGGCCAAGTGAAGAGATATGAGGCTGCAGAGATAAGCAAAAGCCAGACCTTGAAAGGCTTTACTAAGGAGCACATCCTGAAAAATCCACTAGAGGGTTTTTGTGCAGAGTGACATAATCAATTTGGAAACTGACTTTAAGAAACATGACTCAATCAGCAGAATGAAGATGTACTGGAGGGTGAAGGCAGGAAGAATGTTTATAGTAACCCAGCCAGAAGCAGTACAGAACTAATCCAAGGCCATCAGTGAGGATGGAGATGTGGTGGTGGGTCCAGGAGAGTTTAGAGAGATGGAGGTTCCAGGAGGTTGTGACTGGTCCCCCAGGAAAGGGAGGAAGTACTAGTTAGTGAAGGAGCCAGCCTGGAAGAAGATAACTAAGGACAATTACATGCTGTACCATGTAAGAGGATAAGAAACACCAGAGAAGGTGCATGTCTGGCCAGGGATTTAAACTAACGAACTTCCAATGCCTGTGTACAGCTAGTGGAGCTGCCCCACAGAGAGCTTAGTGGGACTAGAACATCAGAGGGAAGTCTAGCTGGAGAGAATCAGTACTCATCCGTGGAAGCTGAAGCTGGCTCTCAGTGAGGTCGCTCACTATGTAGGTATGGAGCAAGGAGAGAAACACTGAAGTTTAGGTGGGTGAGTGAAGAGGCTTCCATGAAAAAGATAAGGCTAGGAAGCCCAGGAAATACTGATTACCTTGGAAGTCAAAGGGAAAGAGAATTTCAGGAAGAAAATGGTCCACACAGTCAAAGATTGCAGAGACTAAAAAGTGCTCTTTGTTTTGCAGAGTATGGGTGACTCCATTTCAGTACAGAAGGGAGAACAGAAGCCAGAATGTAACAGATACAAGAGCTGGAGTAGATTGCAAATGCAACCACTGGCATTTTCAGGCTCATTATTTTCCAGTGAACAGGTTTTCAATATTTTTTTGTTATAAGACAATATACCCATATGATATAAAGCTTAGAAAATAAAGAATACAAAAAAATTCACCTGTGATTTATATATGGTGACAAAACCACTGTACTTGGTCAATTTTCTCCCGGTCTTTAACAATGTGAATATATTTCACTTCAAAATACTACCTCTTAAGAAACCTGAAGGTGAAAACCTACAAAAATTCCAACATGTCCCCCAAACTTATCTATAGTTTTCCTTAAATATTTGTCTTAATTCAAAGCATCTTTGCAAGAGCATGGCACCAAATAATAGGCCTCGCACTTAAAACTGGAACCATGTGTGAGCGCTGTGAATTGTGCAAGACTGTTGAATCACAGATCTGTACCTCTGAAACAAATAATGCAATATATGTTAAGAAGAAGAAGAAGAAGAAGAAGAAGAAGAAGAAGAAGAAGAAGAAGAAGATAGCAGGAGGGGAAGAATGAAGGGGGGGAAATCGGAGGGGGAGACAAACCATGAGAGACGATGGACTCTGAAAAACAAACTGAGGGTTCTAGAGGGGAGGGGGGTGGGAGGATGGGTTAGCCTGGTGATGGGTATTAAAGAGGGCACGTTCTGCATGGAGCACTGGGTGTTATGCACAAACAATGAATCATGGAACACTACATCAAAAACTAATGATGTAATGTATGGTGATTAACATAACAATAAAAAAATTTTTAAAAACTGGAACCATGTGTTGTTCATAATATATCCAAACTTAAACTTATTTTCATTCCCCTTAGAAGCCTAATTCCAGCAAAGCCAGCAATCTAATGTCAAACTTGGAAACTCAGCCAAGTATTTCTCTGCCCACAGTGGCTACTCCAGGCTTTACCTGAAACATGCAAGTTGTATGAATTCAGGTCCCTGGAAATTGGAATGGAAGCAGGCAGTCATCCCGCATCATATAATTTACTTACTAGAAGCAACTTCTTTCTCACCCCATGCCTCATACCAAACATTCTCCAGCTTTTGAAGTCCTCAAAGCATACCTAACTAGCTGGGCATGCTGGAGTAAGGACTAAAAAAGTTCTAGTTTACTTAAGCTTGACCTCCCCTCCAGGTCAGCCTGACTAACATTGCAAAGGAGGCTGGGCTGTCTTAGCCATAATACCTCTTCTCCTTCTCTGATACTCCTGAAAACAAAACCTCTTCCAAAATTTGCCCTGAAGACATGGAGAGAGGGACAAATAAATAAGAGTATTTTAAATGTCAGCATTCAGGCTTTCATATGGAAATTTTACAAGGGGAAAGATAATGCTAGAAGTGGTGGTATGGATGAGTGAAGGTTTTAGATTAAAAAGGTCTATGAATTTGAGCTATAGAGGTTATCCAGGGGACTAATAATTCTGGGAGAATAGCCACATAAATATTTGCATTTCACTGGGAGCTCCCTGGAGCCCCAAGTCTTAACTAAAGGCAGTAGTACATCTTGAAAAGTGATAGTCTGGGGATACCTCACCTTTGTGGTGTCCTTCCAATGGTACTCTCTTGTCTAGTGATCTATAGCTCAAACTTTTGGTATCCAGTTAGGGATAGTTTCTCTTTCAAAGAGCTTTTACAAGGACGTAGACTCATGTGGAATGGGCCCCTCCAAATGTTAGGCACTCGGGCTCTTCGGTCAGTTTATACCGTAGATACAACACAATATTTTAAACAGATCAAAGAAGACCCGCCCCAGAGGACCTCAGAACTCCTCATATTTCTCAATGCAGCTTGAAAACCCTCATCTAATCCAATGTCCCAGTCTTTCAGATGAGCAAATGGAGGCCCAAAGAAGGAACATGATGTCCAAGGTCATAGAGTTAGTGGCGAAACTGGGATCTGCTCACTTCCAGTGCTTTCTCCTATTCCATGTTGGAGCTGCCAGTGTTACCTTCTTTTTTTTTTTTTTTAATTATGTTATGTTACCGACTACTCATTCATTGCATGACACGTCCCTGAGAGACCATCAAGCCATTCCCACCTTGTGTCTAGGACATGTGTCACCAGGACCCTGAAGAGCCCACCAGGCTCCTTCTCCACCTACATCCTCCCTGTCCACTTCCTGATTGGAAACTTAGAATTTAGGATTAAAATTTTAAATGGTCCAGGTGAGCTGGGTAAGCAATCATTAATAAACAATGAAGCTCAATGGTATTCAGTCTTCCTCTGGTCCCTCCTGAATTCATAAGCAGAGAGGTCTGTAATTCCTTTATTCCTGGAACCAGGAAGAACAGCCAGAGGGGTCGGTAGGGCTCTAAGGAGAGCAAGCCTGAGTTCCAGGGGGGACACCTTAGGGAGCATTCCTTCAGGGAGCATCTACTGAATGCCTACTGTTTGTCATCCTCTGTGCCTCGCATGGGGAACACAAAGACCGTTAGTCTCCAGTCCTGGCCATGAGGGGTCTCCGTGGCCCTGTCTGCCCACAGCTGGATAAACTTGGATAAAACTGAACCTCATAGGCAGTTCTATCTGGAGTCCTTAACTCTAACCCAACCTGTCTTAGGAATGCCATGATTATCTCAGAGTCACCAAATGAAGATAAGAGCTGACAGAACCAGGAACAAAAAGCAAGTCTACAAATTCAGTGATTATGAGGTAAACAGGGCCAGTTCTGGCCAAAATTTAGCTTCTCCTCTACCCTTTGCTTCCTTCTTAGCTCTCTCCTTCAGGGACATCAGCAAAACCCCACACCCGGCACCCACCTCTCTGTCCCTCCCATGCCTGTTCTCACTCGCTCTGTCATGGTGCTTTCAAAGATGTACGCTGTGTTTTTAATCAAGTTTCTGAACTTCTTCAAGCTTCCATGTACTCAGAGAAAAAAATATTTACCTAATAGGACTGTCAGAACTATTAAATAAGACAATGAATAAAAGGTACCTATAACACTAAATAGTTCTCCATAAATATTGTTTGTTACCATTATTATTACTTATTTCTGTTACGGTTGTTAGCCCTTCCCTTACTGATATTACTTTTCCCTGGGGTATTTGCATTCAATAGGAGACAAAGAGCCTTTAAATCCAAACAATTCAGTTCCTAATGGTGGGGCTTCAAACCAAGAGGAAGGGTGGGCAGGGGTCCTTCATGGCACCCTCAACATCTCCCTGTGAGTGGCATCCACGTGGGGCTCACCGAAGCTGCTCTCCACATCCCAGCCTCCATCATGTTGACTCCATCTGCCGCTCTGCTCCGAGGGCCCACGTGGCTCTCCTGCTGGGGCACACGGAGCTGGTCGTCGTGCGCCAAGGTGCAGGGGCAGAACGTGCCTGGGCTGCTGCAGGGGCAGGGGCAGGAGCAGCAAAGTAGGCGTTCAGGTGCTTCTGCCTTCAACCAGAGAAGAGCCTCTCTCGCTAGCAACTAACTTAGTTTTGCCGGCTCTGCCTGAGTCCAGCATAGCCCAAGGCCAAGCACCCTAGGGCCTCATCTGAGGTTTATAATGAGGCCAGAAGAGCAGACTGCTGCAGCAAGAGTCGGCATAAAACTGCCTCTCAGCTCTAGGGCAAGGCAACATGACTCAGCATTCTAGCCTACCTCTGATTCTCCCCCCTCCTCTCCATCCCTATGGCTGCTTCCTTAGCAGAGGGCTCTTGTCATCTCTCCACACGTAAATAATAAACAACCAATATTTACTAAGTGGTCATTAGGTGCCAGGCAATATATACTAAAGTTTTTGCATGCAATTTCGCATCAAAACCTCAAAATAGCCCATGAGATAGAAATTATTTTTTTCTATTTTACAAATAAGGAAAATTAAGGATGCTCAGGAAGGTAACCCACTTGAGCAGGACTTTTGTCTTCCTATCCCCACCCTGTAGCCTCCTTCCCGGCTGCCTCTCACCGCGCTGACTGCTACCCACCACCAAGCCACAAGAGTCCTTGCCGCGAGTCCCTCTCTCTGGCTGCCCATCCACCATCTATTTAAAAGAATTCCTTCCTAAAACGTGATATCAGCATGTCCTTCACATACTGAAAATCCTTCAAAGACTCCCCATTAGATCCAAATAAAGTCAAGGTCCCCTTAACTGGCATTCTAGACTTTTCCCAACCTTACTCCCAGATACCTATCTAGTCCCGTCACCTGTTCCCTCCCACAAGAAGCCACATGTCATCCAAAAGGTCTCCATCCTTCACCCCCACCATCCTTTGTGGAATGTGGTTTCCCCAATCTTCTGCCTGGCAAATATCTCTTCATACTTGAAGACCCAGCTCAAATATCACCTGTCCTGTGAAATCCTTCCAAACTCCCTCTAACCCTTCACTCTGTCCCTCCCTCTGGGGTCTCTCGGCCCTTCCCACTCTTTACACTAACCTGCTACTACAGCAAATTTTATGTAATTGCTTGTTGGGGGCTTGCACTCCAAATGGGATGGGAGCTCTCCCAGGGCAGGGGAGCTTTTCATTCTAGTCTCCATACCTTCCACGAGGCCTAGACAGGGTGGTTTAGTGAACATTTACTGCATGCTGGGTGGAAGAATCATTTATTCATTCGGCTAACTGGTTGCAGTCATTGGCTAGTCTGTTGTGAATTAGCTAGTTAATCATCAGCTATGCACAAGGCATCATGCTAGGGACTAGGGAGACAAAGACGATTAAAAGTCAGATCCCCCCCTGGGGAGTTCCAGCTTTGGTCTAATGCTTATATAACCCTGGGCTTTTTTTGCTTTTTTCTTGACTCCCTTCCCAGAAAACAAATTGAATTGCAGAGACTGCAAAATACCACCCAATTTCATCCTATTTAATCTGAACACAACTGCCATCCATTTAACTGCCACCTTGCTTACAAAAAAAAAAAGCCCCTCAATTGTCAAGTCTAAATCACAGCTCATGCAAATAACCAAGGTTGGATAGCTTGCAGCTCCACTGGGATCCTAAATCCATCATGATGTTAGTTCCTGAAGTTCTACAAATTCAATTAACTTTTCTGATTCATCACGGATTAATTAACCAAACTGTGCTGACAAGAAAGTATTTTGGTGGTTAAGGTGGTTATTTTTCTAGAGATAAGTGCTCATAACACTGGGCTGTGCCGTTTCATTAGATCCAAATTGAAGTCTTTGCTCTCTGCCTGAGCTGTCTTGTCGTTTGATAATATGCTATTCAGTTCTCTAATTTTCTTCTACATAAATAGACCTTATTTCACCCATATGAGAAGGACCCTGGAAGCACCTTCTGGGCGAGGATTCCCCTGTGTGGCCCCTGCCAAACCAACTAGCACAGCACTCTCCTCACACAGAGACTCCAGAATTAGAGATGCAAGACGTGGATGAGACCATCTCATCTGAAAACCTCATTAGACACAGGGAAGAAACGAGAGCCAGAGAAGCTCAGTGACACACCCAAGGCCGCGAGGCTGAGCCGGGACCCTCACCGGTTTCTTAAACTCAGTTAATAATAACATCAACACAACAGCTACCCTTTGTTTATTGCCGGAATAGCCACTGATCTGCAAGCAGCGTGGGGCCAAATGCTGAGATCAGTACCAGTGGCCTAAGAGACATAGACCCGTAGATCCAAGTTCAGGGCTACCAAAGCAGCCCACGTCTGAGGGATCAGATCCTTGCGAGAAAAGAAGTGCAGAGAAGTGATTCTGAACTCTGGACCCCTCTTGCTCTCCAGGCAGCTGCTGACTGGCAAGCAGCAAGCACAGGCCACTAGGCAAGAGGCTGAGCTACAAGGCGAAGCTTGCAGCAGGCTCTCAGCGCTATGGAGACAAAATGTGGAGTCGGGGCCCCCCGAGAAGATGCTCTGGGAAACACGCAACACTTCAGCTGGGACCCCTTGCATTCGTCTCCTGTTGCAACTAATTATCACCAAGGTAATGGTTTTAAACAACACAAAGTTAGTATCTTACAGTTCTGTAGGTTAGAAGTCTGACACGGGTCTCACTAGGCTCAAATCAAGGTGCCGGCAGGGCTGCCCTCCCTCTGGAGGCCCTAAGGGAGATTCTGTGCCCTTGCTTTTTCCAGCTCCTAGAAGCTGCTCAGAGTCCTTGGTGTGTGGCCCTTTCCCTATCTTCACCACCAGCCAACAGCAGGCCGAATCCCTCTCACTGAGCATCACTTTGCTCTCCTCTTCTGCCTCCCTTTTCCACTGGTAAGGCCCCTGTGACTCCACTGGGGCCACGCAGAGAATCCAAGATAATCTCTCTATTAGCAACTTTAGCTCCATCTGCAACCTTCATTCCCCTTTGCCATGGAACCCAACATATTCATGGATTCCCAGCATTAGGATGTCGGCATCTTGGGGCACCTGGCTGGCTCTGTTGGTAGAGCATGTGACTCTTGATCTCAGGGTTGTGAGTTCAAGTCCTACCCTGGGGGGTAGAGGCTACTTAAAAAAAAAAAAAAAGGATGTGGACATCTTGGGAAGGGGGCATTATTCTGCCAACACACCCTTGAAGGGTTATCATCTCCAAGAAGTAAAAGTGAGTAAGGAATAAACAGTCCTCACAAAACTGAAACACAGCTCTGAATCACCTCAATCCCAAACACGATTAAGGCAATATGCCCCCCAAATAATAGCCAGCCAGAGCAGAAATAAATCCTCTCTGCGGCTCCTGGGTGGCTCAGTCGTTAAGCGTCTGCCTTCGGCTCAGGTCATGATCCCAGGGTCCTGGAATCGAGCCCCACATCGGGCTCCCTGCTCAGCCGGAAACCTGCTCCTCCCTCTCCCACTCCCCCTGCTTGTGTTCCCTCTTGCGCTGTGTCTCTCTCTGTCAAATAAATAAATAAAATCTTTTAAAAAATTAAAAAAGATAAAAAAGAAAGAAATCCTCTCTGGAGAAACTTAGCATCATCCAGAGCTTTTATAACCTCTCCTATAAAATGTCCAGCACGGGGCACCTGGGTGGCTCAGCCAGTTGAGCGTCTGCCTTCGGCTCAGGTCATGATCTCGGGGTCCTGGGATCGAGCCCCACATCGGGCTCCCTGCTCAGCGGGGAGCCTGCTTCTCCCTCTCCTTCTTTTGCTACCCCTGCTTGTGCTCTCTTGATCGTGCTCTCTCTCTCAAATAAATAAATAAAATCTTTAAAAAAATAAAAATAAATAAAATGTCCAGCACTTGAGATTACCAAGTACATCAAGGTACAAGACCAGATGACCACTTGGTTTCTTTCTGCTCCCCCACTAGAAGGTGAGCGCCCTGAGAACGGGGGGTCTGTTCAGTGTGTTATAACGGGGCCTCGCCCCAGGCTGTGGTGTCCGACGGGGCCCTGCAAATATGTACTGAGTAGCTCGAAGGGCCCTTGTAGCTGCATCTCAGCAGTGGACTGAGCAAGGCTTCGGAGCCAACATAAAACTCTCCTAAATCCTACAGCACCTGCAAGAAGGCTCCAGCTCCCCCAGGGCCAGCTTCCCACAAGCCACCCTCAACAATAATAATAACAACAACAACAATAACAAGAAGGGACAAAGAAAACCATGCAGCTGATGTTGCGGGCAGCTCATGACAGGACATCTCCATGAGCCACTCACACCTGATGTCCCGTGCTTAAAGCTGGTCACATCTTCCATCCCCTCTATCTCTTATTTACTTTGAAATTTTTCTTTTAAGGTTTCCATGAGACGACCGGTCCAGGAGGCCTTCCAGGCAAATTGCTGAGAACCAACAGAAGGGGGAGGTCTAAGCAGGGCGGGTGCGGGCTGAGGTGAGGGCTCTGCTCCTCGGTCCAAGCCACAGGCCCCTGGGAGCCTGCCCAGGGCTGCGCAGACTAGACGAGGAAGCACCTTCTTTCAGTCTGCCTGTGGTCGAGGTACTTTTTTCTAATTTGTGCCAGCCCTGGACTGGGAACACTTTAAGGAATGTTCTGAATGGGAGAAACAACCATCCGTTAGTGGAGTACCTGTTATGCGCCGGATGCCGTGCTAAGCGTTTCACATGTGTTATTTATTCGTCAGATTGCCGTGGGGCAGGTACTGTTACCATTTTACAGACAAAGACACTGAAGCTGATACACATACCTGGGCCACCAGAAAACTCTGCCTCAGCTTCATTCACTAGGGCCCACACCTGGTGCACTGGGACTTCTCAGCCACTCAGAAAGGGGGCATGGAAAGAAAAAGAATGTATTTGCTGACGATGGGTAGCCAAGAGATCGGGTCTCCCCCTTCTCTACTGGGCTGGCACCCAATGGTGCCCCACTTCTGCCATATTTCTAGAACCCTCTAGTCCGACAGCAGGACTCTCGGGTAATGGACCACATGATTTGGGGAGACTTTTCATGTGAAACAGGCAGAAGAGAAGAGTACTGTCAGAAGGCAGACCAGCAGCTTCCTTTTTCTAAAACATAAAGGTTTTGTGTAAAAAGAAAGAGTTCTTGGTCCCCCACGTGTCCTTCAGATCATTCCAGTATCACCCACTCCCTGGGTCCGTCCTAACCCGCAGACCGCTCTGGGTATTTGAGAGTATGTCTCCCTACGATTAAGTTGCATTTGGGGGACAGTAAGATTCACTTTTAGCTCCTCATCCTTAAGAAGAGAGCCCTGAAATCAGCGCGTGCATCACTGAGGGAAGGAGGGTAGGAAGGCTCCACAGGAAAGCGGGCTGTCCCCTTCCAGGTCAGGCCCCACAGCCCTTTGTCAGACTTTATTTATTCCCTGAGCCTCTCCAGAGTTCTCAGAGCTACCCTCCCACCCCAAGCCACCTCAGCAAACACAGGAAGAGGAGAAACTGCCTTTATTAGAAGTTCTTTCTCTCCCTGGTCATCCTCT